>NC_071125.1:19059166-19371388 GCF_024256425.1 Clarias gariepinus | reverse complement strand
TCTGCTGGACTGTAAGATTTTAAGATACATTATAATCCACCTTGCCAACCCATCAAGAACAAAGTTGGTGTTCTGCATTAATCCAGAACTGTTTTGTCAACTGGAACAATATTGGATTATTATTATTATTTTTATTTTTTTTGTAATACTGGCACTTTGACTGTATCCATACAAATAAAAAATTAAATAAAACAGTTGTTCAGCTTGCCACACACAGTGTGTGACTCATTGTGGGGAAGATAAAAATGGCACTCACCTGCTAAAAGCTGACTTTTTTTTATTTTAGAATTGCCAGTCCGGTGCTGAGCTTGAAGCGTCTGAAATTGTCAGAGACACACAACTCCCTTCAACAACTATTGCTTTCTTATGACTATAAGTGGGGCAAAAAAACAGACATTAAGTGCTGCTTCATTTCTTCCACATGCATATTCACATGCAATCAATACTGTATATTGGTAATAGTGAAGATATATATTTTGCAACATTAAACATGTTGGATGCTTACCTCTGAGGGTGTTGATTAATATTGTTAGATATTAATAAATTACTACAAAGTTCAGTAAAGTTTATCTGTCATTGCTGTAGGGCATGTTACAACGCTAAAGAGCCCAGCCTCTGGCAAGCTTGCAGTAATTCATTGTTTATCACTTCCAGGTTTTCGAGCTCGACTTTGCCATTGGGCAGATCAGCTTTTTCTGCCTAGGTCGATACTCCTGGCGACACCACACACCAGGAGAGTGCGGATGCGTGCCTTTAGCCAATCGTTTTCAGGACTCCTGACAGATCTTTCTATCTCACATAACACCCTAGGCGGTTCTTCGACTGAAGACTTCACCCCTGATGGCATACCTCTGTCAGGCAATCACCTCCTTGATTGTTTCAGTCCCTCACCGCCATAAGGCTGCAGGTCAAATTTAAAAAGAGAGAGCTCAGAAATCTAATAGTCGAGTGTAAACTGTATATTGTTGATAAGTACAGTAAAAGTGAGGAGTATAAATTAATTAATCATTTACGTTGTCAAATGACTGGACCAGGTTTACAACAGGACTAGGATCAATGTAACAGAGACAACAGCTGTTGTAGTCTTGATAATATATTTTGAACAGTTGTATCTGGTGGACCAAATATTTATTTATGCATTTTCAAGGTGCAATAACAAACAAGTTATGTACACATTAAAAAAACAGAGTGCAACTTTCACAAAAATTTCACAACATAGATCATTCAATTATCTCACTCACAATCTTCTATACCGTTTTATCGGGTAGACAGGGTCGCGGGGGGTCTATGGAACCTATCCCAGTAGACTTAGGACACGAGGTGGGGTAAACCCTGGATGGGGTGCCAATCCATCGCAGGGTGCACACACACACACACACACACACACACACACACACACACATACTGTACACACTGTCCCATGCTCAATCACACATTACGTGCATTTTTGCTTAATCTGTCTGTTTTTGGACTGTTTGAGGGAAGTATGTACCTAAAGGAAACCCACCGAGTATGGGGAGAACATGCAAACTCCATGTAAGGCAGGATTTGAACCCGGAGGTGCAAGGTAACAGTAATAACCATTAAGCCAGTGTGCCGCTTATTCAACTATGGATAGTTAATAAAGGAAAAACTGAACACCCGTTGATAATATAAAGCTCAAACGTACCTAGAAAAAAAACTTTTTTTTGCTGCTTACAATTAATTTAGTGATTAAAAAATTAATTTATTTTTAATACACCTGACAGGCTTTTGTTTTGACATACTGACAAGCTACATGTACAGTAGCTGTGTGAGTCTTGTACTGTACAAGACTGCACATATTCTAATTAAATTAGGATTTCTGTACTTTTTTTCTATTCTAATATAGAACACATTACATTTATAAAATGTGAATGAGGATTGTCAAGTTGTTTTCCTATTCTATTGTTGCATACAGAGAAGTTAGAGAAGTGAAAATCAGAGTGGTATCTTCACAAAACTTCTTCTGCTCTAGTCTACAACCACAAAAAACACCTTGTGGCATTTCTGGCATTACTGCATAGCCACATTACTACAGTAAACCTATAGCTGTAACTGTCTATTAGATTTTTTTCCAAATTCCCTGTCATGTAGGAATAGCAGGGCTCTTGTTGGCATGGTGGCGCACTGGTACTATTATAGTGTAAACACTGGGATTATTTATTCAATATCATTTCCATATCATTTTATCAAAGTCTTTTGAACTTTTAAATCCAAGCATTATGAGTGCATTACAATGTTCAAGAGTTCCTGGGTAGTAACCTGAAAATAATGATTAAGCTGTATTTGGTTCTCCAGATGTGTTTATTTGGAGTCTTATCAAAAACCGGCATGCCAGGTGAAATGACCAAAGACCTTGAGAAGTCAGGCTCCTGTTGCTCAGGCTAATCCTTCACCAGATTCCTGACTAATTCACTTACACTTAGGCTCCTAATCCACCATGGCCAGGCTTACCACGGCGACTGCACACACTCCTAGTCATCCGCTGCTTTTCGCAGCACGGCACAAAAATCAATAACGGAGAGCCCTTTTAACATATTGATTAGCCTTTTCATCTGGCTACATTATAAATAATTCTTAGACCCACAGCCGAGCCAGTGGCATGTTCGAGACGAAAAGGTTAACGGTACAGAAGAAAAACGATCGGGAAATTGTTTACCGGGTTTCGCCCTCAGGAAAGGTTTCACTCAATTACACATTCTAAAGCTACTTGTTAGAATGTGGTTTGTATGCATAGACTGTATATCATAACTATAATCTAAACCTATGAATGTGCTTTGAACTTGAAGCTACCCTAAATAACATTGTGTTATAATGTGATTGTGTGGCTTCAGGGTGTACTAAGGGTGAGAGAAATAAATGCAGAGAGTATGTGAAGATGGAGTGCATCTGTTGATGCATAGCAAACCCTGGAGGTGTGACCTGGACCACAGTTCACAGGCTCTGTAAAGCCTTCATAAAGGCTCTAATGTGAGGTTCTAGTTAATTGGTTTTTTGGAGTTTTGCTCTTGCTTTTTTGGCATGGTCTTCATGGAAACCAGTGATTAACACCCTTAATGATCACCATTATGTTTAGAAGGTACCATATGAGAAGATGTTACAAACCTTGATTGTGTCTTTAATGCAAGGAAGACACCTTGATGACCCAGAACATAAGGAAAAAGGCGATGGTTACATATGAAACTCCAACTAAGTGGTTGATTTCCAGGTCACTGCCTCATTCAGTCACTGACTGATAACGAAGACAAGAACCATAGTTAAATCACTGTTCTACAGTATCTTCTCTACAAGCCCGGATCCATCTCTGATCTGTTCTCAGTTGAACAGATCAGTTAACTGAGGACCCTTCTCAACTGTGGTATGTAAGGAGTATGAAATTACAACTCATAGACCGTCTTCTATAACAATATGGCTTTAATAAATTGCTGTATATTATAAAGAGCAATCCACTAGCTGAACCAAAACTAAAAAATGATCATGATTGCACTTGCATAAGGATCACTCTAGTGCACTTGATATGTGACAGACCAGCCAGTCTTGGATAAAAGTGTCTCTTCTATTTAGAGAGAGCAGAAGCAGTCCATTCTGAGGGTGCAGCGAAAGTAGTTTTATTAGGATCGTATAATACTTTCTGACAGAATAATGCCTGCAGCATCAAACAGCAGACGTCTAAATACACCCTTACTCTGTGCTTAAGCGTCCTAATAGTTGTAATACAGAGGGTTTTTTTAAGCCTAAATCCAGTATTAACAATAAGGATTAAATATGATAAATAGATATATTGCCGTCAAATTGTGCCGTCAAATACATGTGAAATGTATTGCTATGTACAGTCTTGAGACACTCCACAATTCTTCATATTTTGCTTTCAAAGAGCAAGACTTTCATGTATTTTTAATATAGTCTTAAGGAATTCCTGAAGGACGTTTTTCTTCCAAGTTTTTGGCTTTCATTTTTAGTCCAGTCCCTGTACCTGGCTAGAAAAATGCTTTTGTTTGTTAAACCCAATAGTGACCCATGAATCATTCAAGCATTAAAAAATAAACATCTAACATAAGGCATGAACCAGTGAAAAAACAGGTGCAGATGAGGACGGACATATTGTACAGTATATACATTTAGGAGATGCCTTTATCCAAAGCAACCTACATTTTTATCTCATTATACATCTGAGCAGTTAAGGGCCTTGCTCAAGGGCCCAACAGGGACAACTTGGTGGTCGGGGGATTTGAACCTGGGACCTTCTGAACCGTATTCCAATGCCTTAACGGCTGAGCTACCTCAGACGAAATATTTAATAAAAATGTATTTCTAAGTAACATCCAAGGAGGTTTAAGAGATGTTGGCTTTATATACAATTTAGTTCATTCATATTGAATTTGTTTAATATGCCATATCACAATAATGTCATAACAGACATAATGGCCTACACTCTTCTGCAGACTTTTTTTTTCAATTTAGAAAAACACAATCACAATTTTAAAGGAAAATATTTTCTTGCTGATTAGTTAATGAACATCTAAAAGGAACAGCTGTTCCACACTCCAATATACAAAATTAGACAGTAGAATGTCATCTGCGTAAATTTCAGCTTTCTTACTCCAAGCATGCATCATACAGTATGACTCTTCATCATTCAGGAATTTTATTTCTACTTTGCAAGAATATATCTCAAACTTGCCAATCCCAAAATGAAATGAAGAGAAGAGGACCAAAACGTGCTTATTTCTAATAATTAAGTAATTTCAGTCCTTTTACAAATCACCTTCATATAAACTGTAAAACTGCACAGAACCAAACTGTTCTCCAAAACCTCCAGGGTTGGGGTTTCAATGGAAACCATGTATAATGCATATACAGTACAGTAGCATTTTTGGTTTCCTTGATGCACATCAGTGAATGGTGAGGTTCATTCCTAATAACAGTTACAGTAGGTCTTACACTGTAAAGTTCCATTAAATTCATCTTTCCTTTTAGATCATATGAGAAAAGGTAATAGCAGTGCTTTCCATACAGCTCCCACCAAGACCAGACATCCAGACTAGCAACAAAGAACTACTGAATGTGCGCTTTTATTGCTGTAATAGCTGCATCTTCAGACATATTCTCCAAAGTTTCTCTCCTCATACATTATTTCACTGAACTGAAACAAACCCTGAGGGTATGTTATGATTTGAGAGTTCTGTCAAGAGAGCAGGCACAGAAGTGAAACTCCAATAGCACAAGTAATTGGGTTGAGAAAAATCAAATCAAAAAACATTAGCAGATTTAGTTCCACAGATAATACATGACACTACTGGCAGAGATGAATCATATCGAGAATACTTGATGCAAGAAATCAATCATTTACAATCATAAAAGTCTATAGAGGCCAAATATATAAGTGGATATGTGTTCTTAATATTGATGTGTGCAAATCCATGTGTACTGTATATGAAATATAATATTAAAAAAAAATATGCAGTTGTGAATTTTTCTCTCCGTCTCTTTTTGGGTGCTTTCACACAAGCCATGTGTACTTATTATGGCCCACTTTCATGTTGGTAATATTGTTCCCTACCTGAGTACAAGTGCGTATTTTTACTTAGAAACAGTAGGTGGCAGTATGCACTTAGTTGGTCAATTAACACAAAGTACAAAGGAAGAAAATGTCAAGAGTGACATTACTTGCCTATCTGCTTTATCAGTTATTACCATGCAGTTCAGAGGTTGGCAGAGGAGCCAGACAGCCTTGATGATGTCACAGCCTAAACAGTGGTCCATTCTATGTTTAGATACAGTATGGTTGGCTTTCACATTTGATCTTAATCATGCATAAGTTGGGGATACTGCACTGCTTTAAGACTGTCAAATCAGATAAGCCAAGTCACTTTCACCCTGCATATTTCTAAATGAAGCGTTTCACATGCACGAGTAATATTTGTGAACTACAGTACATGCTGTTTGGTTGGTTATGTAACCACTGCTGTGTAAAGTTCATTTGTCTGTCAGATGCATTAGCGAAAGCAATTAATTGAAGGGCATGTCACTGAAAGCGTTAAAAGGCAAACAGTGGGGCTCAGTCTCCTGCCCACGAGCCCAGTACATGAAAGTCAGGACACATCTGTTACGCTCAATGGGAATGAAGCTCGTCAAGCGGCACAGAGACATCAATATGTCCAGTAGAGACAAAGAAAGAGGCATTATAATATCGTGCAGATGAAGATTTAGTTTTATTAAATGGTCAGGAATGGGAGAGATGACGACATAATCACATTTTTTTTATTAACATAGCTCGTTCAAATTGCACACGGTCATAGTAGCGTCTTTCATATAATGGTACTGAACAACATAGTATTTATCACAAACGATGCATTTGTGTCATTGTTGAACCCAACTCTCGAATCCACTTTGAAAACCCCTTTTGTTGCAGTGGCTGACATCACATCCTGCACATGGCTTTCTGTAGCTTTGCCTCTGGTCTTAAATTTAGTAAATAAACCTCCGGTACAACTCCTGAGTGTTCTTTATGCACTGCGAAGTAACTATTCAGTATGTACACATAATTACAAACTGATTAACTGTTTATAATTATTTACCAGCTCGTCACCTTCTGTGCTTCAATAACCTGAGTTGTGGATGTTTAAAATGCAGTTACCAAATGCACTTGGCCAGTTGCCATATGTCCTATTATTAGAGTCAGTTTGTAATTACAGTCTGCGCTGTGTTAAGCATCAGCTCCATCACCTTTCATTAACACCTTAATAGGTGGACTGGGTTTTCCACAGACAGACTTCGACCCAGAGTCAGCCGCACCACATAGTGACATTTACACTTTTTCCATCCTTGTGAGAAACTGGCTAAGGGGAGGGGAGGGGGGGGATCTAAATATATATCCAGTTAAGTAAAACAATGTTGTGTTGTGCAACTTTTTGCGTGACAAAAAGTGACAAATAACACATGTTTAAATTAGATTTAACTTGTTTAAATACTTTAAAAAGGACCTATTATGCAAAACTCATTTTTTTTGTCCCTTTCTAGACATTCAGAAGAAAAATTCCCTACTGTTCTTTTTTTTTTTCATCGTTAAATTGCCTGGGGCATAAACAAGCAAAGCAGATTTGCCCTCTATTGTGAACTCATATACCAAGACATTCTCCTCCCACTCAATCTACAGCTCCACCCAGCTCTGCACAACTGCACTTTTAATAGATAATATAATATAATTTAAGATGGGCTAAGTTATCCATTAGCAATTAACATCTAACCTAGTCTTCTTTGGCGCACAGTGTGTTTTCACCTGTATGTTGCTAAAGATTGAAGATGACATGGTTACATAGACAAATCAGTCATATTATGTAAACTATTAATATTATAACCATCTAGGTTTTGTGTTCCCTTTGTGCCAATTGGGGAAGCTCTGGCTCCTAGGGGCATGACTCCGCGAGATCTTTGGAAGTGTGCTGTATCGTCTGGCAACAGCACATTGGTAGGAGATCCTTTGGATGCTGTGGGTTGATGGGTGGCGCCTCTGTGGATTGGACTTGTTTGTCCAGTGTATCCCATGTCCAGTTGCTTGTCTGGATTGGAATTTAGAGGTTGGATTGGCAGCCTTTTGGCCCCGTCTCTGTTGGGCCCTGTGCGTGGTGGGCTGTGTAAAATACTTTCTAAGGTATGTGAATGTTTTCAGTCCTCTGCATTCTGACTGGCTTGGACAATGCACTTTATCAAATGGGCGAAAGTTAATTTAAGGCCAGAGACACTGAAACAGTAGATTTGGAAAAGGAGTAAAACTAAATCAAAATCAAGCATACCAGAATGCAACAGGTGAGTTGTTTTTTAGCTGGGAAAGTAGACACATTTTGGAGACAACGATTTATATTAACCTAATAACTAACTTTAAAAGAGTATCATATGTGACTTTTAAAAGACACCTTTCTATGACCCATCACTGTTGGTGACAAGTTACTCCTGGTTGGTGTGGTAGTAAAGACTCTCCTGGAAACACTGAGGTACTGTAGGGATACAATCTGGATGAGGTGAATCATTTGCAGATCATTTAGCATGTTTTGGGTGATGGAAAAAACCTGGAGAATCTGGTTCTTTTGGTAAACCTGGAATGGGGGTTGGAGTTAGAGGAAAGAATGCAGAAAAAATTGATAGGTATTATCTACTGGCCAAAGCTATGCAGATCCTAATGTTACACCCTTTGTGTGTTCCTCCCAGTTATTGTTCCAGTGATGTAGAATAAAAGCACAAGATGCCTGAGATGGTGGTCGCTTCATATTACATTTGTTCTGTTTGCTCTGCTTGTGATGTCACAACCTGACCTAAGTAAACAGGCCCATAGACGTATGCACCACCTTGTTTGAATCCATCGCATCACAACCCAATTTTCCAAAGCCTGATTAGTTGTTGTAAAGCTCAAACCGTTCAATAACCCTATCAGCTCTAACAATGTACTTGGCTTAGGTCCAAGCTTGTGACATTTTCCCATAAAGCACTAATAACACCCCCCAGGATCTGAAGCTCCTCAGAGGTTGGTTAGAACGCATTAAGCTGAATTGCAGAGCTGCTTAAAGAAATTCCCATGCTGGGTATATTCAAATGTATCTTATATTCTCGAATTATTTAACCCAGCTAACCTCACAGAAACCAAACACAATTAAGGCACCTGCTGTCAGAAAGATATGTGCATTGTCGTGGATTTTGCACTTTTCTAAGCCTATGGCTTGCTTGTGTAAAAGCCAGTAGTGCAGTTCCTTTTGTCTACTAACCACTTCTTGTTAAGAAGTTGAAGTCAGAGCACAGTGTCAGCCATGATACAGAGTGCCTGGAGCAGAAAGGGCCGTGCTCAATGGCCTAAAAGTTGCAGCCTGGGAGCATTGGGGTTTGACTCCAAAAGTTATGATCAGTAACCCAGAGCCTTAATCCTTAAGCCATCACTACCTTATTAGCTTTCATCAAGACACAAATGTGATGTCTCTTGTTCCAAACAGCCTTAACTAACTCCCTGTTCAGGGGTTGAAGCCAAAGTAGTGTAAAATGCAACGCTAGTGCGCTATGTAGGGTGTAGAATCCCTTGTTTCACACACCAAGTACTGACCTTAATCAGGGGTTAGAGAGGGATTTGGGATTCAGCCTAGTGTTAGAAGTTAGTTAGCTTACTTATTAAATAAGTAATGAACTGGTCAGTGCGGTGGTGGAAGCTCGCTCTCATGTTAACTAGCAGTAATGAAAGATTGACACACAATATGGATGGTTCAGAGACAATATCAGATGTGTTTTCACACTCACAGTGCTTCGGTATCTGGTTTTGTATGTGAATTTTGGAGAGCAGGTGCTCTCCCCTTAATCAGTTTTGGGGTGGATCACTGAATCTTTAAGTATTATGCAGTACCAGACCAAAAGAACCTACTTAAGGATACATCTACCTATGATTAAGGATAAAATCAAGTGTGGAAAAAGTTCACAAGACCGGTACTTGAGTGAAAGTAAAAAGACTAGATTAAATATTACTAGACATCCTTCATCTTAAATTTCCACTTAAGTAAAAGTAAAAAAAAAGTACTTGCCTTCAACTGTTGCCTTCAACTGTATTTAAATATCAAAAGTAAAAGCAATGTGATTTATTATGACTCTAATATATTATTAATTTGTGCAATCATCCACTCCATGCTTAATCTAGTCACTTTAGTCCAGCTCTAATATTACTCAGGGCACACAGATCTGTTAATATAAAGATCATTAAATGAAACTAACGTCAATTAACATTATTACGAGCAGTCAATATGCAGGTGAACAATTTCCATTAGGCAGATCTGAGTGCTTGTGAAATGACTGATTTTAAGAGCAGGTAGGTTTCCTTTGTGCCACCAGGGCTGTTCCGGCCTCTCCGAGGCACAGCTTAATAGGGCCTCTGGAGGTGTGCTGTGGTATCTGAAACTAGGATGTTTCAGTAGGTCCTGTGGATGTTTCATGTTGAAAGTGATTCCTAAAGTTATTAGGGCTGACCTACTGTATTATGATTTCCAGAGTGATTTCCATAGAATGAGCACATTTAGACATGAACCAGACTCCTTAAATTTCTGTAAGGTTTATGAAATGGACAATCTTTATTGTCCATCTGTAAAGCTTTCAAACTGTATTCCCTCATTTAAAAAAAAGAAAAAGTTTTATGCGGGCCCTGAACGCACTGCTGTCTTAACTTCTTCACCCCTTGTAAGGCTGCTTTCAAGGGAACCAAAAAGTCCGATGGAGAAGGATCAGGACCATAGGGAGGATGCTTTAACGCCTTAAAATGAAGTTTTTGCAGAATGTCGACAGTGAGGGCGGAAGTGTGTGGATGTGCATCGTCAGGTAAAAAGATCACAACGATAGCAGTCCTTCAATGCATTCAATCCAAAGGTTGGGCTTTAATAAGCATCTCACTGTAATGAGCACTGTTGATTGTTGAACTTTTTCCTGATAATGTTCCAATGTTCCACAGGTCGTTGAAAAAGCCCAGAAAACTTACTCACTCATCATCTCATACTTATTTACACACTACAGGCAATTTGGGAACGCCAATTAGCCTAATCTACAGCTCTTTGGACTGTAGGATGAAACCGGAGTACCTGGAGGAAACCCACCAGCACAGGGAGAACATGCAAACTCCATGCACACAGAGATGGGAATCGAATCCAGACCCTGGAGGCGCAAGGCGACAGTGCTAACCACTACACCACCGCCTCTCCCAGAAGCATACATTTTCCAGATGATGTTTGTCAGTCAGCGATTGAGGATGTTACTGTTCCATGCTCTCTCAGGCTCATGGTAATGAATCTATGCCTCATCATCAGAATTTTTTTTTTTTTCTAATGAAACTTTAACTTTCATTAAATTTTGTTTGCAGATATCCAAACGATTCTGTTTATGCACAAAATTGGGGAAAAAATGCTGCATTCTGTTTATCTTTCACACTTTTGGGCAGTCATTTTTGCTCCGCAGTTACAAATTAGCTGATGTAACACGTTCACACCTGCACAGCAGTGACTGGGGAGACAGTAGCCTTGAACAGGAAGCGCTAATAAGATGGTGCAGCCAACAGAGGTTTTAATACAACCGGAGTGAGGATAATTGTGTTTATCCAAATAGTGTTCATGTGTTTCCTGTGTGGTCAGAAATATAAGAATCAAAAGAGATCTCTGAGGCACAGTTGTACTCCAATGGCCTAGTCCAGGTGGATCTCGTAATGATCATCTATTAATGAAAAGTACCAGTGATAACTAGTAGTCTCGCTTGTGAGACTAAAACTGTGCAATAAAAATTGCAACTTAAATATTAGCATTAATATTTCTCTAACAAAGGTAAAACAACCAATATAAGTGTGTTTACAACAGTCTTTCAGTTGATGAAAGTATATTAGTCTGTTCTTTTTCGGATGGCATGGGCTATCAAAACATGATTTGATGAGCTAATGTTGAAACTTTTACTTTGTGTTATGCTGTTAATAAGAATGTTAGATTCATTTTCCCACAGTTCTATGTACAACCCAATTTTCTGATCTTCAACCCAACCCTTAAGCGAAGAGGGAACGCCACACCAGCAGTGTGTTAACAGTGCAGGTTCATTGATCTTTGCGTTTCTGCTTGCAGGCTAGCAATAAAACTTGCTGATGTACCGCTCCCACTGCACCAAAACCACGTGTCCTGTTGGCCATCTGTCCCTGTTTCCCTTCCATCTTCGGTGCATTGACAACAGGCCTGAGGTGTCTCCTGGGTTTTACACCAGTCTCTTAAGTGCTGCACTTGTGTAGTGTAAAGCTGAAACCGGAATGTGCACTGGGCACCACTGGGCCACACACCTGAAGTACATCACAACAATCGGGGTTTCTTAGAAACTTGTGAAAAAGACAATAAAAAAAAAAACTAAATATATACTGCCTGGACAAAAAAAAAATGGAATGCTTTTTTGTTTGATTGTTTGTTTTTTGTACATCTCATGTCCTTTCTTTTCCTTCATCAGATTTTTTTCCCCACCGATTTTCTTTCATCATCCATGTCAATTTAGTGGCTTTGTAGGAATTCATAATCATTGCAAACAAAAGAGTAGTTCTGTCATTTTTAAAAAACACACATGATTCAGTTATTAGATGTTGGGCCTTAAAATGGAGATGTTAGCAAAACTTAGTAAACCGAAAAAAAAAAAAAAAAAATCATAAGGAGTGCAGAATGAAAGAAGTTGTGTTGTTGTCTGATGTAATGTCCGGGGTAGAAGTGACAGGATGAAACAATTGATGGACTTCTTAAGATCATTCTAAATGCCTGTATCAAGAAATTAGCTTGGTAGTGTGTGTGTGTGTGTGTGTGTGTGTGTGTGTGTGTGTGTATGTGTGTGTGTGTGTGCATACAGAATTATTCTGTCATCAGGTTATGAGGTGCGTGGGAATTATTTCCCATCACAAGCATGTGTTGTTTCCGTTACGGATTTGCATAATTCACACTCATTAACAATCGCACATACTCTGTCAGTGTGAAGTCAGGAGCTGATTATGTTCTCCAACAGCATATTTACTGCAACACGCAGCACTGAGGATACTTTGCCTATCAGGGCAGGTGTGTGTATCTGTGTGGGACAGGAAAAAAGAGAGAGAGATTGCATGTGTGTGTGTGTGTGTGTGTGTGTGTGCGACAGTGCTAAATTTATTGCAAAATGTGTCCTTAATCACAGAAATATGAAAAAAGTAGGTGGAGGAATATCAATTATCTATGTCTAGTTAACTTGCTTTGAAGTTTTAAATATTTAAAAATAATTAAAACAGTTATGTCATCCTCTTTCTTATCTTTCTTAGAGTTGCTGTGAAACATTTCATATTATAGACATGCAATGGATCTAAATGAATGATTTAGAAAAGATAAGATATATCACGTAGCACTTGTCATATTAATGTAGTATACACTTACTGGCCACTTTATTAGGTACATCTTACTAGTACTGGTTTGAACTGTTTAATTATTCGTGTGCAGATTCAATAAGATGCTGAAAACATTGACATGGTATCATCACCAACTTGCTGCAGATTTGTCGGCTGCACATCCGTGATGAGAATCTCCGGTTCCACCGCATCTCAAAGGTTCTCAATTGGATTTATAGTATGTAGATCTGGTGAGTGTGGGGCCGTTTAAGTACAGTGAACTCATTGTCATGTTCAAGAAGTAAGTTTAAGATTATTTTAGCTTTGTGACATGGTGTGTTATTCTGAGCCATGAACTGTAACAAGTGGAACAGTAGTTGCTTTGACATTTATAAATCATCTTAGGTTACCTCTTCAAGGGGTAACCTACCTGTTGCAGATTTTCAACACATGTGGGTTAGATCCACATCTGGGTAATATGTGCACCCAAGCACCTAAGAGTTTATTTATTTATTAACATTGGATTGCATTATAACATTAGAATGAAGTGTGATGTAATGTCTAACATGCTATTTAGCCAGAAAAATTAACGGTAAAAGTCCATTCTAAGTGCGTCTGACGTTTTAATGCTAATTAAATTCTCCCCATCTGGAGAGACAGTTGGCCACGGGGGATTTTTTTAAGGCGTTTATTTACATTTACAGGATTTGACAGATGTTTTTTATCAGAGCAACTAACCATCATGATTTGTGGTCTCTATCAAAAACATCCACACAGTAGTACTAAGGATACCTTGCTAGACAGGATAGAGACAGACAGCTGGACCAGACCCTAAGGGAGACACTGAGGAGGAAGATAGAGTAGGAGGAAAGCCAGAACTATGAGACAAGCAAAAAAGAAAAAGAAGATTGCGAAACATGAGGAGAAGTGAGGCTGCCAGATATCAGACAGGGAGGCAGGGCACGAGGGGAACACCTGTCAATCATTGAGCCATGTCTGAATGAATTCATCACAAAGATTACTTGATATTACCTTTCTAAACAGACTGAGACACAGCGCTGTGAGGCAGACTGACGTGCTAAGCATGTCAGACTCTGTGACAAGAGTGAACCGGTTAGTATCCTTCAGTATGTTTCCAATCTCAGGCTCATCTGTCCATCTTAGTAATCTTCAATGATCTTCACTCTTAAACAACAAAAAGACAAAGTTTTTGCAGGCAAACCTATTTAAGTACCAAGCAACTTGGTGAATAACACATTATTACCCCGATCTGGGGTGGCACGGTGTGTTAGTGGTTAGAACTGTTGCCTCGCACCTCCAGGATCCAGATACCATTCCCACCTCTGCATCTGTGTGAATAATGTTTAGAGTTTTCCCCATTCTTGGTGGGTTTCCTCAACCCCAAAGACATGCAGATGAGGCTAACTGCCGTTCCTATTGTAGTACCTGTAGTTTATAAATGCAAGGTGAATGCCAATGGACAATATTCACAATATTCACACGACTATTACGGTCATGAATAAATGTGGAGGATCACTACTACCACGGTGGTCACCTATCTTGACCATACTTTTCCTAAATCCAAAAATATATTTAAAATGTTTGCATGCGGACAGTTTGGAGTTGGTTTATACCCACACTTATAAGTTGCTCATTCAGATTTATACAAATAATTGTGGGTCATTCATGCCTCTGTAGTTGCCAGATATGCTGGATGAAAACATGTACAGGATTTTCTTTTTCTTCAGTAGACTATCCAATTCGTACACAACATGGTACAGGTTTTTATGATGGAGGGAGCCCTCCTGCATGCAGTGGATGGGTAGTATGTGATGTGGCAACCCACTGACAGAGGGGCTTGAGCCCAGATCCCCAAAGCCTTAGCCACCAGAGAGACCATTCCCCGCTTGGCATATTGTCATATATGATATTATGCATACATAATATTGGAAACGATAGCCCAGTCTGAATACAATTGCATCAAGTATCCAAGTGTCCGACTAGACTGGTGCAATCCAGCCAGAACAGAAGGAACGCCCAATCAAAATTAAAGGGGTTATGTAAACCTTTGATCATTTTCTCAGTAGGAAAATAATTTACCCATTAGAGATTAATGTCTAGCAGTACCCCAAGTATAGGAACTAGAACTCATTTCATTGTTTAATTATATGTGCACATACTTCACTAAAATTACTTTAACTGTGCGGAGTTTGCACGTCCTCCCCATGCTTGGTGGGTTTCCTCTGCGTATTCTGGTTTCTCCCTACAGTCAAGAGGCATAGTAGGATAGCTGGTGTTTCCAAATTGCTGCATGTTTATACCCTGCGATGACCTGCGTCTAAACTATACAGCTCTAGACATTGGCAGGCATCATGATATCCTGTTTGATAGGAGCAAATTATTTGCTAAGCGTATAAATATATAATAATATGTATAATGTGTGCGTCTGTGTGTGTTTTCATGGTGCCATTACTCTATAATCCAACAGATGTTGTGCTCCAAACTATCCTCAACACTGAATAGATTTTCTCATCCCTAATATCTGACAACAGTGCACAAAACACCCTGCGGAAATCTTTCCCATTTTAAGACAGACCAAGAAGACGGTTTTCCCTCAGGCCATAAATCGAGTTTTGAGTCTAGGAGTTTAAGTTTCGAACATGAAGCAGGGCTTTTTTTTTTTTTTTTTTCACAGCTCCAGAAATGTCAGCATGGAGGAGTTCAACTTGGAGACTGACATTCAAACAGCAGCAGAGTGCAAGGAACTGTCCATTTTCTATGTGTGGAGGTGATATTCTATTACCTAAAGACTGGAAGGAGAATCTGTCAATCTCTAAGATGAGAGAACAGTCTTTAAACACACAGCTAGTGTTTATATTTTATTACTTCCAGACCGCCTTGATTTGTAGCAGGAAAATCAGTTCAGATGGACGACCACAGCAGCTCCGGAGACACATTTTGGGCTTGGAGAGCACCAGAACTGAAGAATAAATGTACTGCTATTGATTATTTGTGACATTATTTGCACAAAACCAAGCACAAAAATGAGCACATTGATGTTTGCTTGTTTCTTACTGGAGATATTTCATTTTTTCGGAACTATTACAGAGGGTTTGACAGAACCATTTAAAAAAAAATCAATACCTGGCGACACTTCACATTGAATTCAAAAGAGTCGAAAGATAAAAGGTTATTTTTTGGAGGATTTTTCTTATCTTTAACAGGAATGCAATGACTACTGGGTCACATAATTTAAAGTAGTTTTGTACTGAAATGCACAATGACTCTTCAATGAATGTTAATGCTTTCTCCAAACACTTGCTAAAAAGCTTGACACACACAATTGTATGGAATGTCTTTGAAAGCTATCGCATTAAGAATTTCCCTTCACTGGAACTAAGAGGCCAAATGGTTCCAGCTTGACAATACCCATGTTCACAATGTACACCAATGTCCATGAAGACATGCTTCGCCAAGTTTAAAGTGAAAGAACTTGACTGGCCTTCACAGAACCCTGAACCAGAAGAGGTTCATTTATTCCATGAACAGTCATGGAATGAGCGACAATAAATCTACATATTCCAAATTCCAGTAGAAAGCGTTTCCGTAAAGTTTGGAGGTTATTGTTACAGCAAACGGTGGACTACATCTATAATAGGAGATTTAATAAGGACACACTGTGTAATAGGTTTAATAAATCAGGGGTCTAGTGTACATACTTTGGGCTATATAGTGTACTTATAGACAGCCTCCATCTATCATCTACAATTTGTCCCTTATATACAGTAGGAGTGGGGACCTGGAGTCTATCCCAATCTTCTCTAGGTAGAAGATAGTACCAACCCATGGCAAGAACTAAGTTAAACTTTACATACCCAATTATCACCTGTTGGAAATGCCAATTAGCCTAAAACATGTGGAAGGAAACCCACCAAGCATGGGGAGAACATATAACCTCCATGCATACAGGCCAGAGACAAGATTTAAACCCCAACCCTGAGGGTCCAAGATAAAAGTGCTAACTGTCATACCCTTAATTATACATCTTCAGAAACCAGATAGCCCAGACAAAAAAAGAATAAATAAATAAATAAATAAAACCCAAAAGAACTGGGAAGACCATGCAAAACATGAGCCTGAGCTCCAGGGACCCTTGACATGTGAGGTAACGAGACACACATTTTGCACGCTGTGATACTGCTCCAGATGTTTGTTTTCCTGACAGAGAATCAGCACATGCAGCAGAATAAAAATAGTTTCTGGAATAAACAACAACTACATTTATGATGTTTTAGCTTTTCAATAACAGCTTTATAATTTATTTTCAATAAACCACAGTGTCAATGTTTAGCCAAAATCCCTTTCGGCTCTAAATTGACTTGTGGTCGTAGATGGATTAGCAGACATCTAAAGGAGTATAGAGATCTCTTTTTTTTGTTCCTAGAAAACAGACCTGGAATTATAGAGGATCTCAGAATAAGCTTAATTAAGCCTCAATAAGACCTCAGTAGATGGTCAGCTTCTAGAGGTCTCGTCTCATGAAGTGCATATTTAAAGTCTCCTTAATCTCAAAGCTAAAGTGTGACTGACTGAAGCTTGCTCCCAATAAAATACTTTAAAAAACAATCTAACACCTATAAACTGTCTCATTTGGAATGAACAGCAAGAAACTGCGTAACCACCTCTGGAGTGTGCTTCCACTAAGACTAATGCTGTTATTACACCCCGTCTGTACATTCAATTTGTTTTGTTAAGCCGTCTGAATAGCAATTTACTCCATATGATCACCTGAATTAATCATTCTACGTGTGGTTTAAGCTTTAAGGCTTTTTGTTTTAAAAAGAGTTCAGAAGTTCAATAGTGGAGAGATTTTTCACTGAAATGCAAAGCATCCAGGTGTAACATTACCAAAAATTGTGCGAAAAAGGAGGAGGAATGAACAGTGTTGTTCTAGTTAGTAAGGAAAGTTCTAACTTACTATTACTAGTTACTTTTCAGTGGAGGCAATATATTACTGTTAAGGTCCAACATTTTAAAAGGTCCAAAGTTCTGCAATTAAAACATTATGCCATGTGTGTTCTTATACATTTCTATGGGAATCTTTTCAGCAATTTGGTCTACAGTAGCTCTTTAATTGGACTGGAGTACAGGGGACAGCCTTCGCTCCCCATGTGCATCAATAAGCCTCGTCCATTCATGACCCTGTTGCTGGATCACCGGTTTTCCTTACTTGAAACACTATTGGTATGTCCTGACCATTGGAGATAGGCAATATCCCACAAGAGCTCTAGTTTTGAAGTTGCTTCGATCCAGTCGTCTAGCCATCACAATATGGCCCTTGTCAAAGTTGAACAAATCCTTGTGCTCACCCATTTTGTCTGCTTCCAAAACAACTAATTCTGTAATGTTGAAAAGGTTCACTTTGCTGCCTATTATATCCCACTAACTTCCAAGCGCTGTTGTAACAAGATTTTGTAAATGAAGCTACTGTGACATGGGCCAAAGTAATGGCTAGATGACTGATGACTCAGCGCAACTCCAAAATTTGAACTTTTTTACCGCTTTGGCAAAACTATACAAATAAAATAGAATTAAATTACCCATTTGTTACTTTTACAAAAGTATAGTTTGTTAAAAGCCATCTTGAGATTTACTCACACAAGGAAGCACATGAAAAGCTTGCGGGCGCTTATTTCTGCTTTCGACACTGTTTATGCTAAATGTGTAAAAGCCACGCCCATAAAAGCCCCATGCAGCTGTTTAATCCTCCTTTCATGCTTGTTGAAGTGTGGCATCTCTGAGAGTTACATGTTTTGCATCCTTAAATTGCAGAAAAATTGCCATGCACCTAAGGTTTAAAAAACATATTACATACTTTCTCATTCATTTTCTATGCCACTTCTTTTGTACAGGGTCATGGGAGACCTGGCACCCATCTCACGAGACTCAGGGCATGAGTTCGAGTGCCAATCCATACAAGCACATGTACTCACACACACTACAGGGAATTTGGACATGACAATTATCCTACTTTGCAAGTCTCTAGACTGTAGGAAGGAACCATAGGAAACTTGGAGAAAACCCACCAAGCACAGAAGAACTAAAGTAATTTATTACAGTAATGTGTTACTTACTCTTATAACACAGTACTCCCATCACGGGGGAATGGTGCGTTTAGGGCACCATTTAGGACAGGTTCATTTTGGAGAACTTTCAAACAACAAATCACATGTTAAAACTGGAAAAATATATCAAAATTATTATTATTTTTTTTTTTTGCTATTTCTGATCTTACTGATCATGCTCTTGATTTCTTTCACAAATGGATACGCTTCCTAAATTTTACTTTAAATACTTTAAGGCAGAAGTGGATCCAACGAAACACACATCTACACTGCTGCAGTCATTGTTATTGTACTTTATCCAAATCAGGGCCACATGGATCTGAGGCCTATACCAGGATGGTGGAAATATACTCCAGATAGAAAGTAAGTCCATCATAGGTGAATAAATAAAGTTAGATAAAACACGATAACCACAAACACGATAACCACTGGTGGGGATTTCAGGAACAACATTCTGAAAAGTCTACCCTAGTATTTTCTATGCCTTACCACCAAAAGCATTTTTTTCTTTGGAAGAAAACCAATTCAGAGATTTAATCTCTCTAGTGGGTTCTGGGTCTGATCCCGGTTCACTACCCAGTGGGACGCTCTAGCAGGAGCAAACTAAATCCTTGTAAGAAGCTTGACCTTCTTCACTGCGCAGGTCCTGAGCCAATTGTCTCAATGTGAATTGACAAACAATTATGGGTTGGGACCAGCTGGGTTGCATGGGTGATCCGATCACCAGGCATTCACCTGCAGACCTGGCTCAGACCAGAGTGGGCTCAGACCAGAGTGGGTTCTGGAAACATAAAAAGGATTTTGGCACCATTCATGGGGTCTTAAAAACAGCTCTTTGTATGATCTTTCCCTCACAGATCTGTTCATCAAGGCTGGTCCTATAGAGAGTGGGATTGTGACATCTAGCATTAAGGGTCTCTAGGACACAGAGTTTCAGTAGAGACCAAGCAGTAATAGTAGTGTAGGTACAGTAGATGTTGCAGTGGTTTCTATTATATCATAATGAATGTTAAATTCAACCTGACTGGGTCTCGTCTTTACACTTTGGGGACACAAAAATGAAAACAATCCAAACTGAGCAATTTAACCAAAGGCCAAATACAGCAAGCTCCCCCAGGGAATTACACTACAGCTGCAGCCTGCAGTCTGGTTGGCCAGAGATCAGAGATGGATGAAACTGCACCACATGCTGCATTCACAGCATTATTCATACAGTATGTTCCATACCATGTGTTATCTTAATAAAGTATGTACTACTTCAGTTGCAAATTTACCATAGACCTCATATACAATGGGTAAAGAAGTAAAGTGGCAAATTCTAAGATTATAAATTGATATTAAAAGGCAGTAAACAAGAAACAAAAATAACATCTACCAGGAGATTTTTAGATAATCAAGAGCTTTTAGAGCACTTGCTAACAAGCTTGATGGAGATGCCGATTTCCTTTTTCAACATGACATAGAACCTGCCTACAGTGCCAAAACTACTACTCACTGGTTTGCTGACCATAATATTACTGTGGTTGACCCCCCCCCCCCCCACACACACACACACCTGCCCCAGACAGAAATCTAAAGGCTATTGTCATGAGTAGGATGAGAAACACCTGACCCAACAAACAGACGAGCTAAAAGCTGCTATCAAAGCGACCTGGTCTTCAATAGCGCATCAGCAATGCCACAGGCTGATCACATTCATGCAATGCCACACTGACGCAGTAATTCATGGTAAAGGAACCTTGACCAAGTATGGCTTGTATAAAATAATATAATTGTTTGAGAGATTCTATATTGTAGACTACTTTTTAATTGATTTTTAGGGAATATTCTTGTATTTTGAGATACCAGATATTCATGAGCTGTAAGCCATAACCAATAAAATAAAAAATTAAAAAATTAAAAAGCCTTTGAATCCTTAAATGCCTTAAGTGGCATAGTGGTTAGCACTTTCACCTTGTTCCTCCAGGGTCTGGGTTTGTTTCCCGCCTCGTGTCTGTCTGCATGGAGTTTTCATGTTCAAGTTTGCACGTTCTTCTTGTGCTTGGTGGGTTTTGGGTACTCCGGGTTCCTCCCACAGTCCAAAAACATGTAGATTAGTCTAATTGGTGTTCCCAAGTTGCCAGTAGTGTGTGAATGTGTGTGTGAGTTTATGTGTGTCTGCGATGGATTGGCAACCTAAGCATCCTGGGATAGGCTTCAGGTCCCAACGACCCTAAATACAGGATAATCTGGTATAGAAGGTGAGTAAGTGAGTGAGTGAGTAAGTGTCCTGTGATGGACAAAAAAGTTGAGAATAGTGAATCTTGTGATTGGATTGAATCTTGAATTTTGGAAAGTCTAAATATATTGAACTGCACTGAAAAGTTCACAATATCCGACAAAAGTTCATAAGGATTAAGTCCCTTAATAGCCTTTAAGACTCAGCTTCACTTTATAAGAATTATTTGCAATTCAAGGTTTTCTCTTACTATCGATTTTATTTTGAAGACGTGTGTCTTAAACAGTGAATGCTACTCAAAATGCAAATGAGCCCTAACGTGATTGGCTCTTATTTACTCGGGAAAGATCCCCGTACCACAGTCCTAATGTTCACTGAGCTGCACAAACCCATTCTGCACAAGGTCTTGATCCACAAAGGATCTATATATTGTATATAAAGTATATATTTTCATTCATGCAATCAACTAGACGCTATATAGAATCTGTCTTGATCCCCAAGGTTGGAATATTTAAGTATGTCTGTGGTTGACAATGTTGTTTGATTCTTCAACATTTTATTCAATACTTCATGAACACTACACTTAAAAAAAAAGTTAAACTTATCGCTAGACATCTTCTAGTGTATTCAATTCTTTTTCAACTTTTTGTTACCTTTTTCTTGTCTAGACAGTATTGACACATCTTTACTTCAGCCAGTTGGAGAAACATAAGAAGCCAGAAATGCTCTTCATATCAAGACTCTTTCGCCTTAGTTTTTTGAGAATCCTACCCTTCACAGTAAAGTTGCACTTGTCACAAAATTGCCTTAGAAATACATTTAAAACAACAAAAATGAAAGTCACACACTGGGAGAAAAATGTTCTCAGTTTGAATATTATGAGTGGGAATAACAAAACAACTAGACTTCAACAGCTGCTGTTCTGAAAATATGTATTTATGCCTCACATCTTTTTTGCCAACCACAGAGAAGACAAAATGTTCTTCATTTTTTTTCTGTACATTTGTGCAAAAAACAATTTATTATGTTTTTTATGGTAAAGATATGTATTTCCTTTACCCAATAACTCTACCTTTTGGGGTTAAATTATCATCATTAACACAGGGGGGTTGTCTATTATGGACAAAACACAAATAAGTCAAAGAAGATGCCTACACATCCAGCAAAACTTGAAATTCAGCTTTACTGAATAACTGAATAAATTTCTTGGCATAAAACTGACTGACATTTACAGAAGACGTCTAGCACAGTATGGTGATGAGACTCTTTGCCGTAATTAAACGTTTTAAACGGTGCAAATGTTTTAAAGTAAGTCATATGTCCGCGAATAACAATCCCAGCTGAGGTGCCAGACTTTCAGTGCATTCAGTAAATGGAATTATTGATCCCTAAAAAATGAGTTATTGAAGAATAAGTTGTTCTGTTCAATTAACAAGATGTAATTTGCTTAATTAATTACACCAGTTTTCTTCCCACAGTCCAAAGACATGCAGATTAGGCTGATTGGTGTTTCCAAATTGCCTGTAGTGTGTGTGTGTGTGTGTGTCCTGTGATGGACTGGCACCCCACCCAGGGTGTACCTATTACCTATTGTATTGAAGAATAAGTTGTTCAATTAACAAGGTGTATGGAGACTTCTGTTTACATTTTAGATTTTTAAGTGTGCAGTTTAATCAGTCCTCTAGTCATTAAAATTTGTCCCTTGTCAACGTCACTCAAATCCTTATGCTTGGCCATTTTTTCTGCTTCCAACACATTAACTTCAGGAAAAATGTTTTCTTGTTGCCAAATATATCCCACCCACTTCCATTGTAATGAGATATTGAAACTGTAGCTACTGTGAGAAGGGCCAAATTATAAAGGTTAGACAACTGGGGCAGAGCAATCCCGTAACCCCAGCTCTTATACAGTAGGATGTCCCTAGTAGAAAGGATCCAAGGAAGGAAAACTGCGGAACTGTTCATTGTTGGCCACGGCTCAGTGATGCACGTGTCATGGCTGATTAGTGCATTAGTGTGGCAGGGAAGTAATGTTTATCATAGTATAATAAAAACAATAGGTCGTTTTTACTCTCATAACCGAGTTGTTATTTTGCACAATTAAAAGTCCCAGTTTGACCTGCACAGTATATGCTAGTATTATACTAAATGGACAAAAAAAAAAAAAAAAGTCCAACAGATTAGTAACGCACAAGAGAATAATGTTGAACTGTTAAATTCATAGAAGAAATGTTTGGCTTGTATTTTTCCTCATTTTGTTTAGTCCTGGTGCTGAGACACTTAGCTCAATAATCCAGCAACCTTGCTCTTGCTAAGCACTTTCAAGGGAAGTCCTGTAAGTGAGCTTGCTCAGTTAAAGAACACAGTAAAAGAGTAAAGGAGAGGGGTCTGAGCACTGCAGAATCTCTGACAGTGAGAAATCACAGTGGGATGATTGCAGTGTCACGGGTATTACCAGTCTGATAACAACACCCATAAGGAAGGTTGTTTCTACCGAGTTAGTGGCTGAAACATTACTTCATAGTGGTTCCAATACGATCTGGAATTTCCGCAGATCAAAAGGTCACAGTAGCCTTGACTCATGCTGCGTCTAGCCCTGTTCTTAGAGTCTTATTGGAGTCAGGAAGCTAACAGATAAAACCACTGCTACAACTGAGCTGGGCGCCTACGTGTTTTGCAATCTTTACGGTAGAATTTTATCCAGTACACAAAATCAATTGTTATTTATCTTCTATACCGTTTATCCTGTGCACTGGGTCGTGGGAGACCCAGAGCCTATCCTAGGAGACTTAGGGCATGAGGCTGGGTACACCCTGGACACGGTGCCAATCCATTAGAGGGCACACACACTGTGAGAAATTTTTAGAAACACCAAATGGACCTATTCTGCATGTGTTTGGACTGTGGAAGGAAACTAAGACATAACCCACCAAGCACTGGGAAAACATGGAATTTCCACGCACACAGACCTAGAGAGGTGCGAGGCCACAGTGAATGTGAGTCAGTTACTGTACAAGTGCATTACACACAACCACATAAAAAGTGAAAGCATGGATCATTAAAACCAAAGTGCCATGGTGTAATGGTATAATAGATGCACAAGACTCATCAAAGGTTGACAATAAAAGTGAATGAAAGGAATGTGATATAGTCATGTGTATTAGGACTGATGGTTAATAAGCATTTACTGTGTATATATATATATATATATATATATATATATATATATATATATATACTGTATATATATATATATATATATATATATATATATATATATATATATATATATATATATATAAAAGAATTGGGCAAATGGGTGAAGCGAACAGTGTCTGGCTGTTGGAATACGCCTACTTACCTCGATTAGCTTGGCTAGCTAGCTAGCTAAAATGCTACGGTGGCAATTGTTCATTTATATGCTAATGTTGCTTTGTATTTTATTTAACCGCATCACCTGTACTCTACACATTATCATATTTCAACTCCTACATTTCTTGTGGAAAGTTAAACTACAATGATTTCAGTTAGCTGATTAGCTAAAATTTTGCATAGCAGACAGCTAACAGTAAAAAATTAACTAACACAAGACAGGATATTGCAGCATCATGAAATGTGTAAAATATGTTTATATATACAAATAACAAAATTTGTATACCAGAAACTCTCTCTCTTTTTCTCTTTTCCTCCAAATGTGCCATTTCAGTGTCTGAAATTTTAAAATAAGGGCAGGAAGTAGTTCAGTGTTTAAGATACTGGGCTACTTCTTGAAAGGTCCCAGGTTTAAACCCCACCACCAAATTGCCACTGTTGGGAACTTGAACAAGGCCCTTAATCCTCCAATGCTGTAAATGTAAATGAACAAGCTTCTACTGAGCCACACTCAACCAGCAGAGCTAATA
Source organism: Clarias gariepinus (assembly GCF_024256425.1). Lineage (NCBI taxonomy): Eukaryota > Metazoa > Chordata > Actinopteri > Siluriformes > Clariidae > Clarias > Clarias gariepinus. The sequence continues at coordinate 19,346,249 of NC_071125.1, read as the reverse complement.
ATAAAGGTTAAGGGATGGCATCTCCTCATATGAGATAACATTTGGGGGGAATCAAATTAGCTTGTTTAGATTTGAGCTAAAAGAAAAAGGCGAAGATTATATCCGTCATTTTTGTGTGTGTGTGTTTGTTCATTGGTACGCAGACACTGGAGAACTATCGGCCTACAAGTGATTAAAAAGTGAGTTTTGCATAATAGATGACCTTTAAGCTATTCTAGATCATCAAGCAAAGTGGCCATACCATCATACATAATGAAGAACAAACTATATGTAGGGATAAAGCTTTACGCAGAGGCAGGAGACACACTAAAATTAGATGTGGATTAATCTGCCAGACTGAAGCTCATTATAAACTAAATAATAAACAGCGCGCAGGAGGGCACAGCGTTCATGTGTTTGCACATAAACAGCACGCAGCAGGGAAAATGAACACAGTTACATTTCACTTATAGTTAAAATATCTTAAAAACTTTTTTTCTCCTCGTATTGGCTTGACAGAACTGTTTGGATTATGCAAGGGAAAAAAAACAGTAATCCTGAAAGTCCAAGCTGAAATGTCAGATTAGACAGGATTGGCATAATCTTCTTAATCCGGCTTTGTTCCTGCTATTTGTTGCTTTGCCTTTTGCCCATCAGATCCTGGCTATAATAGAAACACCTTTCGATGAGATGATACTGAGGGACAACACACACTATGCACAGACGCTGTGTTGTTACGATGTTATCTTTAATAGAGATAGAGCAGGATATTCAGCAGTGCCTGGGATTAATAGTCATTATCTTGGTCAGGTGGATTCTGAGCCAATCCCAATAACATTGTGTATGAGGAAGGAATTTATATTGGATGCCAAGCCATTACATCATGCACACACACATTTACACATAGTTGTATTTTCTACACAAGAATAATATGAAATTCCAGATACAGAAATTAAACCAAGGGCTCCCGAAGCTGTGAAGCAGCATCAACCCCATCAGACGTCTTTTCAATAAACCACTATTCACATCATTTACTTGTTCTGACATTTATTTTATAAGCCCTTCATTATTACACACATGTATCCCTTCATGAATAATTACTTGCATTGAGATTTTGAAGGATCCGTGACCTTTTCCACCGCTTTAAAGCGGCTTTAAAATCGCGAAGGCACATCATGCAGAACAGATTTAATGGGAGGTCCCATGTGTGATATTTAATCCATGAATCTTAGTCAGGTGTTATCCTAGGCAAAAAAAAAAAATTTCAAGTAATCACGCAGGTAAATTAGGTAAACAGGGGGGTAATATAAAATGTGAGTGCAATCAAAAAAAATAAATGGATGATATGAATAGTGGGGTCAGAACTAAAAACAAAGGAGGAGCACACACAATAAAATGCAGAGAGAAGACATTTGTAACCGTATGTTTTAGACTAGCAGCCAGAAAACAAAATGGAATATCCAACTTGAAAATTATTATAAATATTTATGAAAAGCAATCATATTGTCCGTGCAACAAAGGATATCAATAAAATATTTCAATAATTATATATAATCATTATTTCAAACACTTTTACAGAAACTATAGTACCCAGTTCATAAGCCAAATAGTGAAGGACACAAACTGAATACAGCCATCTCCTGTTGAACCCCAACAACAACCCACAGAAAGCTTCTTCCAAGAAGATGCTGTAACCTCCCACAGCCGAGGGTCTAGAAAGGTCTGACTATCTGAGCTCTCTCAGCGAAGCGGGATAGGAAGCAGTTACTCACATTCAAGCATTTGGCAGTCGCCCTTATCCAGAGCAACATACTTTTTTTTTTTTTTTTACCCCTGAGCAATCGAAGGTTAAGGGCCTTGCTCAAGGGCCCAACAGCGGCAACTTGGTGATTCTGGGGTTTGAACCTGGGACCTTCTGGTCAGTAGACTAATGCCTTAGCCACTTAATCCACTAACCCTACTCTTAGCACTCTTACATCAAATCACAGGCACCTGTAAGCTCACGCCGTGTTCTTTGTGTGTGTTTAGCCAACCCCAATGGTGCATGAGTGAGCGGTTCAAAAAGATGTGGTCGCTTGGTGCCAAGTGGTTCAGAGGAAACCTTTAGCCCTTCCTGATTGAGTAGAAGCCTTAAAGATCGGAGATCCCTAGCCATTTTTGGGAATTAGATATGATTAAATTAGGGAGAAAATCGAGGGGGGTGGGGGGGAGGGGTCTTAAGATGAAAAAATTAACTAAAATACAGCATAAACAAACCAAAACCATAATTGTATCATTACAGACAGAAAAAAAAATCATTCAGTAAAGTAAACTGGACATTTCTATTTGGTAATCTGTGCAGTTTTTTTTTTTTTTATAAATATACTATACCTTTCACCTGGGCCACAATATGTGTTTGATTTGTAGGAGGCAGAATGTAGTATATTTAAGCTATTGTAAGCCATTATTTGTTACATATACATAAGTGCACAGTGGAATTATTTTCTTCGCATATCTCAGGTTAGAACCTGGGGTCAGAGCGTAGGATCAGCCATGAACGAGTCCAACATCGGCAATTCAGTGGAGCTGTGGCTTAATCCACTGAGCTTCTGATCGTTAACCCAGGGCCTTAAATATCTGTTTCTTTTTTCAGGGAACTATAAACAAGCTCAAATAAAACAAAACACAATCTAAGACCAAGAAAAAATCCCACAAAAGAAAACAAAACCAGACAAAAGATCAACCAGCTTTGAATAAAACTAACACAATCAACTGAAGATTGACTGACATTGATTGTGAAATTCTGGGCCAATACTGATAAAATAAAAGTTTGGCCAATCCTGTTTTTTTAATTTGGTTACCGCTCTTGTGAAATTAATTTAAAAAATGAATCTGACAATTATTTAAGGTTTTCCAATGATGTATCACCTCTTAAATATATACAGCGCTCACAATCAAACTTTATCTTCGTAGGTTTATTGATGTCGCGGTGCTACAGAATGACATTCTGCATACTGCATTGGGTGCAATGCCTATACATCTTTGTAAGTGTTTGAAAATCCAATTATCAGTAAATTGTAGATCATGTGAAAGAACTTATACACTGGTGTAGTAAAATTTAGGATGTTGATTGTTTCCCCAAACCAACCCACTTAAACCACTCGAGTAACATGCAAGAAAACATTCAACCTTGGAAGCCTCTCAACAAGACAGAGAATGTAGTTCTGTTGCCAGCTAATGTTAATAAAAAAAGGGGCATCAAAATGATTTTTTATTTTTTGGACCAGATCGTAATAGCAATAAAAATGTTTAGGTCTTACGAGTCCTGCGACTTGCCAGTTTGCAGCTATTCGCACGTACACATGCCCCCACCATCGATGAGCTCCAGATAACATACATCACTACAGCTCTGTTTATAGTCCAAAGAGTCAGAAAACCAATAAGGAAGAAATATCAGCCATCCTAAGGACACCCAAAACACGACCTACTAAACCATGAAACGATACAAAATGCACCTCACAGAACCCGAAGGCAGAACATGAACACACCAGTTTTTTTCTAACAACCAACAGCAATAAAAACAAAGAAAATATGAGCTCACCGATGCTGTTTACTGGAAAACTTAATCCATCCTTCTTTCCATTGAATGAAGAAGGCAATGACCAGATCATACAGGTAATCAATAAAAGCAAGAGTACTGTACTTCCTTTTGCTTTAGAAAATATTGATACTCAGGGAATCTCGCCCACAACAGTCTCTAAAGTTTAATTAAGCCAAAAAAGGACCACAGATTTTCCTCCTTCTGATATCCACCACCAAAAAAAAAAATCATATTTTGTGATTTTAGTATTGCAATAACTCAAATATATCAAATATATATATATAATATATATATAATACTTTTTTTCGATATTAAATTGAAAATATCAAAAATCTATTTTTTATGCCAAATGAACTAGTTGTTTCTGATACAGACATAGTAACACATTGAGCTTGTAACAGAATAAGCCTTTATTTGTCACATATACATTACAGCACGTTGAAATTCCTTCCTCGCATATCCCAGCATAGCCTGGACCAGAGCGCAGGGTCAGCCATTATACAGTATTAAGGGTTAAGGGTCTGCCATTGCGGGGCCCTTGAGCAAATCTCATGGAGGCTTGAACCAACAACCTGCCGATCAATAATTCAGCACCTTAACCCTCTGAGCCACCACTGCCCCATTGGTGGAAATACTTCCATTAATGTTACACCAAAAACTGGTTATCCATCAATCCATCCATCCATCCAACCATCAGTTCATCCTCATTCAGTTACATGGCAGAAACCTGCAAGACAAAAAAATTTGATACTCAAATGTCCTGGTGATCACTAACCACATACTGTAGCACCCCAAAGAAAAAGTCTGATTGGCTAAATTTTTTGTTCTTGCTCTCCCGGGTCCTAATAGGCACAAAGGTTGTGTTAATAAAGTGTTTCATCAACAGCAATGTTTGTAATTAATACAATCATTAAAGTGGCAACAAAAATCATTATTTAAAATATATATATAATGCCTTTACTGAAGGTTTAGAAAGACTAAAGCTGGTGTCACTGCTAAATCAAGTAAAATCAAGAAGTCACACAAAAACAGTTGTTCCCATTAATTTAATTTATTTTAATTTAGCAAGAAGAAATAAGGGATGGCCTTGCGATACAACTATATATTCTTTTTAGTTGATACTTCTATTGCTATAGCCTACCTTTTATTTAATTTTTATCCTTTATATACCCTCTAAAAACACTTGCACATGGATGCTCATTATATATGCTTACACTCCCATGCTTCCTTATAAATGTTCTGTAATCGTTCTTTTTTTTTTCCTGTTCTATCCTGTAAATGTCATAATTTGTGTTGTAATAAAAATTACCCTACAATAAAAATAAAAAAAAACATTTAAAAAGTTTAAAAAGTTACAATTTTTAAGAACAGTTGCTTAAATATTAAATTATTATGATGTTCATTCTGTGATGGTTTAAAATTATAATGACCAGATGCTGATTTTCCCTCTAGTATGCTAATTTATTATGGCTGTTTGTTTTCTCAAAGCCTATTTGGCAGGACCGTGAGGCGCAGCCTCTCCTGGATCATTGCTGACAGTATTTCATTAATTCTGCTGCGTCTCACTGTGTGTGTGGATGAAGCAAGCTGTGATTCTGATCGATTTGTTACGGAAAACATGGTAACAGACAACTCCGAAGTGAGCGTGCTGAATGCTAAGAAGTGTAATTGAGAATATGCTGCTTTCCGAGCCACCTGGTTCGTTCAAGCATTATACAGTGTCAAGTGAGTATTTAAGAAGACACCTCGATTGGGTCTGATGTGAAATTTTGTGCCACTGCTTTTCAGTTTAGTATAAGTGAAGTACACTAGAAAGAAACGTTCAATCGTTCATCTTTAACAACTGCTTTAGGATGCTCACGGCTCATCGTGGGAAAGCAAGAAACAAATACGCAGTCTCACTCATTTATCTTGCTAGGACGTAGCATTTACATAATTATAAATATAGTTATGCTATGCTTAGACCTGTATATAACACAAAACGTAACCTAAAGGAAATATTTAAAGGTTATATTTGTTTTTAAATGTGTCATTTACTGTCTCTTATTAGAACCAATCAAATGTCACCACAAGACCAAACATTTTTTGTAGATAGTCCCTTAAAAGCAGAGGATTGTGAGGAAGAGCTGCAAAGGAACAAATCTTACAAGTGATCAATTAATCTTTTTGCAGTTATGTGACTACCATGTCACAACAACAAATGGCAAAAGCAGTATAAAGTAAGTAAGCGTTAGAGTATTGGATTACTTTTTTAATGTAACATGTTATGTCCGTAGTTATTAAGTTGCTTTTTCAAAAATGTTATTTGTTATTTGGAAAATTTATGCAATCCGTTACAGCAGTCATTTCCGATTTCTTATTGTGTGTGTGAGAGAAAGTCGTCCTACAAGCCCCGCCCCCAATAACCTGCGTTTCCCCCCTCTGCTGTTAGAAGTTAAAGGATTATGGACCAAACTTGGCTGAGTGATGATGGTAGAATAATTATAAAGGTCTTGCCTTAAACAACATGCATAAGGAATCACAAAGGAGTTCTTAATTTCTGCAATGGAAAAGCACTTTAACTAGTTACTTTTATCAGAAAGTAATGGTGTAATTGTAACTGATTACTTTTTAATGACAGTAATTTTGTAATGTAATTAGTTGCTTTAAAAAGTAACGTCCCCAACACTAGGGAGAAGTACTGTTAATTAGTCCTTATATTGATACTTGATGCTTTGTCACACAGATAAAAAGAGTTAACTAGCAATTGATACACTGTATGGACAAAAGAGTTGGTCCCACTTTTTCATCTATATCACTGTTCCTGTAGAGCATTTATGAGCTGATGTTGGACGCGAGGCCTGGCTAGCAATCTCCTTCCAGTTCATCTCAAAGGTGCTCGATGGGGTTGAGGTCAGGGCTTTGTGTTAGGGCCAATCAAGTTCTTCCACATTGAAATCATTAAACCATGTTTTTATAGTCCATGCTTTGTGCACTGGGACACGGTCATGTTGGTTTAAAAAAGGGCCTTAACCAAACTGTTGCCACAAAGTTGCAAGCAAAGCATTATTCACAGAGGTGGGTAGTAACGAGTTATATTTACTTGAGTAACTTTTTGAAAAAAAATGAGTAGTTTTACCATACCATACTTTTTATGTTTACTTGAGTAGATTTGTGAAGAAGGAACGTTAGTCTTACTCCGCTACATTTGGCTACACTCAACTTGTTACTTTTTTAACCATTTATTTTACACATGCAGCCAGTAGATCTACCGTCTGACTGTTTCACCAATCAGACTCAGCAACAATAATTACATGACTCCGTTTGACCAATCAGGTCTTCAGCTCAGCCGGTGTTCTATAAGTTTATCCTACATGTGAATCCATCCTACATACACTCACTGTGCATGTGAAGACAAAAGTTTCCACATCTTTCTCTAATTTTGCGGAACGCCTATAAATCCATGCTGCTCTAAGTGGGATTTTGCGGTTAGTGTACAATCTTGCGATGAGTATAGAATGCTTTTTTTCATGTTTGTGTGATTATAAATGTTAACTTTAATAGCACATATAATGTTACTTTAACAGTCTATAAATATAAAAGTATATTTCAGTTCAGAATTTATCGCCAACACACGTGTTGTACTTTTTTAAGCCTCCCAAAAAAACATGATGCATCCCTGGCATCATATACAAAAGCATCTTTCACTTGCAAAAGAACAGCTTCATACTGCGGTGTCTTCTCTATCTGCCAAAACAGACAAACACTTCAGCATGTACGTACTGTATATATCTACGTAGGGTGTACAATCGTTTGTTTCACACACCAAGTAGTTAGAGAGGAATTTGGGATTCAGCCTTGTGTTAGAAGCTAGTAGGCACCGTAGCTTGTGTTAGCCGTGAAACACAACATGGAATGACTTAGAAGAAATAAATAAAGAGACAAAGTGTTGTTTACAATGACATAAGGGTAACAGATGTGTTCTCTGGCTGAAAGTGCTTTCCGGATTTTTCCATGGTTTTGGCACTGGCATCAGATAAGTAACATCCCTTTAGCCTTGCAGAACGTAGTGGGACCAAACAGACGTCTTGATGACACATGCAATAAGTCAATAAAATACAAAGCCTAAAGTGCTGAGACAGAGTAAGACCAGTCTCCATATGAGGATCCTTTCACTTAGGTTTTCTGGGGGGGTTTTATGTAAGCAGCTGCTGCATGATGTGAAATATTAAACAAGGGGTAAAAAAAATTGTAAAATAGGTGATTAAAAGGGAAGAAATAGAAAAACAACTGTCTAGCCAATTTCTCCAACTGCACATAACATCTCTTTCTACATGTTGTTCACTAATAAAAAGCTGTACAGCAAAGGTGCATTTCCTGCTCAGGGCTAATGGCATTTTAAATAAAGCAGAGCGCAATCTCCAAACAGGAACAAAGACATGTCTCATTAATGTCTCTTCTTGTTTTACCAGGAAATGCAAAGCCTCTCCATCCCTTTTAATATTAAAAGCACCTGAGTGATATCTGATTCGCTGAGTGACATTCAGAGCTGTTTTACAATCATCATCATTGTACTGTGTGCAGAATGATTGTCCCGTCCTCATCCCAGGACTCTCATTTACAATCTTTCTGTATTTTCATTTGGGAAAGGGCAGCACGGTGATGTAGTGGTTAACACTGTCGCCTTGCACCTCCAGGGTCCGGGTTCGATTCCCGGCCAGGCTCGATTCCCATCTCTGTGTGCATGGAGTTTTTTTGTAAGGCCACACAGCTCATGATAAGCCTGTGAGTTTTCTCACATTGTACATGTGTGGAAATGCTCTTACTTTCACAATTACACATAGCTGTCTGTCTGATTTCTACAATCTCTGTTCTGTTTAGTTGTTTTCTTTGTCTGATAATTCCATTGACTTTTCTTCAGGCTTAGTGGTTATTACTGTTGCCTCGCACATTAAGAAATTAAGGGTTTGAAACTCACCTCCACTTTGTGTGCATGGAGTTTGCAAGTTCTCTTGTTTTCGTTGAGTTTCCTCTAGGGACCCCAGTTTCGTCACACCGTCCAAACATCTGCATTGTAGGTTGGCATTTCCAAATTGCCCACAGTGTATCATTTGGTTTGGTGTGTAATCGGTTGACTGCCTTGTGCCCAGACTTTCCTCGACATAAAACTAACCCCCAACGTGACTCTACACATCCAAGCAGTACAGAAAATGGACCACTTTTCTCCACATTGTCCATATCAGTCACCTAACTAGCTACTAGTCACTCCTAGCGAATTAAAAGCGCTTTGTACATGTGGGTTACAAACAGGCAGAGGATTGTGCATGCAGTTCATTCTGGTCTGTGTTAAGGAACTCCAACAGGAGAGGATCATAATGCAATTTCAGAGCCCGGTGCTGCGATCAATATCCTCATTACATCACTGATGACCTGAAGAACTGATGCATTACCTTTACTTCGTTTGAATTTCAGGCCATTTGTACAACAAATCCCAGGAAAAGGAGTAGAAGAATAGGTCAGGCTGTAATAAGGTCTTTTAAAAACCCTCTGTGATACCTTTAAGTAATAGAAAATAATGTCCAGGGTCTTTATTCTATAACTATATACTATTATTTTGCTTATAAAGTCCTTTATTACTTTTTTTTTAATTAAGCCAAGCACTATCGATCTACACAAACAAAGGACAAACTTTTTTCACCCAACTTTGAGTTTAGGTTAAACATTTATTCCCACAAATGTGTTTTGATTGGTTACAAAAACCCATTTTCCAAAATCTCATTTTATCCAAGCTTGGATCCGGCACTGCATCCAGTGGCCTGGGTTTGGGCATTGACTGGGAATCAAACCTGGGCCTTCCGCATGGTAGACGTGAAACCTATAATTGAGCCACCAATGCCTCAACAAAATGTTAACGATTAGCAATGAAAGCAAAATTTCTCTCTCAAAATCTAGGGCTGTCACTCAGTGTCACTCCAAGGGGCAACCTCAAGTTTCTTCAAATGTCCACTGGGGTCTACAGTAGCTCAGAAAGTGAGTCAAACCCTAAAGACCACCGTGTTAAAATACCCAACTTCACAAGTGTAACAAACATGTTTACAGTCAATTTTGATCCTAGTAGACAGATTTTTCCATTTGTATTTTATTTTTTTATTTTTTTTGCAACCCAGTTTAAATTATATTAAGCAATTAATTTATGCATAATAAGAAATATGGGTGCTGTGAGACAGCTACATTGCAGGTGTAAAGCCGCTACAGTATGCGTCACTTTAGCTAACCAGATAACTGGAATCGTTTGTAGTTTAACTTACAACAAGAAAATGTTAAAAAGTAAAAAAAAAAAAAAAAAGACATGTGAGGAGGTGTAGCGCATGCATGCTCAGGAGTTTAATCAAATGCATGTAAAACTTAAAATTTATGTTAGACAACATATCAATTTGGCTAAACTAAAGCTAAGCTCAGTACCCTGTGGGTTGTAACCGAGTTAGGTAGGCGAGTTCTAAACCATAGCCATGCTACATGTTCTGCCAATTTGTGCATTTCTGGATTAACCAGGGTTTAGTTGGAGTCAGTTATTGCCAAGATGGCAAATTGGCACACATGAGTTTACCTTTGGATGATGTCATGGAGGGTTTGTCCAGTTTAAACACAGAATATATACAGTACTATATTTATTCCAATTCACATCTAACAATTAACATATTTAACAGATTACATGGTGCCTATTTCATTCCAGATGTGCTATTACATTAACAACTGGTGGAATACTAGGGTCCATGTAACTACAACTATCGCTGCAGTTTTCTTCATTAAATCCAACACAAAAAATTAATTATATTGATGATAAAAATTCGGTCATGTTTTCTGGATTTCCATTAGTGACCTTAAAACAAACAATCTCTTATTGTCGTGTTTTACAACTGGTGTTGTTGCAGAGCCCAGTCTTCAACTGAGTCGTTTAAAACTGTAAGTATAGTAGTTTTGTCTTCACTCACAGTTTTGCTCTTGCAGAGAGCATTTCATTGCCAAACCCTTAGGGATCCTTCTTTAGTCTCTTGTAAAGGACTCAGCAGAAATGCTGTGTGTGTGTGTTTTTTTTCTTAAGAAGTCTCGTCTGTGGCTTGAGCATAAGAGTGTGTGTGGGTTTTTTATTTTTTCTTCTTCCACTTACAGTTTTACTCTAAAACAAGAAGCTAGGTGAGTTTTTGAACTGTTTTCCTTAGCAGCAAGTTTCTGAAGGTTTTGTGATCGTACTATAAAAAGAATTCATGTTTTTTGTCTCTCGCTCTCTTATTCTACACAATAACAACCGCTGTTATTAGTTCATCTGTTCTTATTAGATACTTGAGGACTTTTTGGTGAGGACTCCCGTGTGTAAGTGGATGTAGGTGTGACAGGTGTGTGAAGATGGGAGCAGGGTAGAGTTCTGCAGAAGGCTAGCCTGGAGGGAACAGAACAAGGTACTCCACCTCTCTCTCTAAAAAGCCTGGAAATTAACCCCTGTGAGGATTCGTCACTGTCGCTCTCTGCTCCCTAACACCCAGTGATCAAAGCAGGCTATTTTAAGAGCAGCGTTTCTCAGTGACTGATTTGGGGTTCAGTTCTTCCTCTCGGCACTGTGTTGGATTTTGTGAATAGTAGATACTGAGACTTAATTGAGATTATACAGTCACTGATTACATTATTACAAACATCTGCACATACTGTATACTACCTGGCAAAGATGAGTGAAAATTCATAAATAAAGTCATGCATTCTTTAGCTATCACCTTTAGCTTTGATTACGGTGATTTGATTACCAATCTTCATGCTCCATAGAAAACTGAAGACTTTTTTTCTTTCTTTCTTTGATTATCATCACTAACAAGTGGTTTAATTATGGGCATACAGCTGTTTAGTCCCTATCCTGTGTGTTCTCATCACATTATACAGTATGTGTGTTAGTGGAAATGCTCTTACTTTCACTATTTTACTGTTGATTTTTTTTTCCTCCCCATTCATTATTCTTTTTTCCCCCTGACTACATTTTTTACACAAAGTTGACGGCTCCACACTATCCTGCCAGGTTTAATAATGTGTTGGAGGCTTCTTAACCCAGTCGTTTCAGATCCCCTTTAGTTGTTTTCTTTGCTTGATGCAGCCCAATAATTAGACCCTTTTGAAATGGTGACTTTCTATTTTTTTTTTTTTTTTTTTTTTGGCCCCACAGTGTACATTTCAATCTACAATTGTTTAGTCACAGATTCCTGTTCTTGGCTGACAAACATGAAATGCGATGTGATATGCTGCTGCTGTACTCTCTCCGCCACAAGGTTTTATGTGTCCTGAGATGCTTTTTCTGGTTATTTGAATTCCCGTTGCCTTCATACAGTATGACCTCAAATCAGTCTGGCCATTCTCTTCTGACCTCTATCATTAATATGGTGTTTCTGGCTGTTTGTTTGTTTGTTTTGTGGCAAGCCTCCTCCTGCCGATTCCGGTAAAAGACCTCAAACACAAGGTGAGAAATTACAAAAAAATAAAATGGTTGTGAATATTCTACGGCTAGCCAGGGAGTGATGTAATGTTTTGTTTTTATAATATTGAACTTTTTTTTTTTTCATTAAAATGCATGATGGATTGTTCAGTGTTGGTTGATAAATACATTTTAAACTTCCATTCTGTCTTTCACTGGTTTATTGACATATATCATTTAATGGTGATGGCTGCATGGTGGCATAGTTAGCATTGTTGCTTTGCACCTCCTGGTTCTGGGTTCAATTCCCGCCTCTGGTCTGTGTTCTGAGTATGCATGATCTCTTTCCTCTTACAGTCCAAAAACATGCCAATTTGTGTTTATTTTCTATTTCTTTTCTTTCTTGCTGTTGCTTAAGGATGCATTTCAGCTTCAATTTCCCTTTTTCCTATGAAATATTCCTAAGAATTTTTTTATGTCTATGTCGTGTTCTCCCTTACCTTGATCATATAATTCCTAGTTTACCAACCTCATTTTTTACCACTACAACCCTGAGTACATCATACAGTATGATATTTTCGTCATTGTCACGCAGGGGCCTGGAGTTTTTCCCTGAGGACTTATGGCACGAGGTTGGGTACATCCTGGACAGGGTGCCAATCCATCCCAGGATACACACTCACACTCACACTCACTCACTCAGCGGGCACTTTGGGAAACCCCATCAGCCTAACCTGCATAGAAACCAGAGTACCCGGAGGAAACCCATCAAGCAAACTCAAGGCGGGAATCGAACTCGGCACCTGAAGCTCCAAAGCGACACTGTTAACCACTAAGTCACTGTGCCGCCTTATATGATATTATACTGTATCTTTTAATAACATTCGTGTATAAATACTTTAATCATATTATCCAGGTCTTCTCTCTCTCGCCAACAGTAAAGCTGCTTTTGTCTCCCACTCACAGACTGGAGTAAAATCCGAGAGGGGCATTTTGACATCTAGCATGTGTAGTCATGACGACTTTATTTTGGAGAAAGTAACTCTAGAGAAAAATAAATTCTCTAAGTTTGTCACTAGCAGCCTACTTTTATGGGGGGGGGGGGGGGGGTGAAAATCACTAATAGTCGCTAAATTGGCAACACTGGTTCGTAATCTACTTCCTCAACGACTTAAATGTCAAGCATTAGACCTTACTTTTTCTTTAAAAAAGTCTACTCACTTAACACCCTTTTTTGTACCACAACCGTGGTTCCTAACATCTCTGTGATGATAAGTAGACTTTTCGCAGACTTTAATGAGGTGCCTGTATTCAGATCTAAGTCCTTTTCGCAGCAGGTGTTTTGCCACGAATCTGTACCACGTCCTGTTTCTCACTCCGAGAGGCAGCGGGGGGCCGTTTCTTCAGATCAGATCTTTAAATAGGAGCGCTAGCTTTTATTCGGCTATTAGGGTTGACAGTTTTCTCCAGTGAATTAGTTAGAACTTTTTTATTCTGTACTCCTGTCGGGCTTTATTTGTATTACATTTCTGTATCTTACTCTGGGAGACACAATAGAAGGGATTTCTCAATGCATTATTTATGAACACATCTCTACACCGTATTCAGTCACTGAAATGCACCGTCAATCATGCACTCTTGCAATTTTCTTACCGACCCAATGCTTCATCTGTAATCCTTATGAAAGTGGTAGATTGATGTCAGAAAACTGGCTGTGTGTCAGAACTCATATTTGCTTGTCCTTCATTTTCTTCACTCTATCTGGCTCTCGAAGGTGAATTTTCCTTCATTTCCATCAATCTTGGGTTGTTTTCACACTTTTTTTTCTCTCTCTACACTCAGGGCTGTTTGAGTTCAGTATGTTCGGTGAAGTGTGAACACTGCTTTTGTTCAGAGAACATGGCCTTCTTGAAAAAAAAAAACTGGTCTAGTGTTCACTTCAAAGGAAATGCATCATGGTCGGTGTCAGGTGCGGAAACATGGCAACAAGATCGGTTCGATTTGTCACATAACTTACTGCGATGCTGTGGAAAGAGCTGTACTGGTTATTTGCTACAGTATATAAAACCTGACATTCATAGAACTGGAGAACTGTAATTAGGTCACGTTTGTGGCTCGAGTGCTTGCACTGAGGGCGTTAAGAAAAATAAGTGCCCTTGGATGCACAAACATACAGTTGTACTTAGTAGTTTGCACATCTTGGAAGAATTTGCAAGATGTGTATCTTTTTTTCTTTTTTTTTTTAAAGAAAACATGAGTGAGAAAGCAAAACTGATTTTATTTTTTATACTGTAGGACTCAGGTTCGTATGTAAGGCATAACAGAATGGCACAATCATCAAGCAAAACATGACATTATCCCTGTTCAAAAGTTTGCATATGTTTAGTTCTCCCTTTAGCATCAGTGATGGCAGGCCATCTTTTGTAATGATTGTGCATGAAGTCCTTTATTTTCTAAGGTCCTAAAATTGCCAGCCAGTATTTTTTTAAAAACATGCTGCATTCATTTTGCAATCAGTTTCCACTAACTCTTTTTGACTGTGCTACTAGAGCTTACCCCGCCCCAAAACATAAGAGATGCTCCAGCATGCTTTACAGTGGGGATGGTGTGCTTTTCACCATAGACTTTTTTGTTGACTCCTCTGTGACTATAAAGTCCCATTTTTGTCTCATCACTCCAAATGATTCTGCTTCAGAAGCTGTGAGGCTTGTCTAGGTGTTGTCTGGAGTACTGCAAGCAGGCCTTTTGTGGCATGGGCGCGGTAATGGCATGGTCGAGTTGCCAGGAGAAAGCCATTACTGCGGCGGGGCCAGGGGGTAGCTCAGTGGTTAAGGCATTGGACTACAGTTCGGAAGATCCCAGGTTCAAATCTCACAACCACCAATTTGCCTCTGTTGGGCCCTTGAGCAAGGCCCTTAACCCTCAACTGCTCAGATGTGTAATGAGATAAAAATGTAAGTCGCTCTGGATTAGAGCGTCTGCCAAATGCCCAAGAAATGTAAATATTTTGCCAAGCAGAATCGGCAGCTAAGAATACCACCTGAGTGAATTAAGGACCTCATGCACAATTATTACAAAACATTTACATTTCTTGTAAATTTTTTGGTTGTGTTGCATGAACTACACGTTTAAGATCTCCCCAAATTGTCTCAGGGATATTGAGGTCAGGCGACTGCGATGGCCACTTCAAAACTTTCATCTTTTTCTGTAGCTATTGGAGCTTGTGCTTTGGATCATTGTCATGTTGGAACATCCAAAAGCGTCTTATGCGCAGCTTTTGTGCTGCAGAATGCAAATCGTCTGCCAGTATTTTCTGAAAACATGCTGCATTCATCATGCCATCAATTTTGACTAACTTCCCTGTGCCAGTGGGGCTCACACAGCCCTGAAACATAGGAGATCCACCAGCATGCTTTACAGTGGGGATGGTGTACTTTTCACAGTAGGCTTTGTTGAGCCCTTTGTGACTATAAAGTCCAATTTTAGTTTCATCACGCCAAATGCTCTGCTCCAGAAGCTGTGTGGCTGGTCTGTGTGCTGTCTGGCAACTCGACCATGCAGATAATTTGCGTTCAGGTTCCTCTTTATTGTGCTCCTTGAAACAACACTTTTTTTTCTAGAGCAGGCTGTATTTCTCCTGAGGTTGTTTGTTGAGGTTTTCTTTGCATCTAGAACCATTCTTCTGGCAGTTGCATATGAAATCTTTCGTGGGCCACCTGACCATGCCTTTCACCTGACATTTCTACCTCTTTATCAGAGTTTGAACAGGTCTTTTCAGGTCTTTTTCCTGCTTTAAAAAGTTCAACAACCGTACTACACAGGTCCATTGGCAGTTCTTTTGTCTTCCACATGCAGCCTCCAGCCAAGTCAGACATTAAATTACAATCACAATGAGTCACAGGTGTGGAAACGTCCCTTTAATATACATTTAAACCTGTGTGTGCCAACCTGTGTGTTTATAATGTGGACAAATATTCAAGTATATGTGAACTTCGGATTAGGATTGTTTGGGTGATGTCAGTTATCATTAGCTTTTTTTTTTTTTAATCACTGTCATTAAATAAAAACAAAATTATTTTGCATTATCAATTATATTTTCCAAAGAAATGGCAAGGGTATGCAAACTTTGTTGTGTATCCTTTGCATCTACTTCACAAAGCAGGAGAAAACCCACTCAATAACTTCAAAAAAAAGAGCTGCGAGACTATTATCTATTTACTATCCTGCCTTAAATATCAAAACAGAAAAAACATTAGAAATAAATTGTCTAATTTTGTGCAACATGCAACACCAAACAGCTGTGTTCCCCTAATAAATAAGACAAGACAGGCTTTAATGGAATCCAAACAGTGTGCGATACATTCATGTTGAATCTAATGATCTGTTAAGCGCATTAGAGTTCTTCGTAGCCTTCAGCCCGCAACAGTAACACGGAGACGCCTCGAAGGATGTGCGGGGAAAACAGTTTGCTTTTCAATATGTACGCTCGTTCAATCTCCATCCATCAAATCACTTGTACCTGTCAGAGTCGTGGTCCTGTGATGCCTTTGTCATCAGTAGTTGTTCCTGGGAGCTGTCATAACTGTGGCTTCATGTCATTTTTTAACATATAATGCGCACAGTCAGTGCTGTCATGGGGAACTCGTCAGGCTGAATGGGTCTAAATAGTAAACAGCACCTCCCTGGAGAGCTCTCTTACTTTACTTCTGGCCCTTTTCTTAAGTTGAACGCAATCAAAGACGGGCAAGATCAGGTTTAAACGTTTCGTCACCGGAGCTGATTGTAGTTGTACTCGTTTTGGCTTTCGTACACAGCTCTCGGGGTTGTTTTGTGTGATTTTGTTTTTTTCAGCTGAGAGTTTTATTGGATTTTCTTAAGGCCAGATGACCTCTAGTCCTACCCACTTACAGTCAGCTGTAGTGATTAAGGACGAATATGATGGGAGATTTTAATGCCGCCAGCTCTCGGACTGAACTGTGTCCGGTTAGTTTCTCACAGTGCTGGGGACGTAATTAACTCAGTGACCTTTAAGTGTTTGATTAGCTTTAGAGAGTCGTTGGAGCAGGAGCTGTAAACAGTGCATTACTGGGAGTTGATAAAAACAGGGCCGATAAATTAAGGAATGTGCAGCAAAGCTACTATCTATTATTTCTTCTGTAAGTAGAGAGCTTTAAACTCCTTTAGTAGGTTTAAAGGTCCCCTATTTTGCTTTTTTTTAACAAGTTAAAACAGTTGTCAGAGCTCGCCCCCAAAGTGCGTCAGGTAATGCTCCAGACAAAATAGCTCTCTTATAAAGCATCCTTCCATACCTCACACTCTCTTCATTTCAAACTTTCTCCAAATGCACAGTTTAGTGTTTATGTAAATACACGGTGACCCTGAAGATCCACATTTCCCACAACGCTAAAGCATTTTACGATGACATTTGTATTTTGGGAAATGTGGTTGCGCTTTGTGAAATGTTTTCATGTAATGAGAAATGTGGTTGTGTTTTGGAAAATAATGTGATGTGTTTTTTGGGAAAGGTCATTGTGTTTTGGGAAATATGTTTTGGGACATGTCATGTTTCGTGGAATGTCACTGTGTTTTTGGGAAATGCTTTTTGGGAAAGGTTGCGTTTTGGAAAATGTGTTTTGGAAAAAGTTTTGGGAAATGTGGTTGTGTTTTGGAAAATGTTGCTGTATTTTGGAAAATTAAATGTGGCTGTGTTTTGGGAATTGTTGCATTTTGGGAAATTCTGTGTATTGGAAATGTTGTGGGGTTTTTTTGGGGGGGGCGATTATGTATTTTAGGAAATGTGTTTTAGAAAATGTTGCTGTGTTTTGGGTAAATTTTGCGTTTGGGAAATTTTGTATTTTGGGAAATTTTGTATTTTGGGAAATTTTGTATTTTGGGAAATGTTGTAGGGGTTTATTTTGGGAAATGTTGTGTTTTAGAAAATGTTGCTGTGTTTTGGGAAATGATGTGTATTGGAAATGTTGCATTTTGGAAAATGTGGTGATGCTTTGCGAAATTTTTTGTTTTTTTTGTTTTGAAAATGTTGCATTTTGGAAAATGTGCTTCGGGAAATGTGGTTGTGCTTTGGGAAATTTTTTGTTTTGGAAATGTTGCATATTGGGAAATATGTTTTAGGAAATGTGATTGTGCTTTGGAAAATGTTGCATTTTGCATAATGTTGTTTTTTATAAAATGTTGTGTTTTGGAAAATTTGGCATTTTGGGAAATGTTGTGCTTTGGGGAATTTTATGTTTTGGAAATGTTGCATTTTGGGAAATGTTTTTGTGTTTGGGAAAATGTTGTTGTGTTTTGTCCTTCAGGGCCATAGGATAATTGAGCTACTGCCGGGGTCTGTTCTTCGTAGGTCGCCCGACACATCCGAGATGAACTGACACATCTAATATGAGATTATCGTGCTTATTACGATCTGGCTAAGTTGATTCTTCGAGCACACCTGTTGTTGATGATTAGTATGGCTGGATTAGGTTGTCTAGGATTATTGCGCGTTTGTGCGTTGGTTTAAAAGGCGATATGCATCGACAGTAGAAACACTGATCACAACTCCTTTGATGAAATAGCAAAAAAGAGCGGCTTAATTTTTTTTGTAGCACATGTTATTTGCTGAAATGCCCCTCTGCCATAGATTGACCCCCCTACATAATCGCTATCAAATATTATATTAGAACAGAAATTCATAGGTTAATGGTTTACAAATTACAAATTACATGAGAAAATAAAATAAAATAAGCAGTATGAAAATAAATATGTTGTATATTAAAAAATAGCAATATTAATATTTTTTCAAATACAAGATGTATACTTTTATATAGTCTGTTATAATAAAATTTGTTTCGTCCAATTTATCATTATAAAAAATATTTATTTTTATTATATATAATTATTTATTTGCATATTCATGACAAAACCCTGAAAAATAAATGTGTTACAAAAAAAAAGATTATACAAGAATTTGTAATAATGATCTTGACGGCTGTCTCGTGCCTAGGGTTTATTATAATAGTAATATCATATCTGATAATAATAAACCTATGTTCTAATATAATATTTGATAGTGATTGTGTATATATATAATACTAATAATAATATATATATATAAAAGGTTATTTATGCTTTCTCATGCAGTTTGGAGTCAGCTAGGGAAAGTGATCCAAAAAAAAAATTATAATTTAGGAAAGTTTTTTGTTTAGATAGATTTTATTGATCCAGCAGCAAATTCCAGATATCCAGCAGCAGAGAACTGCAATTAATTTTGTTTGTTTGAACACACACATTGGAGACAGCCTAAAATGACTAAAATTTTATTTTTGCTACTAATAGGTCCTTATTAGAGCTTTCCATAAAATTCATATTTAGAAAGATAGCTAGAATATTATTAAATTTTCTTGCGAGTTTGATTGTTGTAAGAAGTCTCATTAACTAACCCACTTAAAGTCAAAGCAAACATATTATGCATGTATGAATAACTTTACACACTTAGGAGAATGGCTTGATTTTTGAGTTTTAATCTTCATCTTGTCTCAACAGCCCATAAAAACACACGAAGCGAGTTAAAGCAGCCTTTTTCTGATGCAGAGATAAAATGCACCAAGCATTAGACGTGACAAGATTCTCAGTCTCACTCAATCTTGTTTTAGTCTGGAACTCTTATAAGGTTTTCATTTACAGCACCCGGCACTGAGTTCGTTTATCGATGTTTCTTCCTACGCATTGCTGTTAACCTTAAGTGACACTTTAATTTGAAAGGAAGCTCCCACTGGAATGTCGTAACCCAATGCAGAAAGATGTTTCATTTGCAGGTGAGGTGTCAAGAGGAAAGGTCTCATTTATCTCCACTTTAAAGTGGTCGCCGCAGTGACTCAGGTGAAGGTTATTTATGCTTTCTCATGCAGTTTGGAGTCAGCTAGGGAAAGTGATGCAAAAAAAATAAATAAATAAGGAGTTGAAAACAGACAATTCTTTACCGACCACCTTCAGAAGCTGTAAGAGTTATTTACTGCATGATTTGCAGATTGATCCTGGCTTTATAAATCAATGAATTAGAAGGACAAAATACACTCGGCTATGTACTTGCTTGTTCATCCAACTCTCCAAACAGCAATAAGGGAAAATGTGATCCTGGTTACTTTGATCTTGTGATTATTGTTGCATGACAGACTGGGTTGAGTACTTGTGATGGTGTTTCCAATTTGCCCAAAGTGTGCAAGTGAGTGAGTGTTTGTGTGATTGTGCCCTGCAATAGCTTGGCACTCTGTCCAGGGTGTACCCGCCTCATGTCCTTGGTCACCTGGGAAAGCCATCAGGTCTCTAGTGACCCTGTACAGGATAAGCGCTATAGACAATGCGTGAGTAAACGTGTATAAGAAGAGCCCCTCCCCCAGCTTGTTGTTCATGACTGCTGGTCTCTAGATGGGCGTGGCTCAGCAGTAGCTTATTTACATAAACACTGAAAGTGTGTGTTTGGAATAGGAGTGAAATAAAATGTTTGGGGTTTTTTTTAAATCAAATGAGTTGGAGATATCAAAATATAAAAGAAATTATCTGAGGGTTATTTCACCTCAAGCATTAGCAGACATATTTTGGGGGGAGCACTGAAAGCTGTGTTAAATGAAAGAAATGGTGAAATACGGTAAAATATGGGTGGTTTGGGAAACGTTGTTATGTTTTAGAGAAATTTTGTTGTGTATTGGGAAATGTGTGTGTGTGTGTGTGTGTGTGTGTGAAATTGTTTTTTTTTTTTAATGTGGGTTGGAAAATGAGCTTTGGGAAATTATTTGTTATGTGAAATGTCATTGTGTTTAGGGAAATGTTGTTATGTTTTGTGAAATGTTGTTTTTGTAAAATGTGCTTTGGGAAATTATGTGTTTTGGGGTAATTTGTTATGTTAAAGGAAATGTGTGTTGGAAAATGCTGTTGTGTTTTGGGAAATGTTGTTGTGTGTTGGAAAAAAAGTTGTTTTTGGGAAATGTTGTTGTGTTAAAAAATGTGTTTTGTGAAACACTGTGTCTTGGTACATATTGTTGTGTTTTGTTAAATGTCATTGTGTTTTGGGAAATGCTATTGTTTTGTTCTTCAGGGCCAACAAAATCCAGAACCAAAAACAGGAATAAGATGCTACAATAGGTGCAGATTGACATTTTTTTAATTTATTTAATTATAGTCGGATTCATAGATCATACATACCATAAAAGTTAAATGACATTTTCTAAATGTTATTCATCACCACTAGTGTTTTTGCATCTGTTCAGGATGTAGGAGGCCAAGCACAGAATATCATGCCTAACAATGCAAAGTTTCTCCACTGCCAAACATAATAATGGGAATTGCACGCAATGCCAAAGAATCAGTCCCAAAGAAATATACTACAACAGGCATGAATGACATTCTGCTTAAAGCATTTGCAAGAATCACAAGCGTGCAATTCTCAATACGAACTCATTCCTCAACTGACATGCAGTAGCTGTGTTTCGTAAAACCCTGCTGTGATCAAAAAGTCACCTGAATCGGCACGTGTAGACGGATCTATTCGAGCGGAACAGAGAATGACAAGACTTGATGTTCCCTGCAGCCTTTCCTGACATATAGAAGAGCCTGAAACAAGAGATTTATACGCAAAGCATAAAACTGCACTGATCACGATTTGTACTTCAGTGGAGTTTAACAAACTTTGTGAAATGTTTGATCTGATAAACATCACCAGCCAGAAACAGACATTTAAAATGAACTGGTTTTAATTTAAGGCGCGCTCAGTAGATGATTTGTTACACCTTTTTATTAATATCCGGAGGGATATTCATGTGTGTATGTTTTTTCGTTTTAAGATCAGGATCTGACAGACTTGGGTAAGTGCTCAGTCTTCATGCTGGATGAGATCAAGGAGCGAAGAGTGTAGGTATGTCTTCTTTTGATCTCCCCGAGCTTCTCCATCCACAGCCCTCTAAGCACATTTTCAAAATCTCATCAGGGTGCAAAAGCAGGTTCATCTTCATCCCTACAGCATGCTGGGGTAAAAAAAAAAAAAATAGCATAGATTCAGTATGTATAATTCACCGTATAACATGGACTTCCAGCCTGCAGAACATCTGATATCAAAGAGCACGTGAACATGAAATATTTCAGCGACATGAAAAAAAGGAATGGATCGAGGAAGACTTTGATGTTAAGGTTGATGCGAATGTGATGTGGCACATTTTTCATCCATGAGAAGATAAAGTTTGCATCTGTGCCGCTGCCATCCTCGTACCTCTGTGTATAAGTTTAACGTCGGTGTTGCTCTGGATTTTGAAAGCTTGTCTGATGGATGTCAATCTGCTGTCTTCCTGGGGTTTCCCTGGTGTCAGTATCAGGTCTAAACACACACACACTCTTGTTTTTGCTTAGTCTTTTTGCAACTTCCTTGATATTTTTTCTCTCTTAAGCCATATATCATCTTTTGCCCTATGCAAAAAAAAAAGTGAAATGTAAAATCTCTGACAAAAAAAAATAACTCTCTCTATGTCACAAAGCTATACACACCGATCTCCTATCATATTTAAACATCTCTTTGTTTTTTTTTACTGTCAGGTTAAATTCATTGCTGTAACCGAAAAACTCAGCTGCAGTGAAATCCACAAGTTTCACCGTACTTCAACGCGACGTCTACAATTTATGTGTCAGCACTCTGATAATGGCTCGTTATTTAAGCGGTGCTGCAGGTGTGTGGGTGTGATGTGCTGATTACACTCGCTGAATTTTAAAGCGGCTCTGTGTCACATCGAGTTGTTAGAGAGAAACAAGCACAAGAGCAACAGCCACACGGGTCAACTGGGTGTAACAATCACTGCGCTTCTGTACTTCTGTATTTCTTTCTCTTCTAACTCCACGTGGGAAGGTTTTATGTGAAGTTTTTGCAGGGCAAATGAAAAAAGTTCCTGCCAGTTTAATTCTGGGTACACAGTTAATTTTTCATGAAAAACGTGTATATGTTGTCGTTATGAATACCAATCACCTTTAACCCTGGAAGATCCCTAGATATTCTAACATAGAATTTGAATAAGGAGGCACTGGAGACATTTGTGGTGGCACGGTGGATTAGTGGTTGGCACTGTCACTTTGCACCTCCAGAGTTGGGGTTTGATTCCTGGGTTTGTGTGCATGGAGTTTGCATGTTCTCCCTGTGCTTGGTGGGTTTCCTCCGGGTACTCCGGTTTCCTCCCACAGTCCAAAGACTTGCAGATTACGCTAACTGCCGTTCCCAAATTGCCCGTAGTGTGTGACTGATTGACAAGCGCTGAGTTAGCAAACCGTTCCCTTAAGTAACTGTCACAGAAACGACGGATATATCTCCAGGCGGGGAGTATCCATCGTCCAGTTTGCCGGATGACACATCGACAGGCCAAAATATCTAATGTGCAAAGCATGTAGCATGTTATGTATCAATAAATGTATCCGTTTTGTATCAGTTTCTGAGGTATGATACAGATAAAAAAAATGTTACAATGTAATTTTATACATCAAAAAAAAAAAAACTTGTGGCGGAGAGCTACAGCAGTAGCATATCACATTGAATTATATTCTTTTCAACTAATAACAGGAATCTGTAACGGAAAAATTCTAGATTGAAATAATAGCTATTTCAAAAGGGTCAAAATTATTGATCTGCATCAAAAAAGAAAAACATCTACAGTAAGGAGATATAAAATGACTGGAACTGGTAAAGTATCCATCCACACATTATCAAAATCTGGAAGGATACTGCTGAACCGTCAACTTTGTTGAAGAAAACCGCTTAACATGTGGAAGAGAACCACTTGTTAGTGATGTTATACAGAAAGAATATTGGACTTTAGAGGAATGGAAAATGGTCATGTGGTCTGATGAGTTCAAATTTACTCTATACCAGAGCGATGGGTGGGTCAGGGTAAGAAGGGAGGCGCATGAAGTGATGCACCTGTCATGCATAGTGCTCACTGTACAAGCCTCTAGGCTCAGCAACGTTATGTGGCAAAAAAAAAACGGTTCCCAAGTGCAGAATTATTGTCTTGTCTCTGATCAAAATGAACCAGACTTGGGGTCAAATGTTCCCAAAAACAATGAGTACAGAGTATGGAAGCAATCATATCTGGGAATGGACATAGATTGATGTTCAGATGCAATTCATCAGTGCCATCGGACCAGTGCCTCTGAAATCTCTGTGTGCGCGTAGCACCGATCTCGTTCTTTAACCTACAAATCCATAGCTGATACAACAGGAAAGCAGGCAAGAGTGTTACTGATGACATATTTTTTTCAAAAATATTAATAATATTAGGCGTACACTGAATAGGTGCATTCCAAACCGCCTGAAGTACCCTGTGAAGTACACTACACCGGGTGTTCAGCCATGTTAAGCTTGATTCCAAATGGCAGGGAGCAAAAATGTTCAGTTTAAAGGGAACTGAAAAAACGGTTTAGGGAATGAATAAACCACAGGTGTTCACTTCTCTGCAAAAGGGAATGAAAAAATTCCCATGAGTCTTTTTCTTCGCTTGAGCGTGAAAAAAATTAAGCATGAAAAAGGATCATTATTAGGATTATTATTAGGATATTGTTATATTGAGGACGACATCATATGAAAATGACACAAAAATGTACATTTTAATTTAATAAACAAACCCTTAGTATTATATAGGCTAGTCATTTGTAAAATCTTAAATTAATTATTATTATTATTAATTAAGTTATACATGTTCCAATAGTATGTTTTATAATGGTATACATTTTTGTTTAAAAAAAATTCTATATTTATTTCGAATGGTTTAGTCGAGAGAAGTTGCCTTTACCGACATTTCCTGCAAAAGGAGCGGGGAGTAGGGAGCACACTGCGAAGTACACTTTGGAATGGAACGCAGTTAATATTAACTTATTTGCTTGTGGTTAATATATACTGGCACCTGCTGTAACGGAGAGTGTAAATGCACAAGCATACGGCACGGCTCCTGGACACGGTACAAATCAATCGTGCCTAATGTAATAACGCTCTAAATAAACCCAGCCTGCGACACCAGGCTCCAGCACAGTTGGGGGAGCAGAGGAAGCCTAACCAGTGGTCAAAGCACTTGACTTTGGGGCTTTAGAATAAACACATGAAGTTAAATTGCTATTATAGAGATAGAACAAATACCCTGCCATTGCAACATTCTTTTTAAAGCCTTGTAGCTGACAGTAAGCCTGTTGTCAATGTGTAGAGCCTTTTATTACATCATTTTTTTTTCTTTCTGTAGCCAGGTGTAAAAAGAAAGGCAGCTGCAACATCAGCCACTTCGTTTTCAGATGCTCCACATTCATTTCTAAATAACAAAGAGAGAACACTTAAGCCATGCTGGTCAAGGTTCCTGTCGGAGAATTAAATTGTGTAACTCCCCAAAAGCTCATTTTGTGTGAGATGGCAATGATGCCGACAGCCACATAGAGGATTTAGGTGGTGCATTAGGCAGTCGTTTAGTAAATGTTCATTCATCTATTCAGTGATTTAACAATTCAGCCTCTCTTTCTCAGTAACAGATGCTGAAAAGGGACGACTTTCTGGTTTTTTTTTTCCCTGTAAGACATCAAGGCTACATAAAAAAAAAAAGGTTGTTTCTAAAGGCAATCATCGGGGGAAAAGAATTTAGAGATTATAGTGTCGCTGGGAATTTCTTGAGGAAAGTCTAATCAGACTTTCATCAAAAACTTCAGAGGGAAATACGAGTAGTCAAGTGAAAGAATAAGAGGACTAATTAATGTAAAAACCCGGAACGATCTGCTTTAGATCTTTAATGTGCAAAGTTACCGCATTTTTAGATGCAGATTTCGCTGTCAAGTTTAAATCTGTTATGTTTTTCGAATACACACAGAAATGTCGTTTCAAAAACATTCACAGACAAAACTTACATTTTTAGTTAAGATGAAATACAGTTATATTAAAAGGGGACGGGCTGATCTGTGCAGATGGTAGCTATAACCCGACGTGGTGCACTTTGAAATAATATTACTGGAAGACTTAGTGCATGAAACCCTGAGGAGACATTAGCTATTTAAAAAATGGTATGAATTTTTTTTTTCAGGGGATGAAAGCTGGTTTAAATGTCAGTTCTGTTTGTCACAGCTTCTGATCAAAAAAAGCAAAAACTGTATAAGAACCAGAATGGAAGTGGTGACTCAGATGACTACTGTATGTTCTGTACAGATCGGATGGTCCACTTGATGGGAGCAGCCAAAGAAAATTTTGGTTTTGTATAAGAACTGAAAAAAAACCCTCAAAGGCTATCTATAGAGCAGATTTGAGGCTAAATTTTAGGAGCGCTGACTCTGCTTACACTCTGGTTAGTCCATAAATTGAAACATTAACACTATTTTGCATTTGATTGAACTGCGACATCCATACCCTTCAACGCCATCCCGTGTCAATTCAAGCATTTCTTGTGGTAAGTTTATGTACAACGCTTTAGGTCAGTTGGTTAGCTAATGCAATGCAATGCAGCTGTCAGTCAAACCAGTCCACGCCCCTAATTATGCATAATTGTATGGCATAATGTAGTTTTAACCGATGAGTTACATAAAAACTCACCCCTGTACAGTTGTTATAAATGGGAAATCTAACTATAGGACTAAATGTGTTTTTTGTACCAGGCTGCAAACTGTTGAAGATTTTAACATCTAGCCCGGTGGGGATTGACTCACTTTTTAGGCCAACTAGTGGTCAAATGTGGAAATGCATGCTTTGGCAGTTCAGAGATGGAGTCATTTTTTAGAAATGGATTTTCGAGCTTGTTTGGTCATGGACGTTCTCCCTTGCTTGCTAACAGAGGAACTCAACTGTCAATTAGCAGTAACTCTTTTTCTTTCGACCTAGCTTATGTTGCGATGGAGGGAAGACACCAAATTCCCTCCCATATTTTGGTCATTTTCAGTGCTGTGACCCCACTGTATACACTCACTCACTCATGGTCTATACCAGTTTAAGTCAACAGTCCTAAACACTACACCACTGTTCCACCCCACCAGATACAGTTTTAAACAATATACAGTATATATTTTGTTTACTTTTGTAGATTTAAAGTACCTCAATGTCTGCCTGAGAGGATTTTTAACCAGTTTATTAAACTACTCGTACGTTTCCGCTCTGTGGCCACATGAGTGAGTTTTTGGGGAAAATTCCAATTTCAATCAGCTATGGCACGCATGTACATGAACATTTACAGATGATTGACACTTATATTCCTACGTATAATTGTATTTTTCTGCCACAATTTACGAAATACTTACTGTTTAAAGAACCTTGGATATGTATAGAGATTTTTATGATTGTAATTGAACTGTGTTCAGAGTAGAGAGGGATTAGCTGTCACTCCTCTGCTGTCAGAGTTTAGCTGTTTATTACCTGAGGGGCTTCTGAAGGACAAAACCTAATGTGTGTTATTTCACCTCAGGTGGTCTTAGCAATCACGAAGGATATGTCATCTCGCCTTTCTTATTTCTTTTACTTTCCTCTTGTCTGTGCTCCAGTAAAGGACACCGGTCCTGAGGGAAAAGTTATTTATTTCAAGTGAGATTGAGAGCTCAAGGAGCTCTACCCCCTTGACACACATGGGCTATGACACGAGTCATTCCTTTTTTCAGCCCTGCTGTTATTCAGCTCAACTGGATCTGTTTCAGGTGTGTGTGTGTGTGTGTGTTCTCTAACAGAGACGATTTGGGTTCATTCATATGAAACAGCACATCTGTGTTTCCTTTGTGGATTTATATGTTTGCAAACATACACTGTAAAAAAAATTGCTGTTAAAAAACAGCCACAATCTGACATTAAAGCAGTAATGTGCTGTAGAAAACAATGTATTCTGGGAAATATTTTGCACTTTTTAACAGTAGTCTTCTGTTAATTTTCTGTATTTTGCAATGCATTGTGGTCTAGTCCTATTTGCTAATGTTTTAAATAATGGTACATTTCAGTATTTTCAGCAAAGACAGGTGGTATAAAAAACTGTACAGGTGTTGTACAGGTGGTATAAAAAACTGCTAATTACAACAATGTTGTCATCGCAAAATCCCAGAAGTTACCACGGCCTTGAATGTAACTTTTCTTATAATTTATAAAGAATTGCATGTTAAGTTATTTACTATCTACAGTATATTGTTATTTATATCTATATAGTTATATATCATTTATTTTTGCTGACTAAGTACTATACTTAAAATTTCCATAAAATTTGGAATGCTGTGTGAATATCACCTTACTATCTGAGTTGTTATCGTTGCTTGACGATTCTAGAAAAAAAAAGGTTTTCAAAATTTTTGCAATGGTACTCTGGAATAAACCTGGAGAGAAACAATGAGCCAAGGAGTGATTACAGGTACTGTGCACGTGTCCCCTCACAAGTCCTGTAGAAAGTAAATACCAAAATTATTAGTATTCTAATTAAAATTTTAAAATAATTAGTTATTACTTTTATTGTTATAATTACTGAACATTTTTACAATTTAAAATGCTTGTAAGGTTTTAACAAGTTTTTATGTGTTGCCTTGGTTTGAGCAGCTGTTATTATAAATTTAATTGCAATATATATAAAACAATAGCCATAAATAATTCTTAAATTGCATATTTAAGAATTATTTATGGCTATTGTTTTTACTTTTTTAATTAAAAATTTTGTTAAATAAAACTTTTCTGTGACTCATTCCTTGGGTCATTTTTTGACTCTACCTTTTAATAAAAGTTTGTGTTTTATATCCTTTTTGGCTTGTTAATTGTATATGTTATAGATATTTACAGAGCAATACTTTTCTACTTTTATTTGTAATTTTTTTATTGTTTGGAAGATTTATATTGTAAATTTGTTTTTATTTTAAACCTCAAGTTATTTATTATCAATTATACCTTTGTTTAATAAACAGAGAAACTAAAAGTTAAACTGTGATAATCATTTAAGCATTTAATTTTTACAAAAAATTGCTGTAAAATAAATACTGGATGTACAGTATACTGTAAAATTAAAGTAGATTGCTGATGTCTGTGCTGCCAGTATTCTATGGTAAATTGTAAAAAAAAAAAAAAAAAATACAGAAATATACTTTGTTTTAAGTAATTTAACAGTATACTGTATTTATATACTGTAAAATTACAGTGAATTGCTGGCAACTATGCTGCCAGTAATTTACTACAGGATTTTTATTTTTATTTTTTTACAGTGTAGAGGTTACAATCTAACATCAGAAAGGTCAGTATGGTCTCAAAGTTCCAGCTGCAACACAAATAACAGGTTTCCTCCGATACATTATTGCTACTGTGTCAGGAATAAGAGTCAGATAACGGAAATGGTGTGGCACGGTGGTGCAGTGGTTAGTCGTCTTGCACCTCCAGGGTCCGGGTTCGATTCCTGTCTCTGTGTACATGAACTTTGCATGTTCTCCCCGTGCTTGGTGGGTTTTCTCCAGGTACTCCACTTTCTTTCCACAGTCCAAAGACATGCAGATTAGGTTAATTGGCATTCCCAAAGTGTGTGAATGTGTGTGTGCCCTGTGATGGATTGGCACCCTGTCCTGGAGCCTACCCCAGGAGATTTGGGGCACTCACACACACACACACACACCATGAACAATTTGGCAATGCCAGTTAGCTTAATCTGTATGTCCTTGGACTGTGGGAGGATCCAGAGTACCTAGAGGAAACCCACCATGCAAAGGGGAGAACATGAAAACTCCACGCACAAGGACCCTGAGGTAACCCCGGCCCTGGAGGTGCAAGGAAACAGTGCTAGCCGCTAAGCCACTGTGCTGCCTGCAGAGAAATAAATGCATAATTTACTCTCATAACTGTGTTCTGTTATTCTGGACAATCTAAAGTCTCAGTTTGGCTTGAACGTTGAACGGCGCTCACAATGTAACTAATCAACAGATTAACAATGTTGTCATGTAACAAAGAAAAATGAGTAAGTGTTGATATGGTAACGCTTTCTTTATGAAGACTTGGCACTTTGCAACAGTATGTTTTCCACCATACGAAAGTCTTTTTTTGTTTTGTAGTATTTTATTTTTTGCCTCCTAGGGTTAGGGGTTCGAATCTTCCCTCTGGTCTGTGTACATGGAGTTTGCATTCGTGCTTGGTGGGTTTCATCTGGGTATTTCAAGCTAGGTTCCTCCTACAGCCCAAAGACATCCAGTGTTGGTTGATCGGTGTTTCTGAATTGCCTGTTGTGTGTGTGTGTGTGTGTGTGTGTGTGTGTGTGTGTGTGTGTCTGTGTGTGTCTGTGTGTGTCTGTGTGTGTGTTAATGGAGAATTATGTGAGTTGTTTCAAAACAATAAAAAAAAAATCCAGCATAGTTGCTTGAATGAAGCCAGAAGCAGCAGTAAGTGAAATAATATAGCAAATGGGCACAGTGATAGCAGTGTGTGTGTGTGTGTGTGTGTGTGTGTGTGTGTGTGTGTGTGTGTGTGTGTGAGTGAATACCCTGTGGGAAACAGTTCTGGAAGAGTGACTGTGTTTCACTTGGAGAAATTGTTCACAGGGGATCATCCAGAGCCGAGCCTGAGCCCCATTTCACTTCTGACTCTAACTGAAATGCAGACTGATGTGGTTCCCTCACCTGTAACTCGCCTGCTTTCCCCTTCCAGCATTTTCGTTCTGAGTAGCTTTCTCTGCTCAGCGCACTGCGGCCTCAGAGAGTCTATTATATCGATCCCTCTACTCTCGGCTGCTGCTGGACCGAGAGCGCCGATGATGATGCTCCGTTCCTCGCTGTTTTCTTCTCAGTCATGGCTGCCGGTTCTCTCTGTAATGCAGTACGCAGGGAACAGAGTAATGAGCCTCTGAAAAACATTACACCCTGCTGCTTCATCCAGATGAGAAACTAGCAGATGTGGAGCGATTCTGCAGAACACCGGTTTCCTCGCTCGAGCAGGAAGTGTTTGGTAAAAAAAAAAAAGAAAAGGAAAGAAAATCTGATTTAAAAGCAGTTTAATTATATGCTTACGGTGCTGAATGGATTCCAGACTGAGCTCAGTGTGGGTTTAAACAGATGGTTGGATATTTTCAGTTCAGGTTTATAATGTGCTGGAGCGCTAATTCTTAGGGTCACTCGTGCAATTATGAATGTATGTGAAAACTGCATCATAGTGACAGGAAGTGAATCATTGGTTCAGTAAACAGCTGTGAGTTCTGGAGTTGATTGGAGGTTTTGCTTTTAACTTTACTGCTGCTTTGGATGTCATTCACTCACTCACTCATCATCTATATCGCTTTATCCTGTATACAAGGTCACAAGGGGCCGGGAGCCTTTCTTAGAAGACTTAGGGCACAAGGCGGGGTACTCCCTGGATGGGACACACACACATACACACGCTCATTCAGACACTACTGGCAATCTGGGAACACCAATTATCCTAATCTGCATATCTTTCAAGTGTGGGAAGAAAACCAGAGTACCCTGAGGAAGCCCACCAAGCACGGGGAGAACCTGCAAATTTGAGGTGGGAATCGAACCCAGGACCCGGAGGTGCAGAGTAACAGTGCTAGCCACCGTGCCACCCTGCTTCGGATATCAACTTGACAAAATTCCATGAACAATCCACAGTTCATGCAAATGTTAACAATGGAATTAAGGGTTACAAGAACCATGTAGGCTCGTTAAATTGGTTTTAATTTGTTTTTGTGTCTTTTAGATTTTTTTACTTCCAAAAAAAAGTGCTTGATTGCTTTTTTTTTTCGATTGAGAAACACATCTCATTAGTGATTAAAATGTTGGTCATCTAGTGCATGTTGATTCTAAATCTTCTGACTGTCCATAAGATTCCACAGCGAGCCTGCGAACGATGCTGTGGCTTCTGCATCAACATTCAAAATCGTATTTAAAGTTGTTGGAAACTCTTTGTTTCTGTAGGTTCTTCCTCATTCCGTAGACACCGATACTTCCATATGGTTTGCTGATAAATATCTATAAAGCTTCCCTTTCTTCATTTCCCTGGGTGTGTACCGAACATCAGGATGGGTCACACGCTTTGATAGCGTAGCGGATGTACGTGATATGTATGTGCTTTGTGTTTACCCAGGGTGTTTGGCTTATCACTTTTTATTCCGTTATTGAACCAAAGAACATTCTGACACTCCATTTTGTGTGTGTGTGTGTGTGTGTGTGTGTGTGTGTGTGTGTGTGTGTGTGTGTGTGTGTGTGTGTGTGTGTGTGTTTGTGTCTCTCCTGAGCGGCAAGCCTATCAAAGAACAGCGGAGAGATCTAGCTGTTCATTCAGCAAATTTTAAACTTAACAGAGGTATTATCCAGTCCTCTGTGCTTCACATTGGGTCATACGATAACTCACACCGAACGCACCGTGTCAAGATTTTGTTCAATTGCTTTAGTTTCAATCCACAGAGGTGTGTTCAAGGTGTTTCAAACGCGAGCTCACATTTTGTGCTGCGCTTTCTGTTTCT
Organism: Clarias gariepinus; assembly: GCF_024256425.1. Classification (NCBI taxonomy): domain Eukaryota; kingdom Metazoa; phylum Chordata; class Actinopteri; order Siluriformes; family Clariidae; genus Clarias; species Clarias gariepinus. The sequence goes on along the minus strand of NC_071125.1, from coordinate 19,313,824 downwards.
CGTTTTATGTAGCAGTGTGGAGGATATTTCATTGTCTCTTATAAACTGACAGATATTTATACAAAAAAAAGGAAAAAGGGCAACCCGAAGAGTGTATTTCATAAACTGTGGTTGATGGAAGATAGGAAGCTTGTTTAAGTTCGGCTTTCACTTTTACAACTTTTAGCTACGAATCGCTAGTTACGACATGATGGCATGCCATGGCTCCAGCCAGAGATGGGTAGTAACGAGTTACGTTTACTCCGTTACATTTACTTGGGTAACTTTTTTTTTTTTTTTTAAGTAGTTTTACTGTTTACTTGAGTTGATTTGTAAAGAAGAAACACTACTCTTACTCCGCTACATTCGGCTACACTCGACTTGTTACACAAGCAGCCGGTGGATCTACAGTACCACGTGTCTGTGTTTCACCAATCAGACATAGCAACAATAATCACATGACTCCGTTTGACCAATCAGCCGCAATAACAATTACCACATGTAGTCACATGACCACACACAAACTTGCAAACTTCAAAAATCTTGCAAAATCTTCAGCTGTGGTAGTTCTCCCTGTGCTTGGTGGGTTTCCTCTGGCTATTCAGGTTTCATCCTACAGTCCAAAGACATGCAGATTAGGTTAATTGGCATTCCCAAATTGCTTGTTGTGTGTGTGTGTGTGTCCTGCAAAAGTTTGGCGCCCTGTCCAGGGTAGTATTCCCAAAGTCCCCAGGCATAGGCTCCAGGCCCTGTAACATGATAAGCACTATAGAAGATGAATGAATAAATGTTAATGATGTCTTTTCCACTAATGTGTTCTGTCCTCACACTCTTGTTTATCGCACTTTAGTCTTTTCTCTTCACGTATACTCTTCTTTGTTTTAAAGTCTCCAATGACAAGCCAATAGAAAGCCATTTATCATGTCTAGACATTTTGTCCTGAGCTCGTAAAAACGTCCTGCGTCCTTGACCGGCGTACAGAAGGTAGACTACAGATTTGTCTGAGAACTACTTTTTTTTTTAAAGTTTTGCTCTTTTCGAGAATATAGCCACAAGGACGAGTGTCTCAGACATCAGAAACTGCTGTATTAGGCTCTCTCTCTCTCTCTCTTTTTCTCTCTTTCATGTTAAGTTCAGCTTATCTTCAGCCTTTCAACATACTGAAGAGATTGCGACATTTAATGTCACACAACCTACACTACGACAGGTACTGTCCAGGGAAGAAGTAATACAAGAGGTGCCAGTAAAAAGGCCAGGGTTTGATCATATTTTTAATGTTCTAATGATATGTGTGTCAATATAATAAACTAATTTTAACATGAGGAATTAACAACAAGTATGCGTTAATTGATTATTAACTAACTTGGTTAAGCAGTTTTAATAGGGATTACTCATGTGGAAAGTAACTAATGTACTTATATTTTATGTATCTTTACTTTTTTGGAATGGTTTTATTAGCTGATACTTTTCACATTTACTCCACTACATCCTACAACAAATATCTGTACTTTTGTTTTCCTTTTTGACGTGGTAATATGCTGCTGGTAAAATGATACATATCTGCATCCTTTGCCTTCCCTGATCATGTAGCAGGTGTTTGAAATCAGAATTAAAGGTGGTTCCAGATAAAGACGAAACAGCATGGTCAAACTTGGGAACCATAATGTACACCAACTACAATCACTTGCATTAGCATCTATTACTGAATATTTTAACATTACAGACATGAAACAGCGATCAAATCAGAAATACATAGTCAGTGTAGGCCAACGAGGATTTACCACTGGACACATGCCAAGCTGGTCGCATACCTTTTTGTCCTAAAACTATCGTAGGATCCATGTTTCATTCTCGGAAAACTGTATAACAGGTCACCTTGAATATCGTTCATCATTTTACACAACCGTGTTGTGAGAATGCGCAGTTATCAGAATTATATGCATGCATTAGAAATTTTTAACGATTATAATCATTCGCCTGAAATACACTATTATCGATGATCGTCCCATCGATTCATAGTACACAGTGCAGTGTTTTTCATGTATGTTTTCATTTCGTTCTCAGAGGGAAGAAAAGTCAACTGGATAAATATTACACATCTTACATTTTGTGAGTTATCTCTGTACATAATGTACACAGGTGTGGTAAACACTGAGCTTTCTGTTTATTAAAACGTTACTGCAGAATCTAAGCATGCTCTCCTTCTCGGCTGTGTTGAACGTTGATCGCGAACTCGTCAACTCTTCATCTGATCTCCTCCTGACTTTCATCTGAGAGTCAAACTACAGTAGCTTCATACCCTCACCCCGACCTTATAAAGGTGTAAAAACAAGCGTTATCAACCAGTGCCAGAGCAGCTCAGTCAAACCTGCGTTGCCAAGGTGATAAAGACGACGGAAAGCTTCATTTTGTGCACTTTTTGATATCAGAATTATCACGTGTGAAGCAGCTTGACCTCTATGCAAATCTCTAGAGCGGTGGGTCTTTTGTTCTGTTAATATTGACGCCTTTGCAGAGCTGAAAATGTCATTATAGAATGCAAATATGTTTGTTGGTGACGATAAGCGAGTGTTTATTTCTGTTGCCGAAATCCTGATTCCCCTTCATGCTCTCTGATCCAACGCCAACTCCGACTGCACAATTCCTATTATAATTCCTTTCTACTATTATTATTATTTAACCCTGTTTACCTGTTTATATGAATATTTATACTAGTAATCCTATCTCCTATCAACGAGAAGTCACAGAAGTGTTTTTTATTTTTTTTTATTTTGGTGTTTTACATTTTAAGCAGCATACACGTGACGACGACTTCAAACCCAAATGGAAGGCAATTCACTTTTCTTTACACAGAGAATGTGTGGTGATATGCTACAGCAGCTCCATTTAGACAGACAATATTTCCTCAATCTGTTTGAAATCATTCTGATTGAAGATTTCAACCTGACTGTTAACCTGGTCACTGATTCGACAAGATGTGCGTTTGCATGCTCGAAGCATTTAATCAGAACATTTCTAATGTTCAAAATGGTTCTGCTCTCAAAAGTGTTTGGAAATATAACAAAAGATGTACTTTTTTTTTTTTTTTTTAACTTTGTGGTTTGGATGGGCTTCCCATTATTTCCCAACTTCTGCGTTATGATTGGTTAGAATAATTCAGTCTCATTTGTTATTGATAAGATGCATCACTGTGTGTAAAATGTGAGATGATTAATGCTTCTTCCTCAGCCAGAGACCAGGAACATAAAGCAAAGATTGGTGGGGACAAGAGAGAAACCATCAGATCCAGTGTCTATATGCTGTATGTTCATGGGAATTACCTAGTCATTCATAGACATACAGTCTTCTCTAAATGTTTGTACCATTTAAATGTTTTGACCGTAATGTGCTTGAAGTCCTCTGTAAATATCAATCGATTTGATGCATTCATACAGGAAATATTTAATCACAGTTTGATTTGAATGCTCATACAAGCACAGTAATAATTCTTCTAAGAAATTAAATAGTATGTGAGATCCAAATGGTTGTTAGGAACAGCAACTTGAAAAAAGTGAGCATGCCCTGATTTCCAAAAGAATACAGTAGAACAATTTCTTTTTGTACCATCAGTCCTATTGGTAGAATAGCTAATCCTCGATAACGTAACCTCCCAAAGGCTATTATTTCTGTTCTCATGTTTAGTAAAGACAGGCATGATATGAAATGCACAGACTTTAATATCAATAATTCCACCGTTGGTTCATGAACCTGTACAGGATACATGTGGTTGATTCTGATTTTAAGAAGCAAAACATATTACTCTTTTAACAAAACTTTACTAAGCAGTACCGTCATACCCCCATGTGACACAGCAACAAGCTGCTTGTGATTAAATACAAAAGTTACGAATGACCACGGATAAGCTTAAACAAGCTTATGATGGACCTGCGGCAAACCTGTGGACCAAAAAAAGTTCATAGCCCATGCTAGCAAGCTGTAGATCACTATGGGTCACCCTGACAAGTCCTAGTAAGCCCTGATCTTACTCTACAACTCATCATAAACTTATTGCGATCGGCAGGCAAATGTTGGAACTGGGTTTTAGCATTGTGCGAGCACTACTGTTCCGTCCCGTCCCCCAAGATACGTAGCATCCACTACGTATTAGTGTAATGATTTTATTGGAGCATTAACACAATTCAATTACTGTTGCGCGTTTAAAGTCAGAACAGAAATGATCCCTTTACAAATCAGCCTTAAGCATCCTAAAAAAAAATCAAAGAAGTCTACATCAGTGTAAAAATTAACAAATTTTATTGCAAAGAAAAAAAAGAAAAAAAAAAAAGAGTAATCCCACACCCTTTTCCTCTCCAATGCACACAATACATGCAGTGAATGGAGAAAAACAAATAAACAACCACATAAACAAGTAAAACAGCAAACAAGTAATAAATGAAATAAATTAAAACACTGACCAGGTCTCAATACTGAAACCTGATCAGCAGAATCAGACATGAACCTGCAGAACAAGTACAAGTACAGATATCTAGAATTACAAAGCATAGAAAGTTAAGAAAATTACTTTATACTGATTTGTAGCTTTAAGCATTCAAGTGGTATTGGCTCTAACCACAGAGCCACAATTAATAACCTCAACAAGATCAATACCTCATTGTCATTAGATATCCCATTAAAAAAAAGATGTTCCAAGATTGTCTCATCACACGGCACAGATAGTTAAAGTATAGTTGGCGTCTGACATTCGGTGTGTTTAATAGAGCCACACAATGATCTTAAATAATAACAGCATGAACACCATTATTTCATGCTACACCATTATGCTTAATGACATCGAAGAAATATTATTTTTGGCACATGCACCAGTTAAACAGTTCAAGTACAATTCTTTTTTAAAAAAAAAGAGGCAAATGTGTTGACATTTCCAAGTGTCTATAAAATAAGGCTGCAACACTCAAGAAGGATGCGTCTAAGGAAGATGTTTAAAGTGATACTATACAAGCAATCCACGCAAAAATAATTATCATAAATTACACTTTTACATGAACATCTAGAACATTTGTACCGAACACTATTTATTTCTTAACATGAGATTTTGATATTGGAACTCTAATGAACCTGTTCAGTTGCTTGTTGTTTGTATTACACTTTCCTAATAGCAGCCTTACGCTTCGCACACTTGTTATTAAGGGAGAAAAATAGAAAACATCCTAAAATGTTTGATAGACAGCTAGCTGACAGGAATTTTCCCTCTAAAAAAAATAACTAGCATTAACTAACATTAGAGAAAATCCCTATATTATTATTATTATTATAGTAATAACAATAATAATATCGTACCATGGAGAACTCAAGTTATACACATTTACTTATAAATATTGAAAACATTATGATATTTTAGTAAACAGGACAGTGTCACACTGTTAACTTACTGAAAACCGTGGCATCGGGTTGTAAATTCAGTTTAACACGATTTAAAATAAGTTGAAGTTCACTGATATGGATTCCAATTTTGTGGAAGAAAACTCGTCTCCATCCCTGTAAAACTTTTGTGTACGAGCTTATTAGCCAGTCAGTTCAGCAGTTCCAGATGAGTAAACCTGTACCGTTCAACAAGTAGCATAAATATACACACACCTCATTCATACCCCAATACATTCGTGCTGCCTTTAAATAAATGAGGTAAACATTAAACATGGCATATGACAGCAAAGGTGAGAACAGTTTATACCAATTTCTTGGACAAATCTGCATTTATAAATCAGACACACACACACACACACACGAAACAATATTTTCCACCGGCTACCCAGTCCACAGGACATGAAATCTGATCAGGGATCACAAGTGTGTTTACCCACATTGGCCAAATCATGTGACCCTGTGGCACATCATGTGACTCTCTGGCGCACAGCTGGGTCATGTCGAGACGTCCCGGTTGTGTCATCGTTCAGCAGTGGAGAGGCTTCTGCAAAATCAACAACACGCAGACACTAGATGCGTTACACACACACACTTGATCATGTGAAGCAAACACCCATGCAAATACATAACAGTATGCAAACACTCACATGAACAAAAACAAACAAGTGCGGATACCACATTGTACACAAACGCATGCAAGTACACAGACACAAGGAGGGATCAGGGCAAATTGGGATCAATGTAAACAGAGCTCAGGGTAAATGTAGATCATGAAAATGAAGCTCAGAGTAAATTCGGATCAGAGTGATCGGGTGTAGAGGTACATACGACCGAGTAGGAATGGGGATAAATACAGATCAGAGGTCCGTTCTTCGTACGTCGCTTGACACATCCGAGATGAATTGACACATCTAAGATGAGATCATCGTGCTTATTACGATCCGGCTAAGTTGGTTCTTTGAGCTCACCTGTTGTTGATGATTAGTATAGCTGGACTGAGTTGTCTAGGATTATTGCGCGCTCGTGCGTTGGTTTAAAAGGCGATATGCATCGACAGTAGAAACACTGATCACAAGCCCTCCGATTGGTTGACGAAATGGAAAAAGAGCGGCTCAATTTTTTTATAACACGTGTTATGCGCTGAAATGCCCCCCTGCCATGGATTGCCCCCCCCTACATAATCGCTATCAAATATTATATTAGAACATAAATTCATAGGTTAATGGTCTATAAATTACAAATTATATGAGACAATAAAATAAAATAAGCAATATGAAAATAAATATGTTGTATATGAAAAAATAGAAATATTATGTATACTTTTATATTGTTTATTTTATAATAAAATTAGTTTCGTCCAATTTATCATTATAAAAAATTTTTTTTAATATATATAAATATTTATTAGCATATTTTTATGACAAACCCCTGAAAAATAAATGTTACAAAATAAACATTATACAAGAGTTTGTAATAATGGTCTCGACGGCTGTCTCATGCCTAGGGTTTATTATAAAAGTAATATCATATTTGATAATACTAAACCTATGAATTTATGTTCATATATAATATTTGATAGCGATTGTGTGTGTGTGTGTGTGTGTGTGAGTGGGGGGGAGTCCATGGCAGGGGGCATATACTTTTCTTTTTCCACGTGAGTCAGTCATGCTCTTTAACCAATCAGATGTGACCTCGCCATTTCAACCAATCATAACCCTCTAGGAGCGCAGGCTAAATCCTGTTTACATGAAATAAACCTGCTCCCGAGCAGGTTCAAGCTTACGGATATGTTGCTATGACAACAAATGCTAGAAGCGCATCGAAGAACGAAACAATCCAAGATCAGGACAAATCCACAACAATCAAATCCAGCTAACTGAGTTAGCGACGTACGAAGAACGGACCCCAGGGTAAACTGTGGTCTAATCTCATCTCACCATAACAGCCACGCCTACTTGTTTTTTTTCTCACCTTTCATCTCTACGCAGTTCCCCTCGGTCTTCTCCGTGCTCGAGTCTTTCTTTCGCAGCTTCCCATCCACCACGTCTGTTTTAACCTGCCCCAGTGACTGCAGGAGGGCCAGGGTGTCGAACGGCATCTCTCCAGACTCCTTCAAAAGCTCTAATACCTACAGACACACAACTGCGTTAGTTGATTAGGCAAGGAATCTAATGGGACTTCAAATAATATTAGATTTTGACACAAAGTTATGTATACTGTATGTTTACTCCGATAGATTTTAGAATAATCACAAGGCTAATCAAAGTAGGGCCGTAAAAACAAATGTTAAGCAAGGTCATAAATAAATTACTGTGTGAACCTGGATGTTTGAGTCACATGGCTAAATGTTGTATAAAGAAGGATGTACTACTTTTGCGTACAAAACTTTTTACTTTAAAGAATGACAGCTCTAGTTTATACATTTATTCAATTTATCCAACAGCTCTACCTGACAACACAAGATTTGCAAGGTACCCGATAGATCTACCCTACAACAAAATGTTTCACAGCACTTGCCTACAAAATTCAACTTTTTACAAGCTATCCGATAGCTCTACTCCACAAAATTGTACTTTATACAACAGCTTTGGCCTAAAACATTGTCCTGTTCACAAGGTATCTGACAGGTTTGACCAAAACGGTACTTTTAGACAGCTCTATCCTCCATAATTGTACAATTTGCACAAAATAAAAAGCACAACCATAGAAAAAATGCTATTTTAACAAGAAATCTGACAGGTCTACCTTACAAGATTGTTTGTTTACAAGGTATCCAACAGTTCTAACCTTTAAAATTGTGCTTTGTCAAAGCTTCCACAACTTTTCTCTACAAAAGTTAGATATCAGACAACTCTAGCCTATAAAATTTTAAATAATAAATAATTTTAGGAAAAATTTGAAAGCACAGATTTGTTGTTGCTCATGGCTTTTTTTTTTTTTTTTTTTTTTAAAGAAAAAGAAAAACACACACAACAAAAAACACCAAATGCTAAATTAAAAATTAATAACCTTGTATCCAAGACCAACAACTGTCCTTGTGTGCTTTAATAAAGGATCGATCCATCAGGGAAAATCATACAAACATGTACCACACAACAATCTACACACCTTCAGACACTTGTAGCTCTTCAGTTCACTCAGGTTTTCCTCCAAAAACAGCAGGTACATCGCCAAATCGTCCCAAGCTCTGTGTCCAAACTCCATTACCTCGAGTGTGGGCAGCATCCTGTAAGGTTTCAGGAATCCAGCCGAGCTCCTTAGGGGAACTAGCATGGCATACACGCATGCAGGTGCCAGCAGAATGTACACGGTGAGGTTGATGTAACTGAGGAGCTGGAAGACACCCACGGCTACGAGCTTGCACTGCAGGGCTCCGGGTACAGAGGAGTCATTAAACAGCACACCGGAGCGGATGTTACACGGAAACTCGTCAGTTACAGACAGCCGGATGTAGTAACACAGGTAGATGCAGGCCAGGATCAGAGCCACGAAGGTGAAGATTCGGCACAGCAGGTAGCGCACCAGCAGGCTGCAGGAGGAACGTTTGGTCTTCAGATACTGTTCCACCAGCGGGAACTTAAAACAGCTTTCTGTCAGGTCTGGCAAAGAGCTGCAGAATACAACACACACAGCTAAGGATGAGTTAGCTAAAACACTAAAAATTATATATATCAAATCAAATATATCAGGAATTTTATTGGCCTGGACAACAAGCTATACACTTACACACCAAAAAAAAAAAAAAAAAATTTAAACCAAGATTAGAAAAATGTTAAATTCATTGAAATGAAAACAATAATGTATAAAAACTAAAAAAAAAAAAAAAGAAAACTTTAAAAAAAAAATGATCACCATGCCGTCTAATGTATTAAATAAATGCAAAAATAATTAAAAGGCAAATGAGAACCTTAAAATGTTTAAATGCTGAATGATACATTACTTAAATGAGGTTTACATTTAGATTGAAGATTTTTTAAATGTTTATGTCTCAAGTTTTTTTTTCTATTGCACTTCTCGCAGCAGGCAGAGTTAATAAAATGTTCATGACCGACTAATCTTTTTTAAAAGTTTAAAACCCTTTTTTTCCCCACAGTTTTCACTGGATAGAGCTAGATAAAACTTTATGTTCAATTACAATTTTGGCATCCAATGCTTATAAAAACTGTCAAGATTAAATAAAATAAAATTATTAAGATTAAACCATTATTCTATGGCATGCTGTTTCACAATCATTTTCTCATTTGTTTTATAAATCTTAAAGTGTGTGTTCGTGCCTTGCTAAAGCCGGCGGTGATGGATTGTAGTTTTTCAGTACAGATCTCTCCTCGCAGTCAGCATGCTTGAGAATCGCAGGTTTGTTTAGTTTTAGTCACCTTTGTGCTAAATCGCGTTTTTTGGCCTCAATCCTGATATTTTCACTTGTTCAAACTCAACAATTTCTGTTTAGGTCCGCTTAACTGCTTTCTCTCACACCTTTGCTCTGTGCTCGCCAGATGAAACTGAATAGAGCCGAAGTTGCCAGATACAGAATGCAGAAACCCCACCCAACTGGATTTAATAAATAAATAAATAAAATAATTAATTAATTAATTTAAAAAAATGCTAGAACTCATTGTAGTTTATTTAAGTGTTTATGATTAAAGAATTAAAGTGTATGTGGGCGCTGTTCAAAAGTCTTAAGATATCATAATACATGTCTGCATTATTACATACAACACCATTCACTATTCCCAAACATTCCTTAAAAATAAATGAATAAATAGCATTACAGTTACATTACAGAAACATCTGGCTGGGCCTCCTGAGTGGAATGGAGCAAAAGATTTAACTGCGGCATTTCTCTTGACTTGTGTTTTTAACAGTACATTTTTTTTAAATACATTTTTTTTAAATGCATGATGTTTCCAAAATTTAAAAACATTGTGATCAGTATTGACCAAAATAATCAGAATTATGAATGAACTTTTTTACCATACGTCCTTTTTATTTGTCTGCGGTCATCAGGTCATCAGGATCTCTCTAGGGTACTTTGTGGTGGTTAAACACATTGCTTGTGTTTCCTCCAACTGCTAATATTGCCTTTATAAATTCAGTAAACAACTGTTGTGTGCCTTTCTTGTGTCTCTGTTTTAAAAAATTCAGAAGTTTAACCACTGTTGACCTTTTTTTTTTTTTTTTTAAGCAATGCTTTTGTGTTGTCATACAAATGGTTAGGGTGGTCCAGAAACTACCCTATAAGTATAACTGTTTTCTGTCTACAAATATGTAAATACACAATCTACTTTACTCTCATTATCTAATGAATTGTTCAGCCCTGCAATCATTTCTTAAAGCTGTAACTTAAATATCAAGCAAGTATCTCTTTCATTGGCAGTAGATCTCTCTGCCAAATTTCAGCATGTTAATGCCACATAACTCCCTGCTCTGTACAGTACAGCAAGTCCCGGACTTACGAACCTTAGTGTTACGAACCAACTGTGGATCTACCGACATTCGTAGTTGCAAACAGATCGTGGAAGTTGCTCAAGTGTATTGTACAAAAAATAGACGCTGCAGTGCACCAGATATCAATATTTACAATTATATACAATATTAATGTTGCGTAAGTGAATGCATAAAATGTCTGCAGTCCGGTATATTGTATGTGTGTGTCTGTGGGGGTGCGAGAGACATAAGCAAACGAATGAATGGGATTCACCTTGAGATTTGGTCTCGCGAGAGTATAATGTGGAAACAAAACAACAAACCTGTGTGTGTACATTGTGTAATTGTGTCAATGGTGTATAAGACTCACTTTGTTGGACTTACGAACAAATCCGACTTATGAACATGCTCCAGGGACAGAACTTCCTTCAGAACCAGGGACAGTCCTTCTGAGGACTCTGTCGAACCTGCTTCTTTTTCTGGCAAAATCCAGAAGCTCTCTCTTTGTTTTTGTTTGTTTTGTTCTTTTTTGTCTAAAAAGTGGTCTTTTACATCATATGCTGCTTTGTTTTATAGCCTACAAACATTATCCTGTAAGATTCTTTTTTTATTTTTGCTGGAATACTAATATTTGTAAATCAGATATGTTTTTTTTTTTCTACTGACTCAATAATGAAGTCATAAAATAAACCTATTCTTCAAATCAGCTGAACTGAACAATTCGAACTTGTAGTCACCAATGAAACACTCGAAACATGCGGTTAGATCTCCCTGCAGCTGAAAAAGGAAAGTTCTCGACTTGAAAGAACTGTGTGCTGGTGTGTACCTGTACAATATGTACAACATGCATACCTGTGTGTGTCTGAGCTTGTGGAGTTGCCATAGAGATGTTTGGCCAGCTTGATAGCTCGGTTGTAAGACTGGTCCAGCTCGTTCATGATGAAGGTGAGATCAGAGGAGAGACCTGGTGTCACGGTGAATCGCCAAAACAAGGCTGGGACGTACACCAGCATGGCTACGAATAAGAGGATGTAGGGGAAAAACTTCATGTGCATGAGGAAGAGAAAGAGAGAAAAAAAGAGAAGATAGAGAAGCATTAGTTTAGATCTAAAGAATTGTTTTGGTCATGTTTATAAATACAGCAGCATTGTGTGCACTGACTTTTTTAAAGTCCAAAACCCACATTGCTGTTCTTCACTTATCGTGATGGTTTTAAAGTCACAACAAAGCCACAAGCATTTTCTTAATATCCAGTAGGAAACACTAATATTTTTTTTCTCGATGTTCTAACATTTTAACCTCGAGACTCACTAGTGTTAGAAGCCGCATCTGCCTGCGTGCTCGCAACTGCCTGACGCGCTTATTGTCAAGTTGATGTTTGTGTTTAAGTTTGTTTAGAAATAACAATTATTATAAAAGATGTAATAGAAATACGTGCTGCTCAGTAAAATGCCGCTTTTGTTTATTATTTTAAAGTTTAATGTTTAACTTTTGTATATGAGGTTCATTAGTAGTTTAAACGCTGCCCTTGGTTTTTAAGTAAAAAAATTAATGTTACTGTATAAAAAACAAGCTAACAAATTATGCGTGTTCAGTTCAAGTGTGAAGCTGCTAAGTAGAGCTGAGGTATAAATCTAACAGAGTTACAACATTCTCATCACCAGTACCTTTAAACATGCCATCAAGCAAATGTAGGACGTATACAGGTAGTTCCCAACTTACGAACAAGCCCGTTTTCCAGTAGCACGTTCCTAAGTTGAATTTGTTTTCAAGTCTCATACGGCTTTGACACAAATATACAATGTAAAGCATATCACAGTCCACTTGACTGAATCTCTGACACCGTTCCCCACACTGCCATCATGTGGCCAAAAAAACTTAAATCACACCCAAGGAAATTAATTACACACGTCAAATGTGATAGTGTTGTCTCTGCGCCTTTAAATCGCGAGGGGAATACCAGGTGCCATTTTGTCTCAGAGCTGTTTTCCACTGTATTGGGCTGTAAACTCTTGTTTTGTGAGGACTTTCCGAAATTAGGATCATTAACCATCGGGACAGCTTTACAATACAGACATTTTTTATCATCGTGGTCTGATTAATTAAACCAATTGAGGCAGACTCAATTCTTGAATTTGATTCTCTGCAGAGTCATAACATACATTTTCAAAGATGCCTTTCTGGAAAGATCAGATCGCTGATATGGGGACGTTTTCTGTTTTTAAGAAGGTGTTTGTTTAGTGATCACTTCCAGAAAGAAGCTCCAGCAGCAGCGCTATAAACAGTAAAGTTGAACGTTCAGCATGGGGAAAGGCTTTAAAACAGAGAACTTAACGGGATAAAGAAATCCAGTTAAATTGTTGATTTCAGCAAGAAAGAAATGCAATTCCTGACTGTGTTCATAAGAGATAAAATAATCTTTGGAGTGTTGTGATTTATTAAAAGGAGTGTTCGCATTAAACTGGGACTTTTAACTGCACAGAACAACAAAACACATTTACGAGAGTAAAACTTCTTTATTTCTCTACATATAATCTCCTGCTACACTAATGCATTTATCCGTGCGTTTCACTAGAGCTTGAATACCATTAAGGTAGATATTTTCTCAATAATGCCTGCTTCGTGTCTAAAACCCTGGCCTGCTACATTAACGGCTATAACATGTGAAAATCTGTTTAACGCCTTTAGGCACGAAAAGTTCCGGTTTGACTTGACTCACTTGACTTGTACATGCTTTCTCTAATAGTTTTGTTATAATTCTTTTTTCCCTGTAACTCTTTGATGAATCTTTGATGAATCTATACGATAACCCTTTTTTCCCCCCCAATTTTCTCCCCCAATTTAGTCGTAACCAATTCCTCTCCGTCACTAGGGGGCTCCCACATTAAGGCTACTACTACCACTCAGCCGGGAGGGCCGAAGACTATCACGTGTTTCCTCCGAACCGCGTGGCGTCAGCCGACCGCATCTTTTCGGACTGCTTGCTCACGCACTATTAGGGGCGGAGTAACACACTCAGAGGAAAGCGCTAGCCGCTCCTTCCGCGTGCGCGAGCTCACAGACACCCCTGACAACTGCTGTATCGGAGAGTGTGTGTGTACACCCTCAGAGTAGCACTCCGGACATAGTCCATAAGACTTATAATAGACTAATAACACTCGAGATGGTACACATATTAAACAAACACTGAGCGTAGTAGTAAAGTTATACTCAAGCTAATTCTGACAAGTTTTTACTTAAGAACACACAGACAGACTTCCCCCTATTTTAAAAACCACCAGCCTGTACTGTTTTCCTTAAATGTTTGAGTGTGTGTGAGAGACAGAGACAACTGCTCGAGCAAGCTGTGTTAATTGAGGACCTTGTGCAATGAGAGTGGAAGTCCCCCCGTGTCCTGTTTCTGTACATCTGCCCAGCAGTAGTTGTCCACAAACGCGGCCTGACGCCAGGAGAAGTTCATGGGAGAAAAGCAGCTTATCTGAGTACCTGAAGAGGAAAGGCATGAGAAAAGAAAAAAGAAAGAAAAAAAGAAAGAAACATGACACTGAGAATAATTTCAGGCTTATGTTCATCTGACTGGGTTACAGCTCCCAATTGTGTTACTGAAAACACTTTAGTATCAAAAGGTTTTTGTTTTCTTCAAGTATTGCGTTAACATCGTTTTCTTCCTGCACTAACCGTCCTCCCCTCCCCCCAAGAATGCTTTAAAACTGGTGAACGATTTGCAATTAAAATATCTAGAAGCGTTTGCATGTGATTTGCAGCAGGGGATTCTGGGGGAAGGTTAAAGAAGGCAGACGTGAAGTAAACAGCTTAGAGTTATATATATATATATATATATATATAACTTATTCAGCTATTCTATCAGTTAATAAGAAGTAACTCCTGTTAGTCACACATAAAAGGGAAAAAAAATCATGCACAAAAGAAATTAAAAATGAGATTTAGAAAAAACGTTAAAAGTTGTTCAACCGTACAATCCCAATGAGGACGTAACTGTTAATGGATCAACGAAATAAAAAATGGGTAACTGACTTACAATCTGTGCATCAAACTGAACTCTTTGCTCTAAGAAGAGGAGAATAAATTAAATACGTTATGTAACAGTTTTTTTTTTTTTTTTTTTCCAGATGATTTTCTTACATTACCCACACCACAGCTTGAATCCCTGCACATCCCTGAGCTGGTGAGTATCACAGCTGGTACGGTCTCAACCTCAGGAGAACAACACTGTAGTGATTTAGGGTGTTTTCACATTAGTGACCTGGGATCATTTCCGAGAACACTTGAGCCCAAAGTTTGGTTCATTTTAAACATTGAGAACAAAATCGTTCTTGGGCACGTATCAAATCAGACACGGAAGCCAATCGTACCTGGACACGGAAGGGGATGCAACATCATTAACGCCATGAGTCTCCTCCAAAATTTTATTGTGCATGTAGCACGAGCTAATCTCATCCTCTGACCTAGACATCCGTAGCTGATATAGCAGGAATGCGTTGCATTTTTTTCGTCCCTTTTCCGAACAATATGATGCATAGCACATAGGTTAACTTTCTTAAAAGTTTTTTTAAAAAACAGTTTTTACATTTAAAATACTGATTAACCGCAAAGAAGCATTATATTATCACATTATATATATATATATATATATATATATATAAAAAAATTTTATCACACACAATTAAAGTTACTCATCTGTCTTTTTCTCTGAAAAGCAGAATAGTCTCAAACACGTCTTACACACGTTTACTCCAGTCTCAAAACAACACAAGCGCAAATTATTCAGCGTTAGAAGCTCCACGTGCCCATGTTAAAAGCCACACGCACTCGCACGCTCACAACCTCTCAGCCCATTAGAAGAGGTAAAACCTTTGAGCAGTTTCAAGTAGTAAATTCATTTCTATGTTCGTTTAGAAATAATAATAACGGCAGATGGCAGAGATATGTACTGCTCAGTAAAAATGTTAAAACCCTTGCATTTGGAGTTAGTTTGTATTGTTAAAATATTAAATGCTGTGCTTGATTTTTGAATTAAGAAAAATAATAATATAAGGAACGGGCTATGTTTAATCAATCTTTAATCTTATTTATAAGGTTTAAAATTGTAACAAAGTAAGAGAATCGAGATATTCATAAAACCGTGATACAGATTTAATCAAATTGTGATATTGTGATGTTTTATGTTATATGATAGTATTGTATCAGGAGGTGACCGGTGAGTCCCATCTCTAGTGATAAGGGCCAAGTTGAACAAAGAGAGCTATAAATAAGTACAGAAGCCACATATACACACACACACACATACATATATATATATATATATATATATATATATATATATATATATATAAATTATATGATTATTCACGGTTTCTTTCATGTTTGTTTTGTTAAAATATGAAAAGATTCACAGCAGGACAGGTTCAGGGCGTGTAAAGAAAGAAGAATGGCATTTCTAATACAGTAGGTGCGACTGTTTGACCTGCTGCTTACTGGAGGAACAAAGACGAGCATGAAAGCAACTTAGAGAGATGTAAAAACATGTTGTGTGTGTGTGTCTTACCGACTGAGACTTCCTGAGCGAAGGCCAGAGAGATGAGCAGCAGCGGCAGCCCCACAGCTACACACAGCACCAGCTTATCCAGAGCCAAGTCCAGGCGCGCGCCCTTATACTTCCCCTCAGTACTCGGCTCCTTCAGTAAGAAGTCCGTGAAAACATACTCCGTAGCTACGTTAGCTATCGCCATGTTTAATACCTGGAAGAAAAACTTCTAAATTTACATTTTAAAATTCCGAAACCGTCTCCTGGCTGCGTAGTAAAGTTAGAAACTGAAACTAAGCAAGCCCCAGAGAAACAAGCATTGTTATGACTCTGTAGTTTCGCGGCGCGTAACTACTTCTTGACTTCCTGTTTTCGTCTTCTTCTTCTTTAAAGGCGGAACACTACACGACTCGTTACCGCCACCTGCAGCCCACATCAAATAAACCAGCGTTAGGCTAACCTTAGCTACCAAAAACACGCGCCAAAAAGCTGATTATTAAAACTGTATTTTTTAGGTATTTTTAATGATATTACCAAGAACATGTCACACACATATACACACGCACAATACTGTCTGGACAGAATTTATTGAAACTTTGCCATTGAGTCCTTAGGTATTTGCTTAAAGTTAAAGCTGCGCCATTAATGAAAGTGTGAAAAACCTTGATGATTTTTTTTAATGAAAAAAAAAAACCCTTCCTAACAGTGTTTGTACTTAGTAACCTAGTAACTATATAGATCTACAGAAGGATCTTAGGATCTGTAAGTCGCTCTGGATAAGAACCTCTACCAAATACCTAAATGTGAATAGAGCTAAATCTAAAAGCAATGATATGAACAGTTATGTGCCAGATTTAATTATCTACTTTAAAATAGACTACTAATGAAATACTTGCTCAATGTAAATAAACACCAGCACCAATATATATATTAATTAGAAAATCTAAACTGATTTATCTTTTTACTGCATAAATAACAGCGCTGAAGTGGTATAAGTGAATTGTAATATACTAAAGTCATTATTATTATTATTATTATTATTATTATCACTGTACTTTTTTGATTTCTCATCTGTGATCAATCAATTAATTTCCCGATTACCAAGCACAGAGTGTGTTTGGTTGACGAGAAAAGAAGTACAACCGAAGCATAAACAAGGCGTAAAATACTCAACTGCATAAAATTTTATTTCTTTGGATTAATAAGTTAGACAGAGAGTTCTGCCGTACAGAAAGACATGTACATGCGCTTCAACCCAAAATAATAACATCACTGATTATATTAAAGCCGATCAGCTGATTGTCTGCTTATTTTTAGCTTAACTATTTTTACAAACTCTTTTTCAGGGTACTAATGTACATATATAGTGGATACAGTGGTACCTCGGCGTTAGAGCAGCCCGCCTCATGCATTTTGGCCTTAAGAATAAAAATTTTGCTAGAAATTTGCCTCAAGATACAAGTGAACAAACCACACGTTGGCTAAGTTGCATGTATATCCAGGAGCCGTTTAAAACTTGTTTGCATCAGTGGAAAAAGAAGCCGAGCAATTTTATGACTTTATGTGATAGACAAACACAAATTGGCATATAATTGTGAAGTGGAAGAAAAACTTTCTACATTTTTTGCAAATTAAAATCTGAAAAGTGTGGCGTGCATTTGTATTCAGTCCCCGTTACTCTGAAAAAAAAAAAAAAAACTAAAATCAAGTGGAACCAAGTGCCTTCAGAAGTCACTTAATTAGTTAATAGAGTCCAGCCATGTTTAATTTAATCTCAGTATAAATACAGCTGTTCTGGGAAGCCCTCAATGGATTGTTGGAGAACATTAGTGAACAAATGCCAGCAACACAGGCGCATGTTCAAATCACACATGACTGTTTTGTATGACACACCAACAATGACTGTTTCATATTGTTTTATACACACCATAATTGCACAATGACATTTATTTTTTACCATGTCAGTGTCAAATAAATAAATAACTTAGCTGACTAAATAACTAATTAAATTAGTTAATGCAGTTTAGTGTTTTGCTAATGAATGCTAGCTACATTAGGTAGCCCGTTAATCTTTCTAATTAATACTAATTATATCTATAAGATTTAATGTTAAATAACTGCATCACCACCCATTGCTATTTGTCCATCCAGCCACCATTAATTGCTATTTGTATTAGTTAGTTTTTGTTAGCTAGCTATGTAGAAAATGTTATCTACAAAGCGGCTAACTTTCATGCATTTAGTGTAAGAGTCACACAATCACTCATCTACACACATCAACATTCTTACACTTTGATATTTAAAACAATTGTCAGTAGAAGACTTAAGCCTTATTCTGATGAGTCAGCCTTTATTAAGTCAAATTCTTACATCACTACACAAGTATACTGTAGCTGAAATGCACCGGAACACTGATCCGCAACTTTCTTCTCTTTTTGTGAAGAAAAATATTTTTGGAAATATTATTTATTTTTGGAAAGTTGAAACTAATAAACATTTACCGCTGCGTGAAGCCATCAATCCAACACAAAAGAAGTGATAATAATTGAAGCCGTTATGATAGTGATGAAAAGATAAACTAGTTAAACACCAGCTGGTGCAGTAAAGAGAGGTTGAGGGCAGTGATGTAGTATTATCCAAAAAAGGAAATACATGTGATTATTTACAGTGACATTAAAATATTTGCATCAAGTTTAATCATGTACAACTATTATATCATACAGAGTTATATACTATAGTTATTATAAAGATCAACAAACATGATTAAAAGAGAATCACGTGTGTGTGTGTGTGAGAGAAAGAGAGAGAGATAGATTACCAATTACTATTATTATTATTATTATTATTATTGTTGTTGTTAATAGTAGTAGTAGTAGTAGTAGTATCTTTGCTTTTTGCTCCCATTCTTTTTAATTAGTTTTATCACATCTTTGTTTTATGGCGCCTGTATGACTAGTGCATTTTACATAAGATTAAATAGGTGTTGTTGTGTTAATCCGTTTGTTAGTCCCGAATTGTTCTTATGAATATAAATACAAATACATTATTTTGTGTATGATTAAAAATGATGCAAATATTGTCCTTGTGTTTGTGTGTGTGTGTGTGTGTGTGTGTGGTGTACCCTTAGAACCAATGCCCTTATGTTCAAAATATTACTCTAAGCTTTTCTGAAAACTTGGCAGCTCTGGATCTAGCTGGTTAGAAAAAAATATAGCCTACTTTACCTTTAACTTGCACACTTTTATTCATAACAAAACAGAATTATGTAATGAGTATTGAAAAAATCATGGTGGGTAATTTGCTGACAATAACCAACCTAATTCAAATTTGCTAGCTTCAATTTAGTGTAGCTAGCAAGCTAACTACTATTTACCATTATGTAACATAACTGTTTGCTAGTTTGCCGCATAGACATTATTAGCTATCCGGTGATACAATTTAAACATATTCTCTTTTACTTAGAATATAATACTTGTTTAATTACAGTATATAATATTTATATTAGCTATGTAATCAAAAGTAATTTACCAGTCCATGTATTTGGACTGAAACAAGACGTTCTAACTGTTCCAATTTTTTCTTTTTGAATGTAAAGGGTGAACGATTGCCCTTAGTCTGAGCGCCACAAATGTCAGTGCTAAGGTAGTAAATGAAATTTATAATAATAATAATAATAATTATTATGATTATTATTATTATTATTATTATTAGCAGTAGTAGTAGTATTAGTAGTAGTAGTAGTAGTATTTTAAATGGCCATATACGGACACATAGGAGATAAACATATCTCCTAAAAAAAAAACTAGAAAAAAACAACAACCAGAAATTGACAAGACAAATAGAAGAGTTCTTCTTCTTCTTCTTTGGTGTATAAGTTGCATTACCGCCAACTGTAGATCTCATTCTCCCTCATCTTCCAGGCCATCTTCTCTACATTTTTTTTTTCTACTGTTCTGCTTATTTCCTATACATCTCTCTCTCCTCAGTTTCCCTGTCCTTTAAAGCCGACTTTTCAGTCCAATCCTCCTCAAAAACAACTTTAATTGCTTCTTTCCCTGATCAGTGACTCCCCATACCAAAAGATTCTTCACATTGCTTTCTGCTCTCCCTAGTTCTTGGAGCTGTGCCACCATACCTAGCCACTCTTGCATATAATTCCTGTACGAGAGCAGTACATGCTTGACAGTCTTACCTTCAAGGCATTCCTCACATGCCCCATTGGGTCCCATTGGGTGTTTACCTACTATAAATAAAGTGTTAGGGTTGTTGTGTCAAATTCTTAGTCTGCTAATTAATACTTCCTCTTTATGATTTTCCCACTCTTTATCACACCTACTTTGTCCAGGATTGAATGCAAATGAACTTTTGGTTCATTATCCCACTCATGTTGCCGTTGTTGTTTTGCTTTGTTTTGTTTCTCCACACTTAATTCTACTTGTATAGTGCTTTTAACAATGGTCATTGTCACAAAGCAGCTTTACAGAATAAATAGAAAAAAAATAGGGACATGAGTATGAAAGGGCAACATGTATAAATCAAAGTCAGATTGTCCCTGATGAGATTGTCCCTGAAGACAAGGACAATCGTGGCAAAGGAAAAACTCCCTGAGTGCTTTGCCTTCCTGAGATGGCTAAAGGATTAAACTTAATAAAACAGCAGTAAACAGCACTTATACTGTGTGTTAGGACCCTTGAAGTTCAATTTAACAGGAGATGTGTTATGGGTATATGGAGTCCACTTTCACTAAAGTTTGTACGAATTTCAGTCCTGAACTATTGAGCGACTGCATTCGTACAATTCATCAGAGAACAGCTTGTTGCACAAGTCGAGTCCAAGAACATCTTCATGATAAAGTAGAAACGTCCCTAGTCACCACACTCATGCCAATAAGATCGAGAACGGGCCTTCATCTGGTTGCTTTTTTTGCCATATAGAATTAGTATGCTGGTTGAGTTTTGTTAAGGTAATTACTGTGACGTCACACTTGAGATAATTTTTTTCTAGATGACACACACAATTGAAATTTTACATTACAAAAATTTTACATTTACAAAATTACATGTTTAGATAAGATTATTAGTATAAAGTAACCTAAAATGCGTTTTAGGTTATTTAATCTTTCAGACTACTTTTTTATCCAGTTTAAAACAAGGATAGTATAACCAATAAATTCTTAGATTCTTATTGGTCAGCTGAATCATTGGATCATCCGCCTTCAACGCTCTGATTGGTCAGTATGTCATATGACGTGGCGATATCACCCAATCGGGTTTCCTGCAACGGGATTGCGCACGCGCACTTGTACGCTACGTCAGCCTTCTCTCTTTGCTTGTGTAGAATCTACGTGGCTTTACACCGAGACCTCGCAGTTCAGTGAGCACCGCTTCAGCAGCAGCGTTTACTCACACAGGTACGGTCTTATGGTTGTATTTATTTATTTATTTATTCATTCATTCATTTTTACATAAGGAATACTTCTGAGTATATTTTAATAACGTGCGTTTGAAATATAAACTGACATTACGTCTAACTGCAGCGTTAGCTAGCTTCTTAGCTAGCGTCCCCAGCACATACCCGGATGTGAAGAACATCAACACGTTAGAAAGTAACACGTTAGTTACTGGAGTTCAGCTGAAGTTATGGCAGCGCGCGTGCAGTGTACAGTAGTGTATTATACAGACTGTGGTACACGGGGCACTTCCGGTGTGTGAGGTTTAGCCAGAGTTTAACCAGCAGGTATAGCGGTTAATCCCAAGTACCTGTGTTACTATACGCACACTTCAGACCAGTTGCCTCTGTGTGACCCCTTCTGTCTGTCTGTCGGTCTGTCTGTCCCCGCCCCGTCTGTCTGTCTGTCTGTCGGCCCCGTCTGTCTGTCGGTCCCCCCTTCTGTCTGTCTGTCGGTCTGTCTGTCCCCGCCCCGTCTGTCTGTCTGTCTGTCGGTCCCTCCTTCTGTCTGTCTGTCGCCCCTAGGGCTGGGTATCGTTCCAAAATTACCGATACCCTGAATTCGATACCGGTTCCGAACGATACTTTTTTCGATACTTTTATTTAAGAAAAATATTTTAAAAAGATTACATAATACACATAATCTCTGAAAAACTTTGGTTTTATTTTTCAGGATGTTTGTGACACTTTTCACAGCAGGCTTATCTCTATGTCTTTAGCATCAACATAGCTACGTATTTAAAGCCATCAAACAGTACATAACGTTGCATAAGGTAAAAATGATTTATTAAAGTGACCCCGCACAAACTTAAACTTAACTTTAACGGTACACAAGCATGAAGCGCTAAAAGTTAGCCGATTGTGTATGTCGGTTTACCTGTCGGAGCCCCTGTCGGAGCCCCAGTCATCGCGCCGTTATCCTCATCAGTCACGGAGGACGGCGCTTGTGGTGGGCATGTTGTTGGAGGCCTTGAGTAAGGAAAATACTGAGAGGATGATGATGACTGCACCGGCGTGATCTTCTTGCACTCCAACACGGAGCAACTTTCTGCACGCAAATTAATTCCGTGTACTGTCAGGTGTTTCATCATATTTGACGTGTTGCCAGTCTTGGACGCGATAACCTTTTTACAAATATTGCATCGCACGCTGTTGCCGTCAATCTTGGCATAATGTAGCCATACTTTTGATCGCTTAAACATTGTTTGCGTAAAATTTTTTGCTACGGTTTAAAGTGTAGTGTGCATTACAGCCTCACATTTGACAAGTTCTGGGCGAGTGGGCGTAACCGCTGTAAACTATTGATTTTCAAGGCAGTCTCGCAGCAGCCAATCACCAGCATTTGATCCGGGCACATTAAGGATGCCGCACTTTTTGTAGCTCACTGACGATGACAAGATTATACTTTTGGGTATCGAAATTTGGCACCGAACGAAAATTATTTTTTCGATACTCGATAGTATCGAGACGATTCGGTCGGTGCTTCAAAAGTATCGAACTCGATACCCAGCCCTAGTCGCCCCCCCTTCTGTCTGTCTGTCGGCCCCCCTTCTGTCTGTCTGTCGGCCCCTTCTGTCTGTCTGTCTGTCGCCCGCCCCTTCTGTCTGTCTGTCTGTCGCCCGCCCCTTCTGTCTGCCTGTCTGTCGCCCGCCCCTTCTGTCTGTCTGTCTGTCGCCCGCCCCTTCTGTCTGTCTGTCTGTCGCCCGCCCCTTCTGTCTGCCTGTCTGTCGCCCGCCCCTTCTGTCTGTCGCCCCCCGTCTGTCTGCCTGTCTGTCGCCCCCCGTCTGTCTGCCTGTCGCCCCCCCCCCCGTCGGTCTGCCTGTCTGTCGCCCCCCCGTCTGTCTGCCTGTCTGTCGCCCCCCCCGTCTGTCTGCCTGTCTGTCGCCCCCCCGTCTGTCTGCCTGTCTGTCGGCCCCGTCTGTCTGTCGGCCCCCCCATTCTGCCTGTCTGTCGCCTCCCCCACTTTTGTCTGTCTGTCTGTCGCCACCGAACCCCCCCCCCCCCCCCCCCCCATTTTCACTCTCTGTCCCTGCCCCCCCCCCCTTGGCCTCAGAGAAAACCTACCTATATAACCGGTATGTACCAGACCGAAACAGAATGCGAATTTCGGTGCCACTTAAATGCCTGAACTGTCGATTGAAATATTTGTTTTCTGGGTTCATATATTTTTGTAGATTAAAAGTTTATTAGATTAAATAAAAAAATTTAAAGTACGAATTATGTCTGAGAGACCGATATGAAATGAGAGACCATCCGAGATGCGCGTGAATGCAGTAACTAACGTTACACTTGCTCTGATGGCAGCAGGAGGTCTACCGCTATCTTAGCTTGCTAAAATCTTAGCTTGCTAAATTATGTGGCTATATTTCACAAGAAGGGATTCCGACACCGCGACGTGCAGCAAATGTTTCACAGCAGATGCGTGTAAAGGGGGAAACACGTCAAATCTAATGAAACATTTAAGGGCACACGGAATAAACTTAAAAGCAGAGGGAGGCACTGTGTTTGATAGCTTGCAGACAACAGCTGGCACTATCGGTGTGGGTGACCCCAGCCCCAGTTATACCAGCCGTAGCAAAAAGGAGTCCACCGATTATGATACAGCAGCCTTTCCGCAGGTTAGTCGTAGGCTAATGTAATCTTAATTACAAAATGCAAATCTTGCATTCATGCTAACAAATGGTCAAACGATTTGTAAAATACTAATGTAACATGGATTGTTTATAATTATGGCTTTCCATCTAGTATTAGTAGTACTTCAACAGTACTTATATATTCATATATACTTTAAACTTTTAATATATTGTTTAATTTTAAGCATTATATTTTTTGTTCAATAAAAATGTATTCTTGAGTCATCCACCATCATTTTGTGGCTTTTGTAAAGTATCGGTTCAGGCACCGTTCTGGCACCAGTACCGCTTTAAAAGTATCGATTTGGCATCGGTATAGGAAAAAAAAAAAAAAACGATACCCAACCTTACTCCAGGGCCACATCCCTTTCTCTGTTGTCTGTTTGTCCCTGTCTCTTTCAAATCCAACTTTTTATTTGTCACATACACAAACATACACAATATAATATACAATGCTAACACAAGTTCTTTTTTTGTGACCTAAAAAAGATGAGGCAAATGCCAGCACAATATGTAGTAATTTTGGTACAATAAAATGAAGTATAATATAGAAGTATACTGTATAAAATGTAGGCCATTATTGCCTCTCTGTGTAGCTCCACTCATTTCCATATCTGCCTGTTTCTGTCCCCCTCTCTGTTTCCTTCACTTGCCTCTATTTCTTTTTGTTTTCCTTCTCTTTCTGTGTATATCTCTCACACTCTTGCATATCTTTCCATTTCTCTATCTTTTTGTCTCATTTTTTTTATCTGTCTCTTTGTCCAAGTCTGTTCCTTTGTCTCTGTTTTTTTTTCTTCATTCTTTTTTGACTGTCTTTCTGTGTCTGTCTGCCCACTGACGCGTGTACGTTTTCTCCTCTTCAGCCCGAAGCAGACATGGATCAGGTCATGCAGTTTGTCGAGCCCGGCCGCCAGTTCGTCAAGGACTCCATCAGGCTCGTGAAAAGATGCACGAAACCAGACAGAAAAGGTGAGACTGCGACCGCTGTCACAGAAGATGACGGGTTATTAAGTCTATTACACAGAGAATATCTGCAGCAGGTAAACAGAGGTGGCTTGGTGCTGCATTTCTGCCCCATGGCTCCTGGGTCCCTGCTTTAATCCCAAGCCCATGAAGTAGAGTATTATGAAAGATTTATTACTCAAGTTATAATTTTCTATGTTGTAGAATTTCAGAAGATTGCGATGGCCACAGCGATTGGGTTCGCCATCATGGGCTTCATCGGATTCTTCGTCAAACTCATCCACATCCCCATCAACAACATCATTGTGTAAGTCCTTTAATTACATCGCAAACCTACAGTAGTGTTTCACACATGTAATTTTCGTGGGGGGCAGGGTATCTTGATTTGTAAGACCGTTTGTCACATGACGCTCTTCTCCTCTGTGTGATGTATCCAGCAAAAACATTTTCTCCGGCTTCAGATTGCCCAAAAGGCCCGTACAGATATAGTTATATCCTTGTCTGCCGGTTTAGTTGGCTCTTAACATTTTTTTTTATCATTTGGACAGCCAAACATTTTTGAAATGTATTTAGTTTTAGAATGAATAAGAAAAATCCATGGTATTAAAAATACCTGCGTTCATGTGGACTAGGTTTTTCTCCTATTGTTAAATACATGTGTAAATATTCTAAAAAAAAAAAAAAAAAAAAAAGAAAGTATTACATGGTTTATTGGATCTTCAGCTGAGCATACATAGCCGGTATCTTAAGGACGCTTTGCCAAAGTTACATTAACCATTTGTTACTTTGTGTTTTAATATAATCTACAGTATATTATAGATATAATAAGTAATAAGCAATAATGAGTAAGGCACTTATGTAACACAGGGTTGCCTATGTAGCTTTAAAGGTGTTTGCTCAGTCTCACATTGTATAGGAGAAGGTGTGCAATTTGGTGATGCTTTAACAATATTAAATTTAACACTGACAACCTAATTTCAGTAAAAATGTTTAATACTGAACCATCTAAATTCTTATGCAAAAACAAAAAACAAATCTGGAAGATGGTGACGTTAAAAAAAATATATAATATATATTATTTATATTGTGAGACAATTAATCATAATATTAATTGATTTTATGGTCATATTGTGCAGCTCGTGTGTGTGTAGCTGCAGGTACGGCACCTGACTGGCGCAAAGCTGTTAACATGTCACCTGTGTGCAAATTGACAATTGTTTTTTTATTTTTTATTTTTTTATTATTTTTATTGTATAATCCTGCCACAAAAAGTTGAGTCAGTTGTGTGACTGATTTTTCGTTCCTGCTTTTTACAGTGGTGGTTGAATCAACACTATCTAAAACCTCTTCAGTTACTGAAAACATGGAACTGCGCTTGACGACGGACTGGGACTGAATTTGTAGATTCAATGTTCTGTTTATTGTGATTTTCTTTTCTTTGTGGTAAGTTTTAATAAAACAAAGAAAATAAATATGAACTGTCTTTTTTTTTTTTCCATTAAAAAAAAGTATTAGTTTACTCTGTTTTAATAGCCATAGTCCATAGGAGAGGTTTGTCTGTGCTGATGGTCACAGGTTTTCTCTTGTCGTTGGCATCCAGCTCTTCGTACGTGTTGGATGTGCTGACGAGCTTCCCAAACTCCAGCATCTTATTATCTGTAAAAGAAAGTTTAATGTATAATGGTAATGATGATTATCCTGAAACTCTATGTTGTCTGTGACAGATGTTCTTAGATATTAAGGCGAAACTTAATAATTACTGTTAAAGGAAAGTAATAACTCAACACATTAATTAATACATTAAGTTACACATTACATAAGTAATAAGTGTTGAGTTCCCAAATCTGATGGGTCAGAAAGTGTTGGCTAACTTTCTACAACATACATTATACAGTCTACATTGTCACTGTCTTAATATTTCTGGAATTTCATATGCTAGCACTTTGAACAGTCAGTGGTAAACCTGCAAGTTTTCAAACAGGTTTCAGGACAGAAACTTTTTTTTTTACCATGACAAGCTGCTTTTTCTTGTCACAAAAAATTAGTTTAGTGAATGAACACAAGAATAGCTGACTACGTAAATATATGATCACTGGAACTAACTTACTCGTTGGCGCATCATCTCTATAAATTCATAAGTTATTAACTGCAAAAATTTATACATGTGATACTCTGGTCATTCAGTACATTCAGGTCTTCAGCTGACTTCATTTAATCGGCACATAATGCTGCTGAGCCTAGACATGTATGATGGGTCCATCACGTATTCGCCCATCGCTCTAAAATACACACAATCTGGACTCATCAGACCACAGCTTTTCCATCGCTACAAAGTCCAACCTTTATTCTCCCAAGCAAAAGCTTTTTCCCCTGATTAGTCTCACTTACACATACCTGTTTTGTCCCAATCTCTTCACATTGTAGAAATTCTTTCACTTTAACTATTAAACTTTCCATGTTGATCTGTTATGATGCAACTTTAAACATTCATGCAATCTCTGATTAGGGTCATTCAGGATATCTTTTTAGATCACATTTCTCCCCCAGACTCGACTGTTTAGCACTATACATCCAGGTTTAAATTCTGCACTAAACAGTTCTTAAATATAATTCTTGCGGGAATCTATTTAGTTGTATTCTTTGCTTGATGCAGGCCAATAATTTGACGACCTGAAACACAGGATCTTTCAACATGGCTGTTTAGGAAATGAGAAGCTAATCACTGCCTCAGTTAGGGTCAAAAGAATTGTTCTGAGCAGAAACCTATTAATCACTGCAACAATTATCCAAACAATAGCTCTTAAGTATTTGCTTAATTAAAAGGATGAATTATAGTTGGGGTGAACTAATTTTTTTTTTTTGGGTGGGGTTAACATTTTTAAATTTTTAAAAGAACTCGGCCATGTTCCTCAGTTACATTATCCTGCTGTAAGAGGTCACTGTCATTAGGGAAAACATTCCTATGAAGGACGTTGTAGGTGTCACGTGTCAAATTAACATCTACATGAATGAAAGGACACACAGTTTCCCAGCGGAACATTACTCAATGCATCATATTACATACCTGTATTAATATTGTAATAATACAGTATTACATATAATAATACAATATTACATACATATATTAGATTCCTGTATTAATTGTGCATTATTTACCAGTGCTCTTGGGTCATATTTAGTGGGAAATAAGTTATCCAAAAATTTAGTATGCAGTACGGTACTTACTGTTTTAGGACTCTCTTTATTTTATTGTATTTTATGTTATTCTATCATATTTTATTCTATTTGTATTTTTTTCCTTATTTATTACTTTTTCCTTTCTACTGGATACAACCATGAGCAAATGTAACCAAGAATAAGCAATCTCCCTCTGGGATTAATAAAGTTCTATAAATCTTGAATCACACAAAATGTAAAAAAGATGCTTTACGCGTACACACACACGGTTACAATTCTACAATGAACAGTACACGCGTGCACAGGTGTTCACTATATAAGTTACGCACACGCACTAAGACTGAGCACTGGAGACGATTACCCACAATCCCACAGTGCAAAAGAGAGAACTATTGGCTCAGTTGTAATCACATGATGCTCGGCAGACAAAGTGCATGTGTAGTACAGTACTTGTATATCAGGACCTCGCTCGTTTATACCCCTCTTTCCTATGCGGTTTGACTCACGGTGATATGCGGTGTTAGGCACCATGAGCTGCTGTGATTGCTGCAGTAAAATTTACTGTTATATATATATTATTACATAAATTATGAATATATGATTATATAATAATATATAGCCTGATTCAATTCTGATTCGAAAACTGACAAAATAATTTAGCTAATTTGAACTGACTAAAAAATGATCGCCTGAATTGCACAATCGATTAAATTGTACAGCTCTATGAATCTCCCTGTACTTCTAGCATTTTTAAAACAAACACTTACACAAGACTCAATATGCAAATTATTATACAGCGGGAAAAAAAGAGTGCTCAGAGACCTTAATGAGCTCTTGGACTTTTGGGCTCTGTTGGACTAATTAAAAGAAAACATGGCTCTAACAAGAGATTTCCAAGAAAGCTTTGAAACAAACGAAAGGATTATACAAATCATTCAAGGTAAAAAAGATGTTGGTTGTTCCTAGATTGCCCGTTTATAAATATTGGTGCTGCAAGTATAAAAAAAAAAGTGAAGGTTATTAAACAGAAAACTAAAAAATATGCGTTAAAAATAGAAAAACTAATAGACAGAATTGTGCCAGCAATAGTGGATTATAAATGACTGTATAAGTCATGTTCAGTGATGAATCACAAATCTGCTTCGGACAAGACGATGATATTGAAACTTTCTGGAATGCCTTCTTCTAATTAGACATACTGTACAAAGATGACTGATTTTTTTAGGGACGCATATTTCCCCACATTTCATGATATGGGGGTTGCATGTCAAGGAGAATAGACAAACAGATGTAGTCTTTTGGACCAATTTCCGGTGATATAAAAAGGTTTAAGACACATTCCAGGATGATAACGCATCTTGCCACAGAGTGTTTTCTTCAGGAAAGGCAAGTTAACTTACAGACATGGCAGAACCGATGATGGAGGATATTGCTTGATATTAGTGACATCCACGTCTCAAAAGATTCAGGCCAAAAAAAACCCCCAAAGCATTAATCTAATATTTGTGCTCGTTGTTGATTCCATGTCTTTTTTTTCTCATCAAGATCTGGTATTAAACAAAATACTACATTTTATTTGTTTGAGGCATGTTTCACAAAACCAGAATGTTCAGCCCATAAACAGAAAATGTTTTATGTCATATTTTTGATTTGTTTATTTGCTACAAGGTAAAAAAAAAAAAAAATCCTGTCTTCCCAGGGGTTCTAGGAAATAATCAGCACAGCATGAGTATATTACCAAGTGTCATTCAAACAAGACACACACTAATGCCATGTGACGCTATTCCGTCCATGTTTTAAGGGCTCTGCACACTTTTCTGCAATTCAATTTCGACTAACATTCTCAAGTCAGAATAAAGGCAAATAATAGATAAGAAGTGATACTCTTGCAAAACATGAGTTTTTATGGAAAATGAAGGCAATTTGTAATTTCTGCAAAAGCTGTGGTAATGTTTTAATCAATTAATTAATTAAATGTTCATTTTACACAATTTAACATTTAAAAGTTTAATTACAGAATTAACAAAGTATGCATTGATTTTGAATCGAAAACTGACTGATCGACATGTCGACCAACATTGATTAAATTTACGGCATCCTTATCCAGAGCGACTTACATTTTATCTAGTTATACATTTTAAGCAGTTGAGGGTCAGGGGCCTTGCTTAAGGGCCCAACAATGGCAACCTGGTAGTGCTGAGGGTTGTGCTACGGACCTTCTGATCACTAGACCTTCACCTTAACCAGAGCTGAGCTAGTCTGCCCTGTCTAGGTTGAATAATCGATCAAATTGCACAGTTCTAGTTGCCATGACATCCAGGGTGTCCGCTGCCTTGTGCCCTGAGCTCCAAGCAATAAACTTCTGGACCTTTGACCGAATGAGTGATACAAAGATAAGATAAATGGAGAGAATTTGGGTTAATTGATAGATAGATAGATAGATAGATAGATAGATAGATAGATAGATAGATAGATAGATAGATAGATAGATAGATAGATAGATCCATTCTATAGATGGGTGGATGTTTGTAAAGTTTGGGTTGATGAGATGGACTGATGAGATGGACAATTTGGGTTGATATAGAGTATAGAATGGACTGATATATAAACTCAGCAAAAAAAGAAACGTCCTTTTTTAGGACTGTGTATTTTACCAATAATGTTGTAAAAATCCAAATAACTTTACAGATCTTCATTGTAAAGGGTTTAAACAATGTTTTCCATGCATGTTCAATTAACCATAATCAATTAATTAACATGCACCTGTGGAATGGTCGTTAAGACCTTAACAGCTTACAGAAAGTAGGCATTTAAGGTCACAGTTATAAAAACGCAGGACACTAAAGAGACTTTGTCTACTGATTGTGAAAAACACCCAAAGAAAGATGCCCAGGCTCCCTGCTCATCTGCGTGAACGTGCATTAGGCATGCTGCAGGGAGGCATTAGGACTGCTGATGTGGCTAGGGCAATAAATCGCCATGTCCGCACCGTGAGACGCCTAAGACGGCGCTACAGGGAGACAGGAAGGATAGCTGATCATCCTCGCAGTGGAAGACCACGTGTAACAACACCTGCACAGGATCGGTACATCCGAATATCACACCTGCGTGACAGGTACAGGATGACCACAACAAGTGCCCGAGTCACACCAGGAACACACAATCCCTCCATCAGTGCTCAGACTGTCCGCAATAGGCAGTCCATGAGGAGGAGATGCACTGCAGTACTTCAAGCAGCTGGTGGCCACACCAGATACTGACAGGTACTTTTGATTTTGAGCCTCCCTTCATTCAGGGACACATTGTGAAACATTTTTAGTTTATGTCTTATGGTGTTGACTCTTTTAGTGTTCATACAAATATTTACACATTAAGTTTACTGAAAGTAAAAACAGTTGAAAGTCAGAGGACGTTTCTTTTTTTGCTGAGTATATATCTGAATGTATGTATGGCTAGAATGATTGAACTGACTCTAAATATTTATCTTTTAACACCTTTCTTCTCAATCTGCTTCCCTTTCCGCTATCTTTTTTTAACGAGAGCTCTGTCACAAAACTTATCATCGGTGGTCTAAAATACTTTTGGCACACTGACTTTCGTGTTTCATGAAGGGGCGTGATATCGTTTCTCTCTGCTGCATGTGTATGTGCGGTGCCAGTCACTGAGTCAGTCACAGAAGGGATTTTTTTTGTTCCGTTGCTTTTCCAATACCGCTAAGGAGCAAATGTACACAGTATGATAGCCATCAATTTTCATTCCACGGTATACAGTGAAACCGGTATTTCCCTGCAACCCTACTTATAGGTTAATTGATTCAATTAGCTTTGCCACTCACTGCTTGGTGCTTCATGAAATTAGTTGTGTTCTGAAGTGAGAAAACATTGCTCTCATAGACTAATCATTCAACTAATTAACACTAAACATCTTAGTGTGTAGACTACGAGACTAACCTGTTTTTCTTTTTTTTTTTTTTTCCTCTTAGCTTATAGTAAAAGTCTCATTAGATATTCTGTGAACTCCTTGTCAAACATTCCCAGGGATACTATTACCTCTAACTGCTTTTCTCCTGATGACTCCATTTACTGACAACCTTTACTATTTGCCCTTGTTGCCTCGCGGAAATAAAACAGCAAGTCTTTTGCCTTCTTGCTGAATTGTTACATCACTAGACTCCATAGTAAACATTTACTAAATGCCTTCCTAATGCACCACCTACGACCTCCTGTATGTGGCTGTCGCCATCATTCCCATCTCAGACACAATAAGCTTTTGAACAGATACACAATTCAACCCTCTGACAGGAACCTTGACCATCACGGTTGCATTACTCAGGAATGAATGTGAAAGCGAAGTGGCTGATGCTGCAGATGTCTTTATCTTTACACCTGACTGCAGAACTAAGCAGACTTGTTATGTTACGAAGATCAAACTGAGTCTAATATGCTTTTATCCGTGATGTCAGCTACAAAATAAAGAAGTCCCAGTTAAAAGCTTGGAATGAATGTTACAGAGACACGAACAGAAAGCAGATGAACTTGTTCCGTCTCTTCACTTTAAAGCCTCAGTCGGATCATTCAGATTTTTTCTACAACCTGAACAGTTCCTGTTTTTCCAGCACTCGCGGTGCGCATTTTGTATGCAGATTTTAAACCAGATTTCAGCACTCACACTTCCAAGTCTTTCATGTTTAATGTCAACTGTCTGTACAGTAGTTATTAGATCAATGTTTAACAAAGAAAATCAAAGCTGATTTGTTTTTAATCCTAAAGATCAAGTAAGGCTGCCTCGAGCGCAAACTATGATTTTGCCGTAAGTACACAATGCTTAGATCTCTTACTGTCGATAACTGCTCCATTTTTAAAAACTTTTTCTTGTGTGGGATTGTGTGAAGAGGATCAGAGGATTTGATTCGCCTCCTGCACATGGTTGAGTCACAGGAACAACCTCCACAGTTTTTATGGTGAAAGCATTTGGAGGGATTATTCTAGGTTAACAGAGGATCAAAAGCAGAAGCCTGAATTAGGGGTGCCGACACTTGTGTAAGAGTAGTTCGACGATAAGCAATGCACATGGATCGCACGAACATGGCGCTTAAAGCCACCACGCAGGCTTTTTTTTTAGAATTCTGTCTTTCTTTAAATATGTTGTAATTTTTAGTTTCAGCCCCAATTTTGCTGGCGCTCTTATGGTGGAAAAAGAGATCTTATCCCCAAAAATCGTAATCCGAACGTCCGATGTGTGATAATTCTTTAAAGATAAAAAAAAAAAAAACACCTTACCACAGCATGCACGCCCACACACACTGGCATATACAGACTGAGCAAAAGCACAAAAAAAAAATAATTCACAGTTCTCTTTGACCTCAAAACGATGACACAACAGCCTAAGTGTGTATTAGAGCGAGTTTAGTCTGAGTATTGGTGGGAGTCAGTGCCTGGGACTCGCTGTGCTCTTATCAGCTGTATTTCACACATAATCTGACTACTTCACTTTCCACCGCATTGTAGAGTTGTAAACTCATATATACTTTTAAAACTAAGCGACGTAAAGTTAAAGTTTGAAATACAAGTTGCCCCTGACTTACAAACATTCCAGTTAGGAATTTCAGCATATATAAATGGACCGCGCAGTGCTCCAGATACCAAAATGTACAATATTTTTCTGTGTGTAAGTGAATGTATATTGTATGTGTGTGTGTGAGTGGGGGGTGCGGGAGAAACGAGTCAGCCTCAAGTTTCAATTAATCAGTCCAGGAACACGATGATAGGAAATGTCTGTCCTGTAAAGCTGTCCCAATGGTGAATAATCCTTATTTCGCGAAATCCTTAACGAGACAGAGTTCACAGTCCAATACAGTAGAAAACAGCTGAGACAAGATGCAATTACGTTCTTTTAATGGCATCGTGGGGACAGGGGGCAGAGATTTAGTCAAGTGGATTGGTATGCTTTACATTGGATATATTTGTGTCTAAGGCGTCTACCACTTTGTCTGACTTAAAAACAAATCCAAATTACGTACATGCTCTTCTAACGAAACTCGTTCCTAAGTCGGGGACAACCTGTATGTGGGTTAAAATAAGCGATAAGTGCGTGAGCCTTGCTGAAAGGAACGCGGTTAATATTGTACACAGATTTATATGGTAGAAGGCCACTGTTTTTATTTTGTGGGTTCTCATAAAGAGGCAAAGCTGTGTGCAAGCTTTGTTTTTATTAATTTTTTTCCCCATGTAAATTCTGTCACTATATGCATGTCTCACATGGACGCCGAATTGCGGCATAATGAAGAGGAATAAAGTTTGATGATTAAAAGTCCATGAAGAGGGGAAAATATGGAGAGAGATGTTGCGTGTTTGGATAAATAAATACATGCAGGTGATCTGAATGCATGTGAAGGAACTATTAATTAAAACTATTAATCATTGTCTCATATTTTTCTGAGTTGTCTCTTACTTGCAAAATAACCATTTCTATGAGACAATGTTTAAATTGAAAAAAAAAGGGATTATTTACCTTCTAGTTAATAAAGAGATAAATTATCCAACCTAAAAGTTAGCGCTAGATTAACCGTGACAAATAATCTTTACAGTAATCGGAAAAAATAATGATAGACGATTAATCTTTAGGTGCAGTATAGGTCTTTTTCTAATAAATGAAAAATCTTCACAAAGGAAAGATTAACCAATTAAATGTTTATGTTACCATTGAAGTGCTCTAAGAGGAATAAATGTGTGTGTGTAAATGTTTGAGAGAGAGAGAGAGAGAGAGAGAGAGTGTGTGTGTGTAACACTTGCTCACTCACCCAGGTTCCACTTAAGCCCTGATGTGCTGGTAAGACAGGAGCCGCCCACTGGGATCAAACCGCACCAGTCACCCTCTAAACCCGTATTCACATACAGCTGATGCTTCCTTCCCTGTGAGAGAAACACACACACACACACAAACACACACACACACACACACACAAACACACACACACACACACACACACACACACACACACACACACACACACACACACAGATTAACCAATGAGGCTAATCTCTACAGCTTTAGCTGTACTTTAACCAGCTGTGGTTCTGTAGGTCCAGAGTCCAGCACAGTTTAATGCTCAGACACACACCCGATCCAGCTGATCAGCTCATCTTTCAGTGGTATTCAAGATCTTCGCAGCACTAATCCTATAGTCAAGCTTTGCTAATATGAAGCTAAGTTTAATTCCTCCTCAATAATATAATAAAATGTACACCTATAAGTTAAAACACAAGATTACACTCTGTTCTAACTTACTGATAGGATTATTTAATACCAAAGCCAAACAATAAACTGTATAAATCAGATATAGCAGGCCCTCGGTTTATGAACGCTATCGAGTACAAACAGATTAGTTTTACGACAGAAAAATTTGTCTTAGATTTGTCTCTTCACAAACTCTTCAGCGAAACCGCTGTCCCAAGTTGCCGCTATCAGCTGAACAAAGGCATGGGTGTGTCGTCCGCCATCGGTTTTGCTTAGTCTGCGATCACGAATAGCGCACGTAATAAAAGAATTTTGTGCATTGTAGAGTGACATCCAAGCCTTTGCCGAGAAGTATCATCCGAACAAAACTGCAGTGAACAGAGTGTGATATCGCTGTGTCTTTTTCGTGATAGATTTTTAGTGAGACCGGCTGCCACGTACTAACCAGTGGCCAAGAAAAAAAAAAAAGATAGAAAACCCCTAAAGGAGAATTACACAGTGGTATTATGGAATCTTCCTCTCCTCAATTCATTCATGTCAGCGAGTCTTCCTAAGAAAGGTGTATGAACAGTACATGTAAAAATGAAGTGTTCGTTCTTTACTGCTAAAATATATTTTTGTATATATATTAAGGCTTTGTATACTTTGTTTTATATTTTGTAATCTAAACTAAATAAATTAAAAGTTAAATGGGGTTTATAGTTAATTCTATTTAATGGATTAATTCTATTTACATGTATTCCTATGGAAAAAACAAAATCCGTAAGCTGTAAGTGAAAGCTGTTAATTAAATTAAATTAATTTAATTAAATTAAAAAAATAAGATGTACGGGTTCCGAACAAAACTTAGGGACAGATTATGTTCGTGATCCAAGGTTCCACTGTAATCCCAAGTAATCATTTCACCACAGAAAACTGTTGAGAGATTTTTTAAATCTATTTATATATATATATATATATATATTTTAAACTATGTGTCTGTCTACAAGGTACGTGTGATTTAATCAGTGATGCGGTGTTGCTTGCCTGAACAACTCGTACTGTTTAACACAAATAAAAGTGCTAGTGTTCTTAGAATAATGTTACAGTTCAACTGTGTGTGCGCTGATCCCAATTAGCACAAACGCGCAAACGTATGTGGGATCACAAGCACACAAAGACCCTGAGAAACTGTCAGGATATTTCTTGGGTAAACTCTAATTACCACCTTTTATCCAAACTTAAACTACAATCATGATTCGTCTGCGACATATCAAAGGGGAAGAAAGTTTGATGAGTAAAGTATGTGATAAAAGAAAAAGATTCATCAGGAGAAAGATGAAGCAAGCGTGGATAAAAAGGTCTTTTGATATTCTCAATTAAATTTTTATTGTTCAATAAAACAATTCTAATTTTTTTCATGATTAATCCCTTTTCTAGGCCCATGTCTCCTATCAGCTTAATACCAGATGACCTTGTGTGATTTCTTGCACATACAGTCGACTCCCGCGAAGTCGCGGTTCAGAGTTCACAGCCTCAGTCCTTTAAATTCCGTTATTCACGGAAACTGCAAATATCCTCTGCATTTTTTTACAGCAATATATAATGTTTCGTGCATTTTAACGATAAGTTATTAAGAACAGTAAAATTTACTAATATTTTAATATAAATATTATAGTAAATTCAGCTAAACTCCCACATAAAATATTATACTATATAAATTTTTTATGGATTTACCTTTTACATTTTTTCTTTCTTTTTATCTTTTTTTTTTTAAAGAATAATGTATTAAGCCAAATTTGAAATGAAATTAAAGTGTTTTTGTGGGCATATTAGGTATTTAAACTATAAAAAGAAGCTTTTTTTTTTTACCACATCCAAAATTTTTGTGCGGTAGGAGTTTTCGGGGGGCGACTGTACTACGCATATTCTTTTTTCCATAATAAACGGTTGGACATTAAGCACTAAGCACAGGATAGATTGTAAGGTCATATGCCTGGCACTTTTTCAGAAAAGTGAGGTTTTTTTTTTTTCATACAAATTTGGGGATGTTTAGTGCTGGAATGTCGCTACCTCGAGCTCATCGAGAATGTAATCCAGTTTGGATGAATTCTGCTTATGACTTTGGCAGAGGTTATAAATCCTTCACGAATGAAAAGAGTGCTATCGCCAAACTACTCTTTGACGTTCTCCTTTTTTTTTTTTTTTGTTGCAAGGAGGTTTCAAAGATTGTAGAAGTGATTACCTCTCGGAGCAGACAGGCCAGAGAGGAGCCCTGAATGACGACCACTGGCATCTCTGCCATCTTCTGAAAGTGAAAAAGCGTCTCCACTGCAGCCATGATCTGATCGAATCGCCCTCCTAAGCCTCCCAGTGTAACGATAGTGTCCACCTGCCAAAAAGAAGAAACGACAGGGCATTAACAGATGCTTTCTTGTCAATCCAGAGCTTGTGTCCTGTAGCGCGTTAAGCGCTACAAAGCACTGTGTTCCAAAGCATTGTGTGTGTGTGTGTGTGTGCGATTGTGAGATGAGCAGAGGGAAATGATCAATTTGGCAGAAGCGCTGTGATTATTTCATCTGAACCGACCTTTGTGACTGATGCTCTTGTGTCCCAATCTCTCTAAAAGCTTACCCCCGGAGCGAACTATTACGAGACCCTGACCCATAAATTGTACGCATTTCAGTGAAGGGGTAATTACATTGACATTTAGGAAAATGACTCCAAATCTGAATTACAAATTGTGATGCGAGGCCTCTGGGCTTCACTTCGACCGATTTTCTGACTGACCTTCTTCAACGACTGGGACAATTTCAACCTGAGCCTGAAAACTCAAGAGGCTTTTAAGTACCGGACACACCTTCTAATTCAGGGCTTTGAGATTTATTTTCTACATTATTTAGATACAGGAGATTTTAAAACTATATTGACAAATATTAAATATGGAATTATGTAATTAGGAACAACAACAACAACAACAACAACAACATTCAGTTATTTTAAGACACGAAGGTCAGCTGTTTTAGATCAGTTATTACAAAAACATTATTGTCATCATTTGCAAAACCTATCAAGCACCATGAAGAAACTGGCTCTAGAATAATTTATAATCACACTCTCCAGTGTCACCCAAATGAGAATGGGTTTCCTTTTCGAGTCTGGATTACTCTCAAGGCTTCTTTCCTCATACCATCTATACCTCATTACCTCCTTGCCACAGTCGCCTCAGGCTTGCTCACTAGGGATGATTTTGTCTCTGGGATGTTTTTTGTTTCTTATGTTCTACATTACAAGCTATGTTCTGTCCTTTACTCACTTGTAGACCCACGGTTACATAAGTATCCTGTACTTCCTTTCTACTTCAAAACCAAACATCTTGCCAAACTTAACTTAATTCAATTCAATTTTATTTGTATAGTGCTCTTGACAATTGATATTGTTGCAAAGCAACAAAATAATTATTTAAATTATTATGAAATGTGAATGTGTATGAAACTTACAAACACCGTATATCACTTAACGTGGTCCAGAGATCCAGTACTTGATCCTGTAGCATCACCTTGATGCATCAAACATATGATGTCTGTGTGATAGTGCTGAATACGTTTCCGTTGTGCCAATCTGAATATTTTTTTTACCCAGCGGGGTTAACCTGACTCTAGACAGTAGGTCCATTTAATGAGTCCTTCCCAAAGCACAAATAGCTTGTCAGCTACCTGCTCAAGTGCTGGTCACTTCAGTGTAAGGCTTGAAAGCTCTAGTTTGACAGAGAGCTGGCATGGACACTTTCGTTCTCTCAACAAGTTCAAATTCGAGTTACAAATTTCTGCAGATACGAACGCCCGGATCTACGAACGTTCATAAATGTAGAACAAATCACGGAAGTAGCTCAAGAGCGGGAGAAATTAGACGCCCTCGCCGATTTCAATGAATCAGTTCCTATCCTCCACGTCTTCTGCTTTAAACTGCGATTAACAGCCTACTCCACTGCGTTACCTGGATTTTTACCTGGAAACACCAAAACTGTGTTTTTTTATGCTGTACATTTTATATTTGTGTCTCACTTTTTCGGACTTACGAACAAATCTGACTTACGAACGTGCTCCCTAAAAAGAACTTGTTTGTAAAT
This sequence comes from Clarias gariepinus, assembly GCF_024256425.1. Taxonomy (NCBI): domain Eukaryota; kingdom Metazoa; phylum Chordata; class Actinopteri; order Siluriformes; family Clariidae; genus Clarias; species Clarias gariepinus. The sequence goes on along the minus strand of NC_071125.1, from coordinate 19,273,890 downwards.
CGTGAACTACCTGTATTTATTCTCTGGTCCTCAAGTAGTGCCTGGAATTTGCTGACTTGTCTGGTCTTAATGATGGTTTGTAAGGCAGGCCATTCCAAGGAAGTCCTTTGCACCAAAGGTAGATTTAAATAAAGATTAGAGATGTTGTGCATAATTAAGAACGAGTTTATATGCTCCCAGTGGCAAATCTTCTTTGCACAAAACAAAACTCATAATACAAAAACTAAATGAAAAAACATTTTTACCATTACTAACTCACTTAGAAAATTATTCACTATTATGCCTAGCCAATTCCTCCATACAGATCCCTGTAAATCCGCCCAGGTGAGGAAGAAACACAGAATCTGTAATAATAAACCATAAATGAAAATCTATATTTGTTTTGGGCCTCACTCTCTTGCGCAGCACGCAAAAAATATTGTAAGACTCGAAGAAGAAAAAATATGGGGGAAAAAACAGGGAAAGTTACACAAGTATACTGTGTGTCTGCATGTGTGTGTGTGCGTGCGTGCGTGTGTGTGTGTGTTTGAGGTCTGATGCACTGGGGAAACACTAGAGTGAAAGTGTGATGGTGAGCAGGTCAACGTCTTTTAGACGAGCTGTCAAAGACCAGAGCTTTGCACACACATGCACACACACACACACACAGCACAGACGCCTGCACCTTGACAGCGTGAGTAGGATACGAGTTCACACTAATGTTAATCTGACAGCTCAGACACACCAAGGTACGAGGGAAAGCAGTGGTGCAAACACACTCTTTCTCCTCTCATGTATAAAAAATTTCGTCACGCTTATTTCACGTCGCTGAAATACTTCGTGTTCAGGCTCTCTGATGTTCTGTGAGATGGAAAGCTGAGGATATTAGAAAGCGGAATATTAGATAGCAAACGCGCTGACTCGTGCATGCAGTGGGGAGGATGACAACAAGCGTGCTTCTGCGTCCTGATGGGATTTTAAAGTGTGTGTGTAGAGGATGGAGACGTGCGGTTAGATGAGAGTGAGTCGTACCTGCAGTTGTCGCTTCTTGATCTCCTTCAGCATTAGGTCCAAACACTTGGTGAAGTCTGTCAGGTCCTGATTAGCGGTTTCAATCAACCTGCATTTCTGAGATTCAAGGAAAAGAGAGAGAGAGAGAGAGAATGAAAAAAAACTGACTTCTTAAAGAAACCTGAACATCCCTGATAAAAGTAATGAAAATGTGCAACGAATCATTAATTGAATTAAATTAAATTAAAATGAGCTTAGAAAGGCTCCATCTGTTTGGTGCTGTTTACAAAGTAGTAATTGTGATCAGTGTGGTTTTATGCTCTGAGTATGAGTGACATTTTTTTGTTTCAGGCTCTTCTACATGTCAGGAAGGACTGCAGGGGACATCCAGTCTCGCCGTTCTCCGTTCTGCTTGAATAGATGCACCTCCACGCACCGATCCAGGTGACTGCCCGATCGCGGCGGGGATTACAAACCCGTGCTTCTGACATTCAGGAGAGACATTCAGCCTTTGCCGCCCTATTATTATTCGTCCAAACGTTTTAAGCTAAGATGCCATGTTTGTCTGGAACTGATGCATCATGTAAAATTCCTACGATTATGTTGTCAGAGAGTGTGGGGTTCGGCAGCGTCAGTCTAAATTCATAAATCAATGCAGTGGGACCAGAACGGGATAAAAAAAACATCGCTTTTAGTATGTTTATATAACCAATGCATCAGAGAGAAAAAAAAATAATATATATATATATATATATATGTCACAATGATTAAAAAAATTAAGAATATAAATACCTTTTCAGAGTAGAAAGTCTTGACCTCAGGGGTAATTGAATCAAAATCTCCGCTTATATAATCTGGTAGAAAACTTAATGCAGAGAGAGAGAGAGATGAGGAAGATTTAGAGAATACTTTTTTAAAAACATAAAATTTAGAAATTTTAATTTTCATGCTTTATATTCCACATATCTATACTAGTCTATATTATATTGTCCACGTAGCTCTTAAGAGTCAACCAGACTCAGATACAAGCACTTTTATAACAAAATCAAATCAGGAATAAGTCACATGGCATTCAATTGTTTTATTTCATACCTAATACAAAACTAATACACTAATCAGCCATAATATAACAATGCAAAATATTATGCCAAGTATTGTGAAGGTTTGAACTGTGTTGTCCAGGTAAGGTCTGGTTAACTGTGGTATGACCTCACAAGACCATTTGGATTGTGCCGTGGTTTCCTGCTATAAACTATGATGGTGGGCTGTGGTGCACCCCCAAACTGTACACTTATCTCCATTGAAATATTTACAACCCAAGTATGATGGGTTTTTGATCTGAAATGCATCTTATCAGCATATAGAGAATACTCTATTTTGTGTTTTACCCAGCCTAAAGTCCAACATGACCTAATAACAAATTTGTTTTACATAAATGAACTCTATTTCATCATTTAAATCGAATGGTTTCCCTCAGAGTGCCTTATACTGATACAGAATGGTATTGTCTCTGTGTGTCGCCCTTGAGAATCCATAAATAAGACTCCGGCCCAGAAAAGTCAGCGGGCGGGTTAAAGTGGAGTCAATAGAGACCTTTCTTCGTGACATCTCCTCTACAGATGAAACGTTTTGGTGACAAAACCCCAATTGGAACCCGGGCACGCCTTCCTACCATTCAAATTAAAGTGTCACTTAAAGTGATAAGAGTAATGGAAAAGCTCGGGCCGCTGTAAATAAGCTCAATTTTGACTGGCGCAGCCCAAATTACGATTACTGAAGGCAGCCAGTGCAAGAGTTTGGGACTGAAATCAGTTCGAGACCAAAACACCTGTCCTGTCTCATGCAGTTAGTTACAGGAAAAAGAGGGAAAATTAGAGACTTCAACTTTAGCTCATTGCTGTTTTTTTTTCACACAGAATAAACAAGATGAAGGACACTGAATCTCCGCAAAACTGCTTTCAAGCTACACTTAAACTGTGATAAAAACTAACAACCAGAACGCTAATTACATCTTATTCAGGAGACAAACAAATTTACCTTAGCATGAATAAGAGGAACGACAGGCCTACACTCAAGACAAAGGTGGGCAAATTAGCAAGCCGTTCTGTCTGCGCGATATGACTTTAAATCCATATTATGATTAAATTAAGATTTTAACTTGATTAGGATTAATGAATAAATATTTAGTGGGTTTGTTTTCTTGTTTGTTTTTGCCCTCATAGTTCACTGACAAAGTTTGTACTGAAAATATGCTTAACCATTATATATAGAATATTTTTGCTTTTACTCTTTGGAATAAAAGAGTTCTCCTTAATGATGCTTCCATGTAACAGACTGGATGGGGCGGAGTCATGTGACTAGGACACTAGGATGTTTTTTAAGGGGAAATACATAGAGGCACAAAGTGAGAAAAGACTGAATAGAATTTTTAAAAAATAACAGAAAAAAAATTACATGGGCAAGATTATGTCAAATAGATGTTTTGAATGTTGTCTTCAATAAATTTTTTATTATGTGCACATATACATGAAAAGCTTGGGACAATATATATATATATATATATATATATATATATATATATATATATATTTATATATTTTGGCAGCCACTTGACTATCATGATGTGCCACATTTATCCGAAAGGCAGTTAAAGACGAGAAACAGAATAGATGAGATAGGGGAATTTCCTTATTGTGCTAGTTTAGACATTATTCCTAGAGAAGTGTACACAGAAAATGACCAAATATGTTTGATGTGATTCTTATCTTATGAAAAGGAAAAATTTTACAACAGAATTGAAAGATGTACCTGATATCGAGGCTGTAGATACAAGTTAATAACCAGTCCTTGTCTGACACTACACTGAACTGAGTGACGTGTTGCTTATTCTTGCCCTTCTCCTTAAACTGACTTTGTGCTCTGACCACAGCATCAAGGTGAGATACGCAAAAGAAAAGGATTTCATTGTACTTTGAATGTTCCCTCAACTTTATTTTGCAGAAGGACAAACTAATTCCTGAAAGTAAATTACATCTGTCACATTTAGTTATGATTAAGCTCCTAGTCTGGACATCTGGCTCAAAGTATGTGAATCATCACATTAGATCAAGACTACTTTGTTTCCTTTAAAAGGTTGAACAGAAGCTCCTTCAATCAGCATGAGCACGGAACCAATACACAACAAAAGCAGGTCACATTTTTTATATTTTAGTGTTCATTGTGTGGTCTTTCACTTTCAGCTCCCTGGATCAGTTAATCAACCTAAGACAAGCTCGAACCTTTGTACTTACAGAGCAAACCCGGAGATGTTAGAAATACAGAAGCCGATTCTTTTATCAGTCCCGTTGTGTTATTAGCCTTCACGAATACAGTCTTCACAGCTCTAGCTAAATGCATTCATCTAAAGCTAATCAAACTGCGAAAGGTCACTGAGTTCATTTCGTTCACAGATACTAACAAGGCCCGGTTCAGTCCACGACCCAGCATTGTTAAAGGACAGAGTGTCTGACGTGCGTAATTCTCACTTCATCTGAATCACAAATAAAGAACAACTCTGCTCTCAGTATGGTCTCGATCATGAAACACGTGAGGTCACCAGAGGTCACAGAGAAATTCCTTTACAACCTTCTGATGAACAAAACAAATCAACAAGAGCGGTCTGATTTACAAGTACAATCAGCCCTGCTCTGAGTGTTCAAGAGCCCGTGCCTGATCTCGCTCGTCTTTGATTACGCTTTCCTTGAAAAAGGCCAATTTAGCCAGAAGTCATTTTTTTTTAAAGAACCTCTTCTTCTTTTAAGCGTCGTATCTCAACTCATGGGGGATTTTATTTATTCTTCAGGCAGATACAATCACATCAAACTCCACCGAGTTCCCCTTGACAGCTATGACTGCATACATTAAATCTAAAAAAAAGAGACGACGATGCGGTTATGACAGCTCCCGGGAACTTCTACTGATGACAGAGGCATCGCTGAATTGACAGGTACAAGTGATTTGATGAATGGTGAAGGACCGCACACTGAAAACCTTTACTTTTTTTTTTTTTTTTTTTTAAAACATCTTTTTAAACATCTTTATTAACAAACTGCATGCTGCACAGAATGCCGAACCATTTAAGAGATTGTTCGGCCCCTCGTGTAGGGAGCTCATGCTGTTTAAGCTCTTATAAATATTCTCTTATGTTCTCTAATTCAAAAACACGTTGTGCAACATTTAATGCTGTTTTTAAGCATTAAAATATGTTAGGTAGCACAGCCGGTCAATCTTGTGCTGATTTAGCCGCATTTTGTACCAATTTACATATTTTTTCAATCAAAAGTTCAAATGTCGATCTGCAACATTACCTCTATAAGAAATAAAACATGTTGACGCAATAATCAGTGAGGTGGGTGGTATGATGTGGGTAGGGCTCCAATAATTACACACCTATAGAAGTGTTTTATTCCACTTATGTAACAACTTAACATTATTTTAAAAGAATGATGCATACTACTAGAAACTACTAGACAACTATAAAGCTGTCCTGATGGTGAAAATGGCTTAATTTTTCAAAAAAGAGTTCACAGTGCATTACAGTGGACAAAATGGCATCCGGGATTTCCCTTGCAATTTACAGACGCAGAGACAATGTTTCACTTTGAAATTCATTTCCATATGCACGGTTATGTTTTTTGGCCACATGATGGCAGTGTGGGGAAAGGAGACATGTTTAGTCAAATGCATTGGTATGCTTAACATTGTAAATTCGCTTCAAAGGCTCGCTTTGTCGGACTTAAGAACAATTTCGGATTTACGAACATGCTCCATGAATGGAACTCTTAAGTTTGTAAGTAGGGGACAACCTGTGCAGTACCTTTGTATCGTGATGATATCTTATTGGAAGATTCCCATTCCTAATGCATACGGTGTCTTACATTTAGTCTGTTTACAGCTGTGGAACAGACCTTTACATTCTGGGTGTGATGTTTAAATCTTGCCTCTGTTTTGCATGCGTGAAGTTTATACGTTTCTCCCAGAGATTGGTGCGGTTCCTCTGACAGTCTGAGGACATGCGGTATATACTGACTGGCGTTGTAGTGTGTGTGTGTGTGTGTGTGTGTGTGTGTGTGTGAGAGAGAGAGAGTGATTGATAGGCACCCCATCCAGGGTGTCCCTAGGTCTCTATGTTAAGGTACAATGTCTGGATGGATGGACGTGGTGAAAAATCCTCAGAAACAATGTAGTTGCTGTTTTCTTGAAGTTAACAAGACAAAAAAAATTCATGTCATGGTACAAAGAAACAGTGAACCGTGAACCATCATCATTCAAAGGCTTTCCTTTGTTAAAAAAAAAAAACTTTCTTTTTGACTGCTATAAAGCTCTGACATTGAAAGCTTCTTCTAAAAATGGTAAATAAGCATGACCTGACAGAAAATTTAACAATATCAAAACCATTTTAATAAAGCGTTTGCCAAGTTCATGTGAAACAGTTGTTGCTATGGTGATGATAATATAATAGAACGAGGGCATTAGTATAAACCCATGATTTGTTTTCGAAGCCGACACTACTGTCAGTCTTTGAAAGTGATTCATCACTTTTTAGTCGGGATGGAAAACTTAACAGTGCTGTAATATTATAATATTACACAAAACTCAGCAATGCTTGATTTATTGCTCAAAATATGGACCTTATATCTGATCGAATTAAGGGACAAATAAAAGAAACCAACAAGGAGAAAAGTTAAACTAAAGAATTTTTGTGAAGCAGCTGACCTTACCTTTCTCTCTGGCCTTCTGTCAGCTGGTAAACATGGTTGGCCCCGCCATCTGCACATGCTCGGATCACGGCTGGAACAATATAGCACGACAAATCAGCGCACTTAACCTTCAGTACAGCAGATTTTTTTTTTTTTTTTTACCCTTTTCCTTCTTTACATCTGAAGCAACAGAGTATTTAGTCCCAGGAACATCAAATATTAGCAAATATTAGTTCTGACACCCAACTAATCTTACAACATCACATCTTTAGAAGGATTACAGATGGAGCCCTGAGGAGGTATTCATAAGGAGTGTTATCATAATGACCCACTTCCACCACACAGATCATCGCTGATTGTATTTACTATTACAGATCTTTACATTTAATTTCCCCATTTAATCTTCCCCAGAGACATCAGCCAATAATGTCCGTTTGTGAGCTCATGCATGCAGAAGGGGGCAGACAGCAACTCCTCTGAACATGTCATGCACCCTGTGATAAAAAATCCAGAGGTTAGAATCACATGCGCCTTGAACTCTCGAGTTGGTAGATGCTGCATGACAGAGGATAGGTATGTAGTGGCTGGGAATTGGCATAATTTACACTTACATTATCTGGCAGACACGCTTATCACATTTTTATCTCATTATACATCTGAGCAATTGAAGGTTAAGCGCCTTGCTCAAGGGCCCGACAGGGACAACTTGGTGGTCAAGGGGTTTGAACTTGGGCCCTTCCAAACCATAGTCCAATATCCTAAACATTGAGAGTAAAATGTGCTTAAAAAAGCACAACATTTCAAAGAAGGATGAAAAAGTCTACAACTTGATTATCTAAATTCTTCACGACTGGAAAGGTCATTGCAGCACAGACAAAATTTATAAACCAATGGTGGGCAACTGAGCCATCTACCAGTGACACACAGATTTTATGTCCAGACTAGTACTTTTTCACCAGAGAAAGAAAACCCTACTCGAAACTCACATTTTGCCTTATATGTTTAAACGTAATGATGTTCGATGCTCTAACTTGTGCTTACGAATCCCACCTCTTGCTGCACTACACACATCTAAGATTAAGGTATTTTTATTTATCATGTGTACTGTACCTTACAGCACAGTTAAATAATATATATATATATATATTTTTTTTTTGCATATCGCAGGTAGAACACTTAGGTCAGAATGCAGATAAAGACAGGATACAGTGATACTCCTTGAGCAGATAGGGTTAAAGCCTTTGCTCAAAGGCTTAACAGTGGCAGCTTGGTAGTCCTGGGGATTGAACCCCCGACCTTCTGATCAGTAACCTAGATCCTTGACCGGAGCTTAAAAGAGAGATTGAGCGATGTTAAGTTGAAATCACTCTGCTTATTCCACCACTGCCATGTGAACAGAGTGATTTCAACTTAACATCGCTCAATCTGTCTTTTAAAATCCAGTCAAAAATCTAGGTTACTCCTCCACTATACAGGAATGTGTTTTTTCATGAGTGGTCACACCAGAGGCAGTTACTTTACTGTAACCACACTGAAACCAAAGGAATGATTAAGCCTAGTTGTTTATTAAATTCTGATAAGAATTTGTGTGAGGGTTGAAGTCCGGGGGGGATTTTATGGCAAATTCAGTCCATTTTTCCAGAAAAAAACATGCATCTGTATATGGCACAAATAAAATAATACATTTTATTTGTGGCTGTGGAACAGATATATAAATAAATTTTATATTGACAACAAATTGACTCTGAAATATTAATACACCTTGTAAGAAAAGTAAATAAAGATTCTTTACTATTATCTACATCTTCAGATTTTTCAGCATCATAAATGTTGCAACATAATTAATATTGACAGATTGTTTGGCAGTAGATTGTACTGTAAATGATAAGGCAAGGTAAAAACATGTCCTCACTGCTTCTACTAGTAACTGACACGCACCTGAAATACCTGAACATGTCACATTTTTGTGTTTTTCAATTGTTCTAGACACAAGTTTGTCATAAAACCCATAACTCTGCTGCAAATTGTTGCAAATTGCGTATCAGCCATGGATCACCCCAGACACACGCCGGTAAGCCAGGATCTTATTGTACAACCACTTAAGGCTCATTCGTAGCTATATGTAGCAAAAGGTCAAAAGCAAAAAAAAGAGAAAAAGAAAAAAAAAATCCAGAACTGGAAAAAAAAAAAGCCTAGTTTTTCCAAGGTGTCTCCCATAATGTCACAGCAAGGGGCTGAAAATCATAATGCTCATGCTCTCAATCAAGCCCTTACACTTATAATAGGTTCTTTTTTACTCTACTTTAGTTACTTTTCTTAATAAATTAATTAAGCTGGTATGCATTTTTGCAAATACTTTTTAGAAAACTTTCTTTGTTGAGTCATAAGCAACGCCTCGGGCTCGGCATGCGCTGTACTTTACCTGTCTTTATGTAAAGTGCTTATTCCCACCAGACCAGCACTGAGAGGAGAAACTGCACTCAGCGTGAGTCACACAGAACGACTCGGCTTTGATCGTTCGCTCACTGGGAACAGTCTGATGTGGTGGTGAATCCTCGCAGGGCTTAATTTCCAGGTTTTTGGTAAGAGAGAAAGTGAGAGAGAAAGAGAGGTGGAACGCCTTGCTGGTCTCTTCAAGACAGCCAGCTGGAGAACTGCATTTTGGTTCCAGAGTCACACCCCAATCACACCTGCCTTCACTTCCACAAGAGAGTACTTGTTAAAATGTAACCCTTTTGAGGTGCAAGTTTCATAAAGAAAAGTTAATTCTAAAACTTTTTAGGTAATGTTAATACAAAGCAGCAAGAACAAAGTAAAACCATTGACGGGAAATCTGAAAAACCCTGAAGTTACCTTAAGTAGTGACCAATAAATCCCAAAGTTTTTTATTCTTCTTACACCACAGAAATTTACAGAAACTAATATTATTAAAGAACAACTCGAGAGGGTCAGAAAACCTATTCCAGGGAACTCAAGACAAGATAGGGATGAGATCCCAACCTATAACTCACAAGTAATAGGAACACTGCAGAATTCTTCCAAAAATAACTGACGTAAATTCTACTGTAAAAATTAAGGATATTGGACCAAGTGCATTAATACACACTGTCTGGTTAAAAAAATAGTGATGCTGTAACCTTTCACAGCCGGAGGTGTAGAGAGAGCTGATTGGCCGAGCTCTCTCAGAGGGGAGGGATGAGACGTACTTTGTGCTCCCACATTAATTACAGCTCTACAGCCAATCAGGGGCATCTGTGAGCTCACGTAAGCGTAAGGAGCAGAAAGCGCTCTCCTTTGATTGTATTACACTGTCCCCAAAGGTGCATGAGGGAGCAGTTCGAAAAGATGCGGTTGGCTGACGTCACATGGTTCGGAGGAAACACGCGATAGTCTTCAGCCCTCCTGACTGAGTGGTAGTAGTAGCCTTAATGTGGTAGTAGTAGCCCTAATGTGTCCCTCTAATGACAGGGGGTAATTGGACACAACTAAATTAGAGAGAAAATCTGGGATGAAGATCACTTAATCACTTGGTGAAGTTGCATGATTAAAAAAAAATCAACATTAAAACTTAAAAATTATAGCTATGTTTAATAGTGAAATTAGAAGCATTTCCTTACGCACACAACACAATGAGAACTCACAGAATTGGGACTAAACAGCTGTATGTTGTCCATAAGAAAATCACTTATTAGTCAGACTAATAAAAAAAGACATTGATTTGCTAGGGTGCCCACATTGATATGATCTGGGGTTGCTTCAGTAGTTCGGAATTAGGCTCAGCAACGCTATGTGGCAAATAAATAAAGTCAGCTGATGACCTGAGTGAGGGCAGGGTTAGCTCTGTGGTTAAGGCGTTGGCCTATGATCCAGAAGGGCCCAGGTTCGAACCCCCACCATCACCAAGTTGCCCCAGTTGGGTGCTTGAGCGAGGCTCTCAACCTTTATCTGCTCAGATGTATAATGAGATAAAAATGAAAGTCGCTCTGAATAAGGGAGTCTGTCAAATGCTATAAATGAATGTACTGAATAAGCAGATGATCACATCTATGAAGCTTTTCTTCCCTAATGGCAAGGGCATACTTTAGTTCAGGACTCAAATTGTGGATCTGGGAGCATTAGAGGTCAATTTCACATATGAACCGGCCACCACAACTGGCCATCTTTCCTTAAATGTTAAATAAACATCTCCCAGGATAATTTTTTTAATCTTTGTTAAATAGCAAGATTATTATTACACTTCGCTTATTAGAAACATTAACAAAGTGCTTTCTGGGACATGTAAAATGGAATAAAACTTGCATCTGGTGCTGGTTTCAAAGCTTCTAAAAAAATAAACAAACACCTTCTGACCAATCAGATTCAAAAATGAAAAACAGCACTATATTAATAAATTTAATAAATTACAGACAGACAGTGGGCATCTCTGTGGAAAAATAAACAATGACAGGGTGGTAAACTGCCCAGAGTGGGGTAGCTTATGGCTTATGGGTAAGATCGAGCGTCTTTATTGTGGATGTTGCACCTCTGAGTCCCTGATCAGGACTGAATGACCTTTCAGAGAATTAAAGACTGCTGCCTTTGCCATTTACCAAAAGTGCTAAGAAGCCAAACAAGGAGCAAATCAAATGCAAGAATCTAATTATCACAAAATCAATACCTTTTTTCCAGAGCACATGGAAGAAGTGAGGGTCCAGAGGCTGATTTAGGATGACCAGGCAGATCCTCTGGGTTCCTGTTGGAACAGAAAATAACGTGAAATTGCATTTCAGGGTACAGGATCAATCCGTTAAGGCTATGTTCCTATATATGTGTATTACATTATATGTATTGTGGCATTCAAGTTAAAAGACTCCAAATATGTTGTATATATGTTTAATTTTATACGCCATTCACAAAAAAATAAGTAGGAATTGCAGAACAAATGATAAGAAGTAGATGATAAGTGATCTCCGTGCCTTCAACTAAAGCATACTTGTCGGTGGCACATGAGATGGTTTGAGTATATTTGATTACTGATCTTCTGGGATTTTCACACACAACACATCTAATCTCTACCTAAAGCAATCTCTAATGTTTACACAGAACACTGTGGGAAAAAATCAAACATTCAATGAATAGCCAGAGTGGGTGAAAATGGTTTTCTGATGATGAGATATGGGAATTGGATGACCAGGCTAGCTCGAACTGATAGGCCGTGTACGGTAATAGCTGCTTCTTACAACTGTGATCAGCAGAAAAGCATTTCAGGAAGCATGACATCTTGAATCGAAAGGTGGATGGATAACAGCTGGAAGTGAAAAAAAATGTACATGGCAAATTGTCAAATGCTTGCCAAGATTTAAATCCTATAATGCAAAATTGACTGTGCTTAATTTTTCTATATTAGACCTGAACATATGAGATGAATTATCTTGTTTTAAAAGTTATTTTTTAGCTTCTTATTTATTATACATGGATGGTATTATATTATTATATTAAATTATTATTATATTCTTATTACATGGATTATATTATATATTATATTACATAAATATATTAATGGATTAAAGCAGGAGGTATATTAGAGCTATTAAAAAAAAACTCCAAATCGTCCTGTACTTGCCAAGATTTTAAATCTCAGACCTGGATATATTATCTTGTTTTAAAAGTAATTTTTCCAGCTTCTTATCTTATAGACTGAACAAAAGTAATTTAAGATTTCTTGTCAAATATTTGGCAGATCATTTTACAAGGTTTAAGATACCAAGATAATTAATGTCATATTTCCAGGTTTCAGATTTTAATTCTTGGCAAACACAGAACAATTTGCAATCTGTCCAGTTTGGTTGGGTGAGGAGCCTGTGCTCTCTGTAGCCTTAATTTCATTTTCTTGAACGTATATTTTTTTTCTTTCTTTTTTTACACTAAAAGGCAAATCTCTGAAATAAACATAACACACAATACAACTAACCTATTCCGTTCACTTTCCTTTTAAATAAATCCTCATGTTAATGATCTGGATTAGTTTTCAGTCTCATGAATATGAAATATTAAACTGATTGAGTGTTTAGCTAATCACAAACTATGAAGGATCAAAAACTGCTCCGAGGATCAACATTTGATCAACAGTTTGTCCCGACTGACCTGGCCCTGGTCAGGTACTGTTATGTTGCAGCTTTTGATCCAGACCTTGGGTTAATGTGTGTATAAGGTTTCAGATGTTCTCCGCGGGTCTGTGTGGGTTTCCTCAGCGTTCTACAGTTCCCACGATCCAAAGACGAGCATGGAGGCGTGAAGGTGTGCATGTGATTGAACCAGCAGCTCATCTGTAGTGTGTTTGTGTTAGAATACGCTTCTGAACCAGGAGAAAACACTTACTTAGGAGGAATTGTCGTGGCAAATTTTTTGTATTACTATGCCAATTACCATTTTTCCAAAGCCAAATCAATAACTACTCAAGCACTGAAATAGCAAAAGAGTTTATTGCAGCCAAAAGTAAATGGACAGCACTGGACCACCTATCTTTCACCTCCTCCCACTTCCCTAATTTTACATGGTTTATATACCTTCATTTAACACTTACATCATTGTTTGCTCCTCCTTAAGTCAAGAAATCACTTAATATTTATGAGATGTAAGCCAATTTTGCCTAGGTAAGGTTGATGTAGCGCCTCCCAATTGCGTAATCTCCCTTTTTCATTTTTTTTTCAGCTCATATTTATTTAAGTCTGGGCCTACGAAGTCTTATGCTTTCCCTTTTTTGGAGAAAATTTGGTTTGTTCCTTTTTCTTGACCAGACCATTGACCACCGCTGGTGACTTGAGGTTTTGTTGAAGCCGCAATCAATTTTTCTGAGATTTCCTCATCAAGATGTGTAAGTATTCTATTTTCATAATCATATTTAATTTTTTATTATTCTCATCACAGTATATTTTGTCTTATTTGTTTTTAACTGTCCATTATATTTTTTAGAGACTTTAGCTATTCTAGAGACATTTATAGAAATTATTTGTCTATTAGTACTTTAACATATGTTCTGGTTATTCATTTAGATTATGCTTATAACCAATTAATTTAACAGATTATTTTAATGATTTTTTCCCTTATATTTTAACTGAGATAAGCATTGAGGTATATTTAATCAGCTTAAATCTGATTAAAGTATTGAAATGACTTTCAATACTTTAATCTTGACTTTTAAAATCAAGATTACGTGATTACATGTATACATATATATAAATTATTATTGTGTATATCACAATATTAGTTAAATTTGGTTACTGGTTGGTAAAGTAATAATTAATTTTTTTAGTTGTGCATGTTGCAGTATGCTTTGTTTTGTTATATTGTTTTTTAATATGTGCAAAGTGCATTTGTTCAGATTTTCTTATTGTTCTAGTTCGCAGGCAGCACTCTTCTCGTACATCTTCTCGTCTAAGATTCCTTCTGGGAGCAGGTGGCTACACCTTCCCTTACCCAAATCGTCACCATTTGCGTCTGATTCGAGCTCTGATGGGCGAGGATAATGATACAGCTGAAGATCAGTGATCTACTTTTTACTTCACCTGATATACTTCTTATATTTTCTTAACAATTTGATAAATCTGATCTTGTTTATCTCTTTTTCAAAGCAGAAGTCTGGCTTTTTTTGCACTTTGTCCCAATTAAAGCAGAACCGAAAGTTTATTTTTATATTTTGGATCACTGCCTGCACTTTCTGAATTTTCCATTCCAATAAAGTTGCACAACTTCTTGCACTCTGTGTGTACGGGTTGTTCTTGGGTCACACTTTGCACATTTTCTTTAATTTACATTACCCAACCATCGTTAATCATCTTAAGCGTAAACGTAGTAAATATTATTATTATTAAAGATTACAGGTTATTATTTTTCCTGATGTTAGTTTTCTTATCTTATTGCTCTATTATCTAACTCCTGCCTTCTGCCTGCATGTTTTTCTCACTTCCTCAATTTGTCGTGCAGGCTGCGAGGATTAAGGCCTCTTGAACTAAGGCCTTCTGAGTATTTGGTACCTTCCACTCAACTTCAATTATAGTTCAATAAATTTTTTCCACATTCCCCCCTGAAAGCCATGAATATGAGTATTTGGTACCTTCCACTCAACTTCAATTATAGTTCAATAATTTTTTTCCACAGAATGCATGAGTAATCTACACTGCAGATTATTATTGCGATAACCATGTTTCACTCAAGTGTTCTTTGGCTTTTAAAAAATAAATATTTACCTGCTTGTATGTAAAACATTGCAATGAAACACCAACTGTGTTCCATTTTATACACTTGAGGAAACTACATTCTGTTTTATATGCAGTAATTGCAGATGATCATTTATTTCAGAATGGACTAAGACTTTCATATATATTTAGTAATTTAACTATGAATTTTTCTATAATAGAACACCGCGTATATGTTTTATTCTCGTTATTAGACAGCAAATTCACAACAAAAAGACTTTCTAACATCATAATATAAAACATCATAAAGATGTAAATCACCAGGGACCGGATAATACAATATTATTACAACATCTAGGTGCTGATTCGAATTCGAGTAGTGCGATTCTGTTAGTATCGTGATTTTATAAATTCAATGTCTTTTTTTTTCCATTTTTTTTTTTTTTTTTTTACAATTCTGAAAGCAAATCGAGCTATGGATTTGCACGTTCCACGCAGGAACGCCCAAATCACACAGAATTTATTCACACATTTGCTGTGTTGCCTGCAAGTGTGTGAATAGGTTAGAGTGTGCCACCTGTAGGGTTTACTACTTCAAATGCGAGCACATATAAATAAAACATTTATGTTAAAAATATTGGAGGCGATATACTGTATGAATTCAGAAAAGAATTGTGATATGTAACTGAATCGATTTTCCCTCCCATACCCTATAACATCATGTTTTTTTGCAAATTGTTTACAATTCAAATGGCAAATTAGTTCCTGATGTCATTTACATTAGAAAAATTACATTACATTTAAATAAAAAATCTCATTTAGGAAACAGTATCGAATTTAAGCAATTAGTATCAGTACTGATATTGAATATTTCTGAAAGATACCCAGCCCTACTTATGACACTGAACAAAATCATAAGTATTACAGGAACATAACATAGATAAAACTAAACACTCTTTGGTGTACGAAGAAGACACTCTTTGTCAGAGCATGTAGCCCCAACAAACCAGAGATATTTTAGCCATTTTTTACATTACTCTGTTTTATTAAATATACAAAGGGGCCCAAAACAGTTTAACAGTTGTTATCTATGCCCTTTTATAAACCTCAAACTAAAATATAGTTGCAAGCAACGATAAGCGTGCTCAAGCACCCTGCGGCATCGCCACCCCAGGAACACCACACAACCTGTGTGTTATTTGAAAGTGTTAAGACCTACAAAAAGCCATCGTCGCCTGGGTGCACAGCACAACTTGGACACGTCACACACTCTATAGGGCTGATTAGGCCCTAAATATTTGTTGACATGTGAGGGTTAGTGTGTGTGCGAGAGAGATGTGTGGGTGTGTCAGTCTGTGTGTGACAAGTAAATGTGTTTGTGCATGTTTGTGTGTGTGTCTGTGTGTTAACATTTGCAATGTGTGTGTTAATACAATGCAATGTGTCTCAGGCATCATGATGGCAGCAGATTACAACCTTTCTGTCAATTTTCATGAGTTTTAGAGCATGTTAAGATCCCCAAAAAGAATAATAATATAATAAAATTAATAAAAAATAATAATCCTTAGGAAAACAAAAGAGTTCAGCGCAACCTATAGTGCTTGGGCCCTAATTATGGCAACAATGTGTAGTATTATGTGTAATGTTTCCTCTGAAGATGTCAGTAGTCACACCATCGCTGATGCTATCATGTGACCGTCAGAAGACAGGCATATGTTTTTCATGTTGAATGGTGTATACATTTCTTGAGGCCCCTCTGTATAATGGGGGTCAGGCTTGTGCAGTATAGAGTGAAATTTTTTTTTTGACAGCATAACCTTAGCAATATGATATTATACAAACATTACTGAGCAAAAAAAAAAAAAAAAAAATGGATCACTTGGGCAAAGAAATAGCACACATACACATGATCACATGTTGTTTTCGGGTGGTTTCCATAACAAAATATCATAATAATATGCTCATTTTGTGAGTTCTACATTTTTGTGACGTCATTCCATATTACGATAGTGGTAAAATTTACAAGTTTATACTTGGGTAGCTTACCGAATGTACTCTATGTATAGGGAACTGTTCTTGTGTGATTCTTTAATGTGAAGCAATATAAGCTGAATAAATCTCTTTTGAAAAGAATAATAATAGTAATAGTAATAATAATAATAATTTAAACAAGCAACGGTAAGAAGACATTCATGCAGAATTTACAGAAGTCGTCCCCTTACAATTCTGATTATAAATTGTGCAATAAAATGCATTCTGCAATTATTTTACTGTTGATCATTTTTTCCATAACAGCACTCCACAAGTCTTATTTCCTATATAACATAAGGAAAGCTAGAGCTAACACAACCTTCTACTAAAGATGGTGAAAAAAATCTATTTAGTTATGAAATGTGATTCTTTTGTGTGGCAATTCACTGACTCCAAAATAATTTCTTTTTTTTAAACTATTTGTACATTTATAATAGAGACGGTCGATCGGCCAGTGACCAGAATTGGCTGTTTTTCAGTTTTATAATCCTACACTTAGTTCACTCTGTATTATAGACACTCTTGGAGGAAACTGTAATGGTTTAAACCTATAACAAAATCAGGGAAAATGTAATGTCATGTAAAATCATGATACTTGTAGAATAGCAATTGTAATTGAATCTGGACCTAGATATCGTGATACTATGGATCAGAAGATGACTAGTGATTCCCATCCCTAACTTCTAGAAACTTCTGTGTAATTTACCTCAGTATGGGTTTTTACCCACTGTCAAAACTTTAGACACAAGTTTTTATTTTTAATTTTTTTATTTGAAATCCCACATTTTAAGGTAAGACTAAGTCTGTGATTTTTGAGAAAGATATGGTAATGTTCAATGTTACCTGTAGACAGAAGGCAGTCTAAAGGGGTGAACTCTTCTTCATCCATCTCTCGCTCTCTCTTCCTCTCCAACTTCCCTCAGGCGCAGGTTACAAGCTAAAAAAGAAAGAAACAAAAATAAACTTTTAAACCACACATTTTCTCACATCCCTTAAAACGAACCAACAAGTTTAATAACTTTAAATTGCTTAAATGATACCTTTAGATGTCTAGAGATGTATGTCTCACTTTCCCCAAGTTCTGCCTGAGACTGACAGCACTGACAACTCGCGCTCGTGCTATATTCGCGGGAGAGCGATTACGCGTGCGCGTGTGCGCGCGTGGTGAATAAATGAGTCGTTATTAATTTTTTTTTAATAGGAACTACATATCCGGCTTTGGTCTGGACAAATAGAAGTACGCGGTCACATCCGGGTACTTAGGTGTAGATTCCTTGCTACTTCACTAGTTAATAGAAATGTCGATACTGTGCCTTTTTAAATGGATTAACATTTCCTGTTTGATTCTATCCTTGGACTCTGACCGAGCGTCGCTAAAATAAAACAAAGTCTAGCGGATTGACGAAAATTACAGTGTTTACTGGAGAGCGGGTGTTTCTGGGAGGTGTAGTTTTTACACCGTCTATGCTAAGACGCATGGAAACGGCTCATAGAAAATACACAGCGCAAATTAGTAATGCAGTTTATATGTCGCAGGCACACAACAGATTACGATTAATATATTAAAAAGTAAAGAGAAAAAAAAGAATACCCCTAACCTGACTTAGAGGGTTCCGGGTTCTGCGTGACGTCATGACGTCACGCAGAAGCGTATAAAGCGCTGCTACGTTTTCCACAGCGCCTCTACAGGCGTGCGCGTGCTTTAGCGTTTTATTTATCACTGATTTAGATTTGTGTGTGTGTGTGTGTTTGAGAGAAAGAGAGAGAGAGAGAGAGAGACTAAAGAGTTTTTAGTTTGTTCTGCTTTTCCTAAGAACATCTCAAATTGTTGACCAAAACAACGATTTCACATTTCTGTTTTATATATTTACATTATTGTGTCTGCTTTATTAAAATAATTAAATTCCATACCCTGTGGTACCTCGGCATATGAGTGCCTTGCCTTAATATTTTTTTCCTTAAGAACTCAAATTTTGCAAGAAATGTGCCTCAGCATACGCACAAATAAACCAAACCCTGGCTAATATGAAATTTCACCTTCAGAACGGATCAAATTTTTATATCTAGGTAGCACTGTATGCTCCTTCATACATAGTCAAACACAGTTATTAACAATTCAGATGTTGGTAAGAGGTTTCAGTCAGAAGATTTTCACGCTCCAAGTGGCACACAAACGTATTAAAGACTAGAGGTTACCCGCGGCTCCGCCCGCTTGCAGATACTGACCCCTGTGTTACCTGTGAACGTAGTGCGCGTTTAACTTGCTGCTGCACCTTGCACTGCTCCAGTGTTTCCTCGGCCCTTAATTCTGCCTGTCGTTGTCTCCTTTTTATTATTTTTTGTTATTTAACAGCGGTTGGAATCCAGTAGGTTACATCTGCACCAACTGTACGTCCTATTCTCCCTCATCTCCTCTGCCTTTCAAAGCTGGCTTTCCAGACCAGCCTTCCTTAAAAAGTCTGATGCCTCCTTTTTTTTATCTTGTCTTGACTTCTTCTGTGTCTTGAACGCTTCATCTGCTTTATCCGGCACTCTTTCTTCTCTGCACATTTCCTATCGGTACCAATCAGCATCCACTCGGAGTTCTGTATGCTGCATCACTGCAACTTATACATCTCTCTCTCTATCGCTCTCTCTCTCTCCTCAGCTTCCCTGTTCTTTAAAGTTGACCTTCCAGTCCAGTCTTCCTCAAAAACAACATTAAGTGCTTTCTTCCCAGATCAGTGACTACCCATTATAGAAGACATTTAACTTTCCCTAGTTCTTGGAGCTGTGCCACCATAACTAGCCTCTCCTGCATATAATTTCCACACACGAGCAGTACATGCTCGACAGTCATCAGAAGTAAACCTTTGTCCTCATAGGGCTGCTTTCAGGCGATCAGATAAAGTCTGATAGAGTGACTTCACCTGATAGAGCGGGATCAGGACTATAGGGAGAATGTAATATCTTCCACAACTGTGGACATGGATGAGATTCTTGATGTTCACTTGTGCAAACTTCCTTGAACTTCTCTATGCATTCATACAAACTTCTTCATGAACCAGGTACACCCTCAGACCGCATAAAAGTGAATTCGTTCAAATCATCCATTTTTGCTGCAAATTAACTGATATATGTTCACACCTGCACAGCAGTAACTGGGGAGACAGAATCTCAGAATAGAAAGCGCTGCTAAGATTGCGGAACCAGCAGGAGTTTTAAAATAACTGGAGTGCGGATCATTTTTGACTTACCCTCTTACATCACTATCCGATTTGATGCAGTTTGCTTCAGAGACAAGATGAGACTACAAGGCACTATCAAGACCACTGGAAAAATCATCACCTGTCATCTGTCATAACTTGAAGACTAAGAGGCGAGCGGTAAAGGTGAGCATCTACCTACTCTGATAATTACTAGTTCCAAAGGCTACCATCAGGAAAGCTATTCCGCTCCCTAAAAACTACAGACTATATAATTAAACCGCTTGCTTAGGCAGCATTCAGTGATCACTGCAATCCTGATCTGTGAGTAACAAGCAATCTCGTACTAAATTTTATTGAGAAAAACTGTATTCATGCATCATCTGCCATATATCAGTATTTAATAAATATTTCCATTATTATACATAATAACCTTGCTATTATTTTTTTTTTCTTGTGCTTTTTCGCTTCACATCATCACATCTTATATTTGAGATGTGATGATATAGAGGGTCGGCACATATTGATCCACAATATCTGGGAGGGGTGTTATGCCGGATACCCTTCCTCTTGCAACCCTCCAATTTCCTCACTGGCCTTAGGACTGGGACTGCATGCAGTGACTATGTTGTATGAGTGATAAGGTTGACAGGCTTGCCCAAGGATCCAGCAGTGGTCCAATAACTACTTGGTAGCCTTCTTATTCATGTAAGTGAGTGTGAGACAAAAGGAAAGCATGCATTGACAGAAACGTGAGCTCTGGATCGACCCATGCTTCAGCTACTGTATGAGGTGGCAAACCTATTCACTGGGCAATATATTAACAAATGCAGTATCAATGTCAAGGAAGGTCTTTACCGTGAATGGTCTTAATTAGATTAATAATAACAAAACTTACCTGGTATAATAACAACAAAGTAATTTGGTTATTTAAAATAATTACTGTACGTTACTTGAATTTGATTGCCATACACACAATGAAATGAGAGTTAATGAGTCACACTGGGCCTACATAAAGACTGTAGAGTGTTAATGCAAAACATTCCAGGTATTAATTCAACACTGGGAGTTCTGCTAGGTGTATTCATGTGGACTTGCTAACACACATACACACACACACACACACACACACACACAATTTGAGCTGTGCTAGCTCTAAAAATATATATATAATGATTTTTTTTTGTACACCAGAGCCATGATCAGACAGCCTGCTTCACATTTAAAAAACTGGCCTCCCAGAAACTCCTGCAATGGCCCTTTTCTTTAATAAAAAAAATGGCCTGATTTGGTCATCATAGGTATTTTTGTAGGGCAATGCATGACCTTAAATTGCCCACTGCACCACTTGCACATTACTGGAACATGGGTGGGAGTTATTGCAGGAAACCTCAGTTCGTGTCAAGGTTCTGGAAAGCGTACTTTCAACTCCTGGGTGTGACCGTAAGGGTACCATTCCCAAAATGATGGTCAGAACGAATGAAAAATCCAGGAGATAGGCAGATGTCTCCGTACCTTCTGTCATGATTATCAGCACTCCTGGAGCCAGTTCATAGTCTGGACTGAGTACGCACAAAATTCCGGCAAGGGCTCAACCCTAACCTGAGGCTGAAACTCACTGTGCACGATGACTGATGTGCATGGATTAAAGCATTTCATCCGTACATTCATCCGAGTTTCCAATCGTCTGCAAAAATGCATCGCAGAAATTTCTGCGTTTCGAGTGTCTCCCTCAGATTTCCGCCCATCAAAGAAGAAATCAGTTCCAGAACCATCCACCACAGAACTCATTCTTAGGTGCCCGAGGCTCACCCAACATCAACCCATTATCTCCTGGGAGAGTGGTAAAATCCTGAAATGGGGGGAAAACTGTGTTGGACATTGTGTGAGAGTTAACCCTATCCTTTCCATCAACACTACAGTACTTCCATCAAGAGTTCTAGTAACACACAATCCACAGTTATCCCGTACATCTACTCCCATTTCCAGGATGTTTTTTGCCCAAGGCGAGCCACCCAACTACCTTTTCATCGACCATGGGACTGTGCCATCGATCTCCTTCCAGGTGAACCAGTGCCCAAGGGAAAAATCTACTCATTGTCTATTCCGGAACAGTAGTCCATGGAAGAGTACATTGAAGAGGCCCTAAGTCAAGGTTAAATTCGATCCTCCACGTCCCCTGCTGCTTCTAATTTCTTCTTTGTGGCTAAAAAGAATGGGGGGCTCCGTCCATGCATCGATTACCGAGCCTTAAACAAATTCACAGTCAAGTTCAGCTACCCACTTCCTCTCGTCCATTCTACCCTAGAACAACGGTGAGGTGCATGGATCTTCACATGTTTACAACCTCATCTACAGTAAATCTGAAAGGTGGATAAATAGAAAACGGCATTTATCAACCCAACAGGGCACTATGAGTACCTCGTCATGCCTTACGGTGTGTTTTTTTTGTTACATTTACGCATTTGGCAGATGCTCTTATCCAAAGTGACTTACATTTTTTTTAAATCTCATTACACATCTGAGCAGTTGAGGGTTAAGGGCCTTGCTCAAGGGCCCAACAGTGGCAATTTGGTGGTTGTGGGGTTTGAACAATAAATGATAACTGTTTGGGATGAGATGTGGGTAAGAAAGTAAACTGAAAAGTCTTAGCTGATATGGTGCTGGAGCTGGTGGACGGAGGATCAGGAACAGTGGAACTGAAAAACAGGACAAAGCGCCTGGAGAGACGAGGAGATGCAGAGACGAGGAGGCACGAAGACGAGGAAGAATGGAGTGGGACGATCACTTGACGCAAGTAACACATAGAGTCAGTGTCCGTAGTGAAGACCAGACCCCGGGTGAATGGAAGCGAGGTGTATTTATATGTGTTTGTGATGAGGTTCAGGTGTGTGTGATTAGAATTCAGGAGATTGGGAGCATTTATTGGGGGTGGAGCCTGGTAGGTCCGTGAGCAGTTTCTGAAAAAACAGGTCATCTGGCACCAACAAACATACAATCATCAAAGTCTAACCCTAACCCTGAGATCTTATTTTTTCTTCCTGACTGCATTTGAATGATTTTATGCTACATGATTAACACATACTGTATGTACAGATGATCAGATAAAAAAAATAATAATCAAATAAATCTGTGACAATAAGTGCTGGCTTATTATTATTTTTTATTGAGGTTTAGAACAAGCAGAACACAACCAGGCAGCTGGCACATGCACAAATAGATCTCAAAGAAACACTTAAGCTCCTGCCCTCAAATTGTACAAGGGCCTTCCTGACTGCTATGTATAATTATTGTATTTTGCATGGTCCCTTAGGGAACACAGTGTTTACAGTTGTATAATTAGCTGAACTCCCTGTAAAACTTTAGATGTATTATTGAGCTCTTTTTTTTGAATGAAACTGTTTACTAATTACAGAGAAGTCGGTATGGAGGGTATATAGGTTTGACCTACTGATGGGTTCTGAGGGGTTTAAGTTTAAGGGGGTTAATTGGGTCATGCTTTCTTCTTAAGAGCAAAATATTCTTGTAATTTCAGTCTTGAGAAATAGTTCTCCAAGCTTTCTGAAGGACTGTGTTGCCTCTCATTTCTCTGTCCCGTTCCATCATAAAACAAAACTATCTAACTGAATACATGAACCAATAAGAAGCAGGTGCAGATGATGACCGGTAAATAGTATAATTGTGATGCTGAATGCAGAGTGGTTGAAACGGATGGGAGGGCAAATGAGGTTGTTGCTGAAGTTAATACGTGTACAGCTTTTTAAAAACTTTTTTAAAGCTAAAATAGCTAAAAAAAAAAAAAAATTAAAGCATCTTTAGTCACTTTATGCTGTCGTGGTATTGCCTGAAGCATATCCCAGGTGACCCAATGGGTGGACCCTGGAAAATCCACAAAAGCACACACTTACACAATATGGGGGGAATTTGGAAACACCACTGCCCTAAAATAACTACCCTGCATGGACTATAAGAGGAAAATCACCTAAAAGTATATGGGAAAGAACATGCAGACTTCACAGACACAGACTTAATCTGGTATTCGAAACCTTTAACCCTAGTGCTAACCACTACGGCACGGTGGTGCCTTTAATTAAATTTATTATGAGAAAACGAGGGATGGCTCACGCTTTTAACACAGTACTGTAGTCACGTGATAGTGAGGCCAAAGGTTATTACAGTCCTATTTTTGCATTATGTCTTGTGTCTCTTTGTGTTTGTGGTGATGTCTTCTTTTCATATTCCTTAATACTTCTATCCTTGATATTTGTTTGTGCTCACTATGATTAAAGATCTGCACAGGCATCAGTTTACCTTGGAATTCCCTGAAAATCCACATGAACTTCAAAAATATGCTTAGTATGTTGATATAATCCTGAGAATCCATCTAAGATCAAATCCATCACAGAGCGAACATGTTGTTTTAATAGAAGATTAAGAATAAGACTCGGGGAAAATCTGACCTACAACAGAATAAACATGACTGATTCCTTCAGTTTAAATAGTGACCTAGAATTGAAAAAATAATTTTGCACAAATCTCCC
This sequence comes from Clarias gariepinus, assembly GCF_024256425.1. Classification (NCBI taxonomy): domain Eukaryota; kingdom Metazoa; phylum Chordata; class Actinopteri; order Siluriformes; family Clariidae; genus Clarias; species Clarias gariepinus. Next base: position 19,249,231 of record NC_071125.1, on the reverse strand, counting down.
TTCTCTGTTTCCATATTGCGTCAATGCTTGTAGATAACACTGAAATGTAGTTTTTAACTCTTTGTGTGGTGTTAGAGATTTGTCACCGCACCTCTTTCAACACATTATATCTAAATCTAGGGTTTTATTTCATACACTAAATAATACTGATTTTATCATTCTTAATGCCTGTATAATAAACACACATTAATATGTAGAAATTAGTCTGTAAGCTGGAAGATTTACTGTTAAAAAATTGCAGGTCTGTTCAGACCAGTGCTTAAACACATTACAAGAAGAGATGAAGGCTGTCTGTGCTGTCCTCTTCTTTGTGGCTTTAGCAAGAGAAAAATAACACAATTGTGAGCAAATTGTTGTCCTTGGATGATGAACAGGCATACTGTAGGATCAATTATGACCATTATCAGACTATACGGTTTTGAAAAGTTAAAAGAAGATGTAGCATCTTATCATTCTGAGATAAGTGATTTGCTCTGGATGAACCGGAATCCTCTGGGAAACATGACCTCGGGGCCGTTATGTCTTATTACACCCTTCTGTTGTGGAGCTAGAGATGATATGTGGGAGCAATGAGAAAATTGACTTTCTTTGCCCTTGCTATAAAGGGTAATCATTCCACTACCAATATCAGGTGACTTAGTTTTATTAAATTTAAAAATAGGATATACATTATGGGTTATTGTAATGGGTTTAACACACGGACACGATGTGAGGTCTTATGGAGAAAGGGTAATTTTATTTGGTATAATGGGGAAAGGAAAGTGGTGAAGATGTGCATGTGCGGATCTGTAGGCAGTGCCCAGCTAGTATGTGGGCATGAGGCCAGAGAGCGATGGCGGCGGGTAGAATGGGCCCATGTAGGCAGCGGCTTCTGCATGCTCCTGTAAACAGCTCCTCTTCGATGACTGGCCAACCGACCCATTTCAGCTCTACCTGAGCACATCCACAGATGGAAGTCCGTCGCAACGTCAGGTGGCTTTTCCGGCTGGGAACAGGTGCTTTAACTCTTTTGTGGCAGGGTCATGAAAGCTGGCTCTGTGCAAAAGTGAAAGTGCCACGGGAGCTCACGCAGTCTAGATCAATTGGCAACATTCAGTTCTGTGCCTTTGAAGTCCCTGGGGCGAGTTTAATCACCACACTTGCATTCCACTCTTCCGCATTTTAAGCATCCACTGTGTGACTTTGCTCTGTAGACCTCAAGGACCTTGAGCTAAACTCCCTGCCTTGTTTTTATAACACAGAGAAACCCTGAGATCCATTAAAGTTGATTGTTATCCAACCTTGCTTGTTTCACAAAGCCATACCCCTTTGAAAAAAGGAAGGGTTGCATCAGAAAGGGCACCTGGCATAAAACCTGTGGCAAGTTGTGTATGCAGAAAGGATAGTCCACTGTGGCGACCCCTCGACAAGAGCAGCCAAAAGACTAACAACAACAGTGAAAATTGGTGTTTTCAAATTGCCCATTAGTGTGCGTGCTTCTGTACCCTTTTCAGGCGACAAGCCTTGGTTTGACTTGAGCACCCCTCATTTCAATTTATTCTAGATCGTGCTTTAAATGCGATTTTTATAAAAGACTATATGACACAAATGGGACATAGTGATTATCAGTTTTTTCTTGTCCTCTTATGTCATTAATCTGTGTGTTTCAGGTTCATTCAGGAAAAGGGTTATCACAATCAGATACATTCATTTGGCGTGAGAGGATAGAAATATTTTTGCAGACCATCAGCATGTTTCATTTACATTTTCCCATTTCCACTAGTGTATTTGTAGCTGTCCTGTGAATTACGTATCCTATGCTCCTACTGGTGGCTCAGCAACAGCAACACACTTATGTTAATAAGTGTTAATTGAAAATAGCCAAGCAACGTTTCTTAGAATTTTTCCCTTTGATGTGAAACTCGGTCTAAAAACCATACAGTATAACCTAGTTTCAGCTGGAGATATGAGCTCCTGTTCATTTCCCATATATCTAATAAGATGTCACTGATACGACACACAAATTAAACCCATTGAAGTTTTGATTTTCAAGAGCTGTGAAGCTTCGCCTACTAACGCATTTTATATATATCTTATAAAATGTTTAATTTACTCTGTACTGCTAAAAAGCCATGTAATAATCCCACACTAGCAGAACTTTTTTTTTTTTTATCTACAAAGAACACTTAAATATCACTTACTAAAACAGCCTCCCTGCACACACCCAAGTTTATCAAGTTCCATCTGTCACTCGGCCTGTGCTCAAGGACAGAAACAGGCCATATAATCACCTCCAGTGCACTCTGGACCAGACCGAATGTTCAGGTTCATTTACTATGATTTTTATTATTGAACCAGTTTAGGGTTGAAAAAGCTGATGGAAGTATTTTGTACAGTAGCTTTAGCTAATAAATGATAAAAAAAAATGTACACTAAGTAGCGATTGTAGCTTCAATTACAAACTAATTTATATAGATTACTATTATCAATTGGACTAAAAATCTTCCCAGATCTTTTCAAGAAAAAACACCAGAGAACGGTGGTCACAGTGTTATAGTAAACAGTACACACGTGCACGGATGTTAATTATACCAGTAAGAGACGAGCACTAATACCCAGCAGGGAAGACGATTTAACCACAATTCCGCAGCGCGGAAAAAACGTTGGCTCAGTTGTGATGCGTGATACATGATACTTGGTTCTCGTAAACCAAGACTTGTTTGTTTTCCAAATCAAAATTTAGTAAAAATCTTTGCTTGTCTTGCGGAACGCTCTTGCTAGAATTTCAATTATTAACTTTATTGTAGCTTCTTTACAGTAAATGGTCAAAACATGGTATTAGTGCCAAAAAAGTCTCACCTAGGTGAAAAAGTGAATTTGGAGATAGGATCATTTAACACCATTTTTCACAATACTTCATGCTTATCTCCTAATACAGTACATGCTTCGTTTTTTTTTTTGTAAATATGCATAGAAATTTTTTTTTTTATCAGATAAAAAGAAACACATTTGCTAAATAAAATTTTAGGCCCTTTTATGTAGTGTTCATACCTTTTTTAAATTCAAATCTTTTATTGATCTTTATTGTCATTCAGATGAAACTGGGCTAATTTAGATTTCAAAAAAGACAAACCTAAAAAAGTGTATTTTTCTAAAATGTTAAATTCTTATGATATTTCAACATGAATTTGACATTGTTACGGACACTACATATTTTTTGTTTTTTAAGCTTTTATGAAAAAACTATTTAAACAACAATTTTTACATATTCTTCTAGAAGCTCAAACAATTGTAATATCAATATGCAAAGAAATATAAATAATTTGCATTTTATATTATTATTGTTGAAAACGAGAGGGTATACCACTAAAAATTGGTCATTTTTGGGGGCTAAATTTATCTCTATAAAACAGCTAAAGTTTTTTTTGAGGATAAACATGTAGCCGAGTAAAAGTACACACTTCATTTATGAAAATGTAGTAGAGTAAAAGTATGTGATGCAATAAAAGTGAAAGTTGGCAGGAATATAAAATAACAACATAAAGTACTAATATTGAAAATTCTACTTCAGTAAAATAAACTACATTATAACACTTCAGGTCAGGAAGTAAATAGAACATAGCCCTATCACTTGTGACCTGCATTTCAATGCCCACTGGGAGCTGCAGTCCTGTGCTTCTCTTGCACTGTAGGAACAAAAGTATTGCATTATATATAGTACTGATTCAATGACTGTATTACTATGAATGAGTAAAAAAAAAAAAAACAGTAAAAATTGCTTTGCGGTACGCCGTAAGTGCACAATTCATGTTTACCTAAGCCACACACATTCACAAGTGTACATGTGTACAAACAGGGCTGCCTGCTGCTCCTGTTAACCAATTTCATTGGCGATAAGGGATGTTTAGAGACAGTGAAGCTCTTCGCTTTATGAAGTTCTGTTATCGGGTTTAATTGCTCCCACACAGAGAGTTCATTCCTGATTTCCGAGCACTGCTGTGTTTATTCTTGCATCCATCCTGTTCTGGATAAAAAAGGAGCTGCTTATTTCCTCCTCAGTGAATAGGAATCATGCCAACTGAAATTCATCCAACTCCTATGTCTAGTTTAATAAATGTCTCAAATGGGCATTGAAACAAACTAGAGTGAGAAATTATTTTCTTCTCAGTGGTGAATAGAGACGTCCTGTTGACTGTTTCCTTTCATTCAACCCCAGATTTTTTTTATGCATTTACTTATATGGAATACAATTAAAGTATAAGATTAGGTAGAAAAAAAATAATACAAGTAAAACTGAGACTTTTGATTGTGCAGAATAACAGAACATGAGGATAAAAAAAACCCTTTATTTCTCTATACAATCCCATGCTACACTAAGGCACTTCTCTAAGCGTAACACTAGTGCTTGGTTACCAACAAGGTAGAAAGTTTTCTTAGTCTGTCGGAACCATCTGAAACGCGGGCCTCCTAGGTACTCCTAGGAAATTGTTTGGAGCAAGTTTAGGACTGTACAGGGCAATAACTCCCAGCTGAGGTTCTGTAATGTGCAAGTGGTGTGGTTGTGAATGATTTTGTGTACACACTGTAGTTTTCACATTGTCTCTTTCGTAAGCTGATGAAAGAGTTATCAATCGATTTTCAAGGATCAGGTGTTCCATTCATACACCTTCAATAACAGGAACACATGCGGTCTTTTAGCCACCCCAGCCAGAATCGTAGTCGTGATTAATATCATTATTAATTAATGCCAATATTATATCAATATCATCAGTGATACTCAAATCAATGTCATTTTTAATTCTAATGTCAATAATCTCTCTTTAAAACCATGGTGAGCAGAAAAGCAAGATTTTTTTTTAAACTCCAATTGAATATCTAGGAAAACAGTAATATGGCTCACATTCAAATAATAATAATAATAATAATAATAATAATAATAATAATAATAATAATAATAATAATCTTATTTAAAAAAAATAAAATAAAATAAATAATAATAATCTTTCATTTTTTTTCTTGTGAAGCTGCTTTGGGACAATGACCATTGTTAAAAGCGCTATATAAATAAAATTGAATTGAATTGAATTAATCTCATATTTAAAAAATGCCCATACACCCATCAGTAATAAACTAAAAATATTTCTTTTGATTAAAATAGCTCTGAGGTCAAAAAGTGACTCAGTATTAAGAAATAAATGACTTCAGCACTTTCTTCTTCAACAAATAGCTTTGGGGCTGTCCTCAGAATAAAACAGGGCTTTTATTTAAATTGATCTCATTTCCATGTAGCAGAGAGCAGAGTTCAAGACCTCAGTGTGCATAACAAGTGTAGAAAATGTTGCTTAAGCACCGTTAATAACTTTTAGGGACATCTTTTCAGATATGTAAAGGACAATGGAAAGAAAAACTAAATTGTACACTTACTGTAAGCAATATCACACGAGCAAGAGGTTGTCTATATTGAATATCCGCATGACTGCACCGATAAAAAATAAAAGATTCATGTAACAGCACATTTAAATAAATTAAGTTAAATAATACTAAAATCTGTTTTTATGGTAAACAAATTAAATAAAATAGATATAAAATAAATTATGATATATAAAAAGGTACACAAGGTCAGAATTGATTCAAACCAAGTGCTATAACTAATCACAATCATGCCAATACCTGTATAACTGCATGAGTGACCAAATAATTCGCGCAAACAGTAAATGTTCTTGAAGAGACTGCATTTACTGATAGCCCGTAACTACCTGGCAAACTTTGCATGTTCTTGGTTAGTTTGGTGCATGTTCGGTGGGTTTTTCCTCTAGGTACTCTAGTTTTTTCTGACACTCCAAAGACATATGGACTTGGTTATTTCCAAATTGCTTTTAGTGTTTGAGTGTGTGTATGCTTGTGCTGTCTGATGGATTGGCACCCTACCTCGTGCCCTGAGTCCCATGGGATAGGTTCCAGGCCTCCCGTGACCCAAAACTTGATAAGTGGTATAGATAGTGGTAAAGTTGTCTCTATAGACCTTAACGAGCCACTGAGCCCATACTGTACCTCAGAAGGGTCTGTAAACAGATCGCAGCTAAACTCAGAGTTGTATCTTAACAAATTAGTAAATCAGGGCACACAATGATGAAGAGATGTTTTCTTCTCTATAGCTAAGTAGATTCTGTGAGTGAGACTGGTAACCTTAAATGAACTTTTTCTTTGCAACAGAGGTAGGTTATGGCCTTGCATACAGTACCTGGAATGGTCTTTTTAAGAGACAGTTTCATTACAGTGCTTGAGGGGTTTTGCAAATGCATTTAAGAATACTGTTCATGAAAGAACTATTCCAGAACAGCATACATTGTAGTCTTAAAATAACACCTGATGTTGTTGGTGGTGTTACTAAATTACCTAATGCCATATGTGTTATTTCATTTCAGTTTAAAAATCTCCAGTATTCCTGTATGTAGAAAATAAATGCAAACTTATTTCCAAACTTTTGATCGGTGTGTCCAGACCTTTAACTGGTACTGTACCCCACATAAGCCAGAGACACATTAAGAGACACTGTCTTCCCAGTCATTTTCATCTGATGACCTAATATGACAAATCAAAAGTCACAATTATCCAAAATAACTTATCCAGTGATAATGTCACCAACTCTGCTGTAGCAACTGCTTTAAACAAGGACGTGGAATATTATGCAACAAACACAGACACCTGGAGTGATACGGCCCAGTCTGGTTCTACTAAGTACTGAATAAGCACCCTTGAAACGTGTCCAATCAGATTTGTAAACAGGAGCTGTTATATAATATACAGTATATGCTTCTTATAAAGAAAATGAGGGGGTTGGAAAGCAGACAGTTTTTATCATTACTACATTTATGTGGAGGGGAATTTATTTTAATTCTCAGTAATCTTAATACATCAGCAAATGTGATCTGAACATTCCTAAATATATTAATAGACAGTTATGATTACAAATGAACATAGTTTATAGACAACATCGAAATACTGTGCAAAAAAAAAAGTGTTTAAGCTTCACTATCTTTCTGCTAGTTTGATATTTTGAATAGGAAATTAACAGCAAGAGCTCTTATATAAGCACATGATTATGAAACACATAAAGTGAGCATCTATTTAAGAAATGGAAATAGTCAGACTGCTTATTCCTTCCAGCTGTCTTTTTTCACACATCAATATATCTTATATATACATTAAAATCTATTTTCATCTTTCCTAAAGGTACAGTATTCACGTTATAGATATTGGATATGGTCAAATGGAAATTCTTTAGTTTATTATATGCAAGGGCACACAACATATTCAGTGTTATTCAAATGTATTAACAAATGATTCAAATAATCCACTACATCATCAAATCAGATTTTTTATTTTTTATTTTTTGGTGAGATGATTTTTTTGAAAAATGTCGCTCTATTGGGATTTATTTATTTCTTTTTACACAGAATGGTGCGAAAAAAAAGAAAAGCATCACTTATTCCTTTCTGACATTTAACATATTAATAAAAATAAAAAAATAGTCTCTAGTCGAGAGCCATACCTTATCTCCTGGTTGGTAGGTTGGAGAGGTGGATCTAATTCGATCGGCCTTGTGCCTACGTACAGCTCTCTGCAGATGGTGATGTGCTTCTTCTCAGACTCTCTCACTCTCCCGGAACAAGTAATCAACCACTGGGAGGTCAGATGGTTCCCTGTTCCAGGAGAATAACGGCAGTTGATAACCCTGGATACACTGCAAGGGGGTGAGACCACTGGTAGGTTGGTGAGAAGTTCTGGGCATACTTGGCCCAGCCCAGGAACCTGTTCCAGGAGTTCTGGTGACCGTGGCAGAAGGTACGAAGGAATCGGACAATTTCTTGAATTTTTCATTCTGTCTGCCCATTTGTTTAAGAATGGTACCCTGAGGGCAGACTTACGGTCACACCTAGGAGACAAACAAATGCTCGCCAGACTCGTGAAATAAACTGGGGACGAGACGATATCCTCCGAAATACTGTAGTAGCAGACCTGTTGAAGAGTAGTTTAGCAGTCTCCATAGCGGTTGGTATGCCTCGAAAAGGGATCAGTTGACATCCCATAGAGAATCTGTCTACTATGACTAGTATACAGGTATGTTCCTCAGAGTCAGGTAGATCTGTGAGGAAGTCTACCTTTAAGTGTGGCAAAGGATGTTGAGGAGTGGGACAGTAAGAGAGTTCTGTTGATCCCTGGGTGCCCAGTGCCCAATGAGGAGTGTACGGAGTGGAGGAGGGGATTACGATCCTTCTCCAGAATGAATCGGCGAAGTGGTGGACAGCCTGGAGGAGTTGCTGGGGCAGGTTCTGATATGGATGAAGGGAGTTCCCATTGAACTGGGTTTATGAAGATCTTTTCTGGGAGTATTGACACAGGTTTCGCTAGGGATTAACTGGGCGTATGTAATCGAGCATCGGCTTTGGTGTCCTTTGTACCTGGAAGATAGGAGATTTTGAAGTCAAAGCAGTAAAGAACATGGCCCACCTGTCGTGGGTTGGGTCTCTTTGTTTCCCCTTACATATTGTAAATTCTTGTGTACTGTTAGTGTATCTGTTAGTACTAGAAATGGGTGTGCGGCTCCCTCCACAAATGTCTCCACTCTTCCAATGCCATCTTTATTGCTAGTAACTCATGGTCTCCTATGTCATAATTAATCTCTGCCAGGCAAATTTTTTGCGACAAAGAAGGCTCATCGATGGAGTTTAGTCGGATTTCCTTGCTGCTGGCAGAGAATGGCTTCCACTCCAGTTGTCGAAGCATCAACTTCCAAGCGAGCTCTGGATTGGGATGGACAAGAATGGGTGCAGGAACGAAGGCTTGTTTTGAAACGCAGAGTTAGCTTCAGGGTTCCATTTCAGTGACTTTGGTTTTCCACGGAGCAGATAAGATAATGGGTCTACTGTGATGCTGTAGTTCTCTATAACTCTTCTGTAAAAGTTGGCGAAGCCCAAGAATCGTTGCAATTCTTTGACGGTTGTGGGTTCAGGCCAGGTGGTAATGTCCAATACCTTCTCCTCATCCATCTTGACTCCCTTTTGGTCTATGACATAGACGATAAAAGGGACTGACGGCTGGTGAAAGGAACATTTCTCCTCCTTAAGGAATAATTTAAACTCCCGCAGTCGTTTGAGTACCTTGGTGACGTGAAGGTGATGCTCTGACTTGAAAAATATTAAGATGTTGCCTATGTAAATGATGACATACCGGTGAAGGAAATCTCAGAGGACTTTGTGCATGAAGTTCTGTAAGACAGCAGGGGCGTTGACCAACCAGTGGTAATGGATAGCAAAACTTTACAGTAGCTTGGTTGAGAGTACAGAAGTCAATATAGGGCCTTAATCCTCTATCTTTTTTGGCCACGAAGAAAAAGCTGGAGGCTGCTGGGGAAGTTGATGGATGAATGTAGCCCTGTTGAATAGCCTCAGTAATGTAATCCTCCATGGCCTTCCTTTTGGAGAGTGAAAGTGGGTAAATCAGTGGAGTAACGGCTTACAGTGGAATAGATTAATCGCACAGTCCCATGGACAATGTGGTGGTAGTTGGGCTGGTCTTTTGGGGCAGAAGATGTCAGCAAAGGAGAAATACTGAGGAGGAATCTCCACTGACTGTTTCTCTACTGGACTCTCGATTAAAGTAGTTTGAAGATTCGTATTTGTAGTTTGACTTGACCAGTGTACTAATGTACAGACCTTCTGGACAGGGGTTTCCTGGTCATGAATTGGATCTGGTAGAATTTTTTCATTGGGATAATCTTAAGTTTAAGATATCGGCACAAGACTCCGGAGATGAAGTTGCCAGCTGATGCCCCACATTTTTACAGTACACGCAGAGACCCTGGGTCAGCCGTCTTTGTCTTTCAGCCGGTGCGATCCTACCCCTATCCAGTTGCATAGGTTCGTCCCCTGGTTCAGGGTTTTCTGATGTCATCGGTTGGCAAATTGAGGGAGACGGCTGCAGTCCCTGTGTTGGTGCAGCATCATTTTGAAGTGATTGGTTACCTTGTCTCACGTGATATAACTGCTGTCGAGCGGACACCTCGCTGTCAGCTTGCTCAAAAACCCTTTTGAAGTGGGCTAAGAAGAGGTCATATGGTCTTGTCACCGGTCCCACCTGCGACCAGATTTATTCAGCCCATTGTAATGCCTGCCCAGACAAAAGGGAAATGACATAAGCAATTTTTGACTGATCAGTGGGACATAACGCAGGTTGCATGGCGAACGCTAGGGAGCACTGCAGCAGGAAACCCTTGCAATTTCCCCCCAAACCAGAGAAGGGCGCTGGTCATACCATGGGACTGGAAACTATAAATCATGGCAGGGTAAGTGATGCAGTTCTGTAGCAGGTGAATGTTAGATTTTAAATACAGGTAACCAAGGGGAGAGCAAAGATTAACGGTCTGGTTACTTTCTCCTTTTTGCGGGGACAAGAGGCAGCGAGAAGTTCGAGCTAACAACACTGGGAGACGACAACAACTACACACCATGGAGGGACGGATATAATCACTCAGAAAATTCAACTAGATCACTTCTGGAAACAAGAGCACAGAAAAGTAGTTAGGTAGTTTTCTTCTTACGCGTTCACAGGGAATTGAGTCCACTTTCATAGATACAGGCCCGGACACTGACTTAAGCGACGTGTGTAATTTTTATGTGCTGCTGATTGGTGACAAGTGATGGTGATAAGTACTCCGGAGATAAAGGGCGTGGTGTCTGACTGAGTTTGGAGCATGGCCCGACTGTGAAAAATACACAACTTACAAAAGTTACAAAAAAAAAAATTTAATAGAAAAAATTTAATGTATGAATTAAATGTATAAGTTTTAATTTTATTATATTTTAGTATTTTATTAGTTTACACATTTTCCAATTTTACACATTTAGAGTACTGTGCAAAAGCCTTGAGTCACCCCTCATTTCTTTATATTAAATAAAATAAAATAGAATTAATGACAACTTTGTGGGTTGCACCATGGCCTTGCACCTTCAGATTTAAAGGTTTGTGTACCCACCTCCAAACACCCCAAGAGCTGATTGGCCGAGCTCTCTCAGAGGGGAGGGAAGAGAGGTACTAAGTGCTCTCACTTTAATCATGGCTCTACAGCCAATCATAGGGGTCTGTGAGCTCACGCTAGCGGAAGGAGCAGATAGAGCTGTTTTTCGAGTGTGTTACACCACCCCCAACAGTGCGTGAGCGAGCAGTTTGAAAAGATGCGGTCGTCTGGTGTCACGTGGTTCAGAGTAAACATGTGATACGTGCAATACATATTTACATATCTGAAGCCATTGCACATGTCACTTTATACAATACATGTTTACCTGCCATTGCACATGACACTTTGCCACTCTGACGCTTTAAGACATTTCAATGCCACTTTAAAACACTTTAAAAATTTTTATATATATATATATATTGCCCCCATATTCCTATATTCTATTATTTTTACATGCCCTTATTTGTACAGTTGTTAATTTTACTAGTTACATTTATTTTCCTTTGTATGTTATTTCTTTTATTAATATTTATTCCTTATATATAGTTTTTTTTTTTTTTTTTTTTAAGGTCACCGGCAGTCGTATAAGCATTTTACTGCATATCGTACTGTGTATGACTGTGTATGTGACAAATAAAATTTGAATTTGATTTGATTTGATTTGATAACAATGAGTGGAGGTAGTAGCTCAATGTGGGAGCCCCCTAGTGATGGGGAGGAATTGGATACGACTAATAGGGAGAAAATCGGGGAACTACCCCCGCTTAAAAAAAAAAAAGGTTTGTGTTTCCCCTTCATGTCTGTGTGCGTGTTCTCCCTGTGCTTGGTGGGTTTCCTTCGGGTACTCCGGTTTCCACCCACAGTCCAAAGACATGCAGATTAAGCTAACTGGTGTTTCCAAATTGATTGGTTTCTGTGAGTGTGTGCATGCTTGTGCCGTGTGATTGACTGGCACACCATTCAGGGTGAACTCCGCCTAGTACTGTTAAGGATAAGCGATATAGAGAATGAGTGAGCAACCTCATTTCCCTTATCGTCTGTTCCTGCCATTGAGCCTTCAGCATCACCAGTATACTAATCACTGTCCTGATCATCTGTCATCATCTGCACCTGTTTCTCACTGGTTTATGGCTTAAGTTAGATGCCCTTTTTTTAACGCTTGAAAAATTTTACATTTTAAATTTACTGCTTAACAAAAGAACAAAAAAAAACCAAACAATTCTCTAAAACTGGTCAGGTTCACCAAGTAGGCTAAAAATAAGAGCCAAAAACTTGCCAAAAAATGAGAGTTAAAAAAGTCCTTCAGGAAGCCTGGAGCACTATTTCCCAAGACTACATTAAAAATACAATAAAGTCTGGCTCTTTGGAAACAAAATATGAAGAAATGGTTGGGGTAGGGGGGGACTTATGTATTTATCTGCAAATGTGCATTTGTTACAGACGAATCTGTTACAGAATCTAATTTTTCTTATTCATATATTTTCTTATTTTAATTGTAATCAAATATTTTTAACCAAGGTTTACACATGCTAAATTGCTATTACGATTTTAGGGCAAAACCTGCTGAAATGCATGCTTTTTATCTCTTTACATCACATATCAGTCACGTAATCACATGTAAAATGTATGAATGAAACAAAATAAAAATGTGGGTCCACTGTGCACAAAAAAGGGGTGTTGCTTTAACTGTTTTCTGGACAGTACCAACGTAAATGAGAATGGAGGGGAAGATGCTATACTTATAACACTGCAGCTGTGAGGAGATGAGAGTCGTTGTAAGTTTAGGAGGCAGCAGAAAGCTGACACTTTATCCCGACATGGCTTGAGCTCTTGATGCACTAAATCACTTGGGTTTCTTTCTTTTTCTTTTTTTTTCTTTTTTCCCTTTAACGCAAAATTCCGAGTGGAGTCTTTGCTGCTTTCTGCATCGGTGAGCACCAGAGAGAACTCCGCGCAGGTTTGTGCGTGTATGTGTGTGTGTGTGAATGAGAGAAAAAGCAATAGAGAGAGAGAGAGCTGTATGAGAGTGCTGGCGGATGGAGAGGAAGATCAGGATGGTGTGCTCGAGATGCACCCCGCTCCTCTGGATCTTCAGCATCAGCATCAGCACCAGCGCTGCTCCTCCATCCTCCCGTAAGTTGATGCCTTTAAGGCTTGCATTCAGTGATAGTCTTCAAGTCGAACAGATGAGTGAAATGGCGTTGTGCATGCAAACAGACCTACAGAGTGCCAGCGTGAAATGCATTATATTACTGAATTTTTATTTGTTTTTGCTGTTTGCTTATTATCTTATTAAACGATGCACATTTTATTTTAAACACACACTTACCTGAAACTACATGCTATCAGAAATATGCACGATTGGGAAAAAGACTGTGTCAAGGTCTGGAGAGCGTCTTGGTATCCTGAACATGTGTCTGACTTTGGAAGACTTTGGAAATGATGTCAACAATCACTGACTTAACTTCGAAAAAGTGGTCTGATAACAAAAGTGATATTAAATGCCTGGGTGCTATAACTGGATTTAGACCATGTAGTTGCCAGTTGTCTTTAAAGATTATGTATAACTTGTAAAACTGTACATATAACATAATAGACTATAGTGATAATGTAAGGGGGATATGGTTCACAATTTTAAGTTTGTAAGATGATGATGTTTAACCATATACTTGCATATACATATACACAGGTCGCAAATGAAATTCTAACATTTTGCATTTGCTTTTGTCATCAATAAGATTGTACAAACAGAAATATTTTCCAACATCAGCTTAAAGTAGTAAGGAATTTTTTAATCCATCCAGTTTTATTCATTTTGTTGCCATTGCTTCCACTATGTTTTGTTGCATTCTCCTGTTTCTTTCTCCTATTGGTCACTTTCAGATGAGCACTGCATCTTGTTTCCTAAAATTGCTGCCCATGTGAATTTATATTGCCATCTCACAAACAAATTATTTTACCATATCAAATTTTTGTCTTTTTTCACTTATCTTAGTGATAACTAAAAACTTTCTTAAACACGCTCATTGCATGTATATTTGTTATTAAACCACACAGAAAGCTAGCTATCTCTATAACTTGCTCAAACTCACTGGTTTGACTTAGAGACAGTGCTTTCAATTAGAAAGAACTATTTATGAAAGGGCGTTTACTGTAAGTCAAGCAGGGATTTGTAATGAAATTTCTTCTAAATGAAGGTGTAACACTGATTGACAGGTGATGAGACTCTTAGCTGCAGTAAAACATTTGAATGTTTTTTAAACAAGGCAGTCCATCTATGAATGATGATTCCAGCTAAAGTGGCTCGAAACCCACTGCAGCTCCAGTTCTGGTAAACATTCAGTAATTGGAATGCCTGACAAAAAAATCGCTAACTTGCTCTAGAGACATGTTAACATTAAAGGAGTTTCTGGGAGGCCAGCGTTTAAGACACGAAGCATGCAATCTGATCATGGAAACTTTCCACGTTGATAGTATCCAAGCACTAGTGAAACGTTAGGATAGTATTTTTGTTAAGTACTTGCTGGAAGTCTACATACTTTGTCGGAAAAAAGAAAAAGCAGTGGAATTGTTGCAACCTCAACAGATTCTTTTTTTCCATCACAGGTTGCTAAACAATCAATATTGTTTGTGGCGGTAGTGCCTTCAATCAATGATTTTGAGAAAGACAGGAATCCAAACTGTGCTTTTACATGCAGTCATGATACGGTCATTCTCATTTAGTGCATATGATGCAATGTTACTTTTTATAGTATTTAGTGGATTTTTTTTTTCTTAAATTGAAATTTTCTGTGGTATGTGTTAGCGTTTTAAAAAAAAAAATTCCCTTAGACTGTGTTAACTTTCTCATGCTTTCTTCTCCCTCTTAGTTTCTTTACGTTCTTCCTTATTCCTTATACGGCAGTACTTTCTCCGGATGTCTAAAGGACACGCGAATGGCTTGTGCTTTTTGATGTACGTGATACGTGTTTACTCAGGTTGTTTGGCACAGGACTTACAGTATATACCTCATTGATCTGTGAATATATGAGAAAACATTCCCACACTCCATCGTGTTTATGTGTGCGCACATGCGATCGGCAAGCGTGTTGAAGCACAGCGGACAGATCTTATTTTAAGGCTACAAATGGTTCCATGGTTCCTTACAACCCTCATACTTGCTGACTAAAACAGACTTTTAGCAATCTTATGACAATATTTGCCCAGGAGATATTCCGAAAGCAGATTATTTGTTAATTCTTATTTCATGTTAAACAATTTTAAATTCTGAATTTTAAAAAGAAACTTTTATAATATTCATTTAAAACTTAAAATTTAGTTAATTATATTGATTGGCTATCCATCTGGTTCAACAAAACAAATCAATTGCACGAACAGCATTTCTTTTAGTTGGGCGATGCAGTGACCGTTACACTTCTTCTCCTTGTTCATTCCAGGAGAGCTGTGCAAGAAGATTAAATTGAATTCCATTTAAGCTTCTGAACACCGAGCATGAGATTTCCTCATCCCTATACCTTATTGCTTTATTCCTAATACCCTATATGATCCAATAAAAACTCACTTTGTACTATCAACCAAGCACGTATTCACAGTTTGTATACATACTCTATACATTTTAATCATTCTATATTTTCTATATTTCATTTTTTGAGTGTGCTTCTCCTGGTCTTTTCAGAGATACTCTACAATTCCCAAGCAGGCTTAATCAGTACTTGTCTCATACTGCTTTGACACGATGGTCTGAAAAAAGGAGGACAATCTGCTAATCCCTCTGCACCCGCTGCACAATTCAGTCACTTCAGCGGAGAAGGGGATTTTGGCTCGTCAGAGACACTGTGCTTTATTCGAAGCAAATACATAATCCTGTGATGGACAACCTGAAACATCATCATGTAGTCTTCATTTGTCTTGTAACCTATTTTTACCCTTCTGTATGCTGTGTCAAGAAAAATCTTCGGAAATTATCTATGCGGGTATTATCGACAACATTCCCAAATATGGTTAGATCTGACTTTATTTGGTGTTCTACAAACATGACTTTGAATGCTTCATCCTGATTGGTCAGATGGTGTAAACAAGCTTTTATATCATCCGGGCTGTCCCAAATTGAAATTCTTGATGGTTTTTGGTCACTCAACACACTTGATGCTAGTGATGGGAGGTTTGAACCATTTTAGTGATCCGTTTTTTTTTTAGTTATTTAGTTCATTTTGTTCTTTTGATCAGAAATAAAAGAAAATGTTGTTTTTTCAATAAACAAACCCCCAATTCTTTTGAATCTAGTGCACTGCATAGCGTCTATGGGAATCACGTGACAAAAGAACAAATGACTCGCGACTTGAAGATTCGTTGAGAACTGTTCAATTCTGTTTTCTGTATACTGCATTGCATAGCGTCTATGGGAGTCAGGTAACAAAAGAACGAACAACTCGGACTAGAAGAGTCATTGAGAAAGAATCGCTTGATTCTCTTTTCTGTACATAACCTACGGAGGTTTTGAAATGACTCGCCCAGTAGAAAATAAACAAATCACTCTCCGAGACTACACGTTCTTCTGAGTCAAAGAACGAATCATTAATGAACAAACCATCACTACTTGATGCCCTAAATAGCCAACCCCTTACCTACTGTATGAAATGAAACACTTACAAAATAATCACTTATAACTCCACTAGAAACGTTGAACCTTGAAACATTTCATGGAACATTGAAATGCCTTGGAGCGAGGTTAGAATTGTACGGTGGTGGGGGATGAAGTACTGGTGGCAATAGTTCCTAGCCAAGTTTGTGTAATATGCGAGTAATTGCGTTTATGAATGGTAGTATGTACTGTTCCAACAGATAGATCTTCAGACGGATGTTTCTACAGATGTCTTTTATAATGGTCATCACAAGTTCCAGTGTGACTTGAACACCCCTGTTAGTCCTGTTAGAAAAGCAAACATGAAGCACAAATCAAGCCTTTCAAGCCAAATTAATTTGACTTTTAGGCAACCATTGCATAAAACATAAAGGTGATTTAAGCTTCAATTTGCGTGGTGGAATTTAGTAGATTAAATTTGTTTAAATTATTTGTCTTAAAACATGTTCCCTACAATGGCAACAAAGCCAATTTGGTGAAAAAATGTGATTTTGGCAACCCTGTTAATCAGCGGTTCTGTTCGCTGCTCCTCTCATTAAAAATATTTACTGTATAGCTACAGTATACATGGGGCATCATGATTCCTGTCCCAGTGGGCCTCTTTTAGTGCTTGTTGCAGTTACTATTTTTGATTTCATTTTAGATTATTACATAATTACTTTATAAAGGCTGGACCCAAGGAACATTTTTCCACCTTATATCTGACAAATAACAACATTTAAAGTAATTGGTACTCAAAGGGGATAATTAATTATTTAATGAAATTTAAAATGTATGGAGATGTAAACGAGGGCTTAATTTAGATTAATGTTTTTTTAATGGCTGGGATTGTACCATCTCTGCCTCTATGTCCGAGTCACCATTTGTAATAAATTGAATTGTTTTTTTAAAAGCAGATTTCTTGTCTCTGTGAGTGGCTTTAACAGAGTGCACTTCCTTTTTCATATCACACAATCGCATCTGAAATGTTGCACATCCGTAGAGACAAGCCCAAGACTTTTCTATGTGTTGCTCTTCTATTTGAATGTCAGTTCCCATGTTTAAATCCACTACGCTGAATGTCAGCCAGCGTTTGTTTCGTGAGCTGAGAAGGAAGTGATTTTTATCTCAGAACAACTTACACTATCTATGGCCCGAGGAAAAACTTGTTCTGTCTTAAAATGGCAAATGTTTCCTCAGGGCATTTTTGTGCACTGATATCAGATATACTACTAATATTGGAGCATTGTCCTCTCACTACATGTCATGGCAATACAAGGGCAAAAAAAAAAAAGCCATCTCACATGGTATAGTCCTCAAGAAATCACGTTGAATGACATTAACTCCAAGCCACTTACGCTAGCTCTCAAATCATAGAGATGATTCTTACTTTGACTTCACAGTGTTGTTTAAAAATCCTGGTGTGGTTGTGGCAGATGAGCGGTTCGCATAGGAGAGCACTTTGACACGCTTTTTCTATCTATGGATAGCCTGTCTAAGAGCTACTAATGGATTTGCATCACTTACTGAGGTGGCTGGAGGGCTAGCTGTCCATTAGCCTACTGGCTAATTTGCAAAGTTTACAGCGATTTCCCGTTTGTCCCCTCCTTGGGGTAATGCACACTTTTAAAGAGAACCCATTGACCTGTATTCGTTTCCATGGCTGTTGTCCACTCCTGTGTATTTTTAGAAAGGGTACTGGGTGGTTGATTGGCTTTTAGGGAAGTGCAATTGTGTCAGATATGACGGGCAAAAACCAGGCCGCATTTCATCATTTTAACATGTGTGTCTATGAAATCCAAAATATAATTTTTTTAAGAAACTTTAAACAATATTTAGCCATATTTCAGTGTAAATGTTTATAACTTGTATTTCTATTACTTCACTTCTTTAGAAAAGGGAATGAAAAATATTCCCTTATTCCCACAATTTGTCACTGTGACTCTATGGCACATGAAAAAAATGGAACTTGTAAAAGGATATATGCATTTATTATTATTATTATTATTATTATTATTATTATTGAGGACAACATCATATTAATAGGACACGATAATTAAAATTTTAATTTAATTTAGAAATCTGTAGTATTATATAGGCTAGTAATCAGTAAATAAATAAATAAATCGTTGTACATTTTTAATCAATAATAATAATAATGATAATTTTTATTAATTAATAATTTATTTAGGGGCATATATGTTTCATTATATTATATGTTTTAATAGCATCTGTTTTATAATGATATTATTTTTGTTTTAATGAATATTTAACACTTAATGTCCATAGTATGATATATCCAGCAGCAGCAACAGATATCCGAGGTGCTTATGTTACCATGGTAACGTACGGAGAAAGTGCCGTCTGCGCTTATGACGTCACAGGGAGTTCCGAATGGTGGAATTGTAGAGGGAATTTCCCTTCGCATGGAGCAGGAAGTAGAGAGCACCCTGTAAAGTACACTTAAATTGAACGCAGCTATGAATACTGTATATAGACATTATATGTAGCAAATTTTCTTTAGACCCTAATAACATGCAATTTGGCAAGCTTTTTGTTTTAGAGTAGACAAGGATATAGCCATGTCGGTAAAACGCGAAAACCCATGTTTTGCAACAATTTATCCATGTAACACATTGCAACAACATTGTTAGTGGGACAGCATATTACTTTCCTTACACCACTGTCCTGATTGGCTTTGGAAAGAAACAGGGCTCTTTCTGATGAATTAATACAGCCACAGACCACAGACACATATATTCCCCTTGTTTTCTATACCAGTGTCTGGTATTTGGCAGCTTCCCTCTGTCTCATCATTCTGCTGTCCTTCCCTCCTCCTTTTACTCTCTTTCTTAAAGATAAAAATGCCAATATATATTCAATCTTTCCTCTCCTGTGTGTCGTTCAGGGTTCGAGCCCTATGTCTTACTCTCTCATTCTGGGTAGCTATTAAGGTGGCGCCAAAGTGGAGCAGAACTACATTACCCATCAACCCCAACACATCACGTGTCACTAATCATTTTCACCTGTGCCTCTTTATGTCTTGGAATAGTCTTTATGTTTTTACCTTGTCACTATCACAGTCAGTGTCTAATATTTCTATGTCTTTTATTGTTTGATTCCTGATAGTAGCAAACAAACTTAAGACTTCTATTTAATTTTATTTCCTTATTAATTAATCATGTATGCTACCGTATATTGTGTATTTGGGTGGCACGGGGTCTTAGTGGTTAGCACTGTCGCCTTGCCATCCAGGGCCTGGGTTTGAGTTTGGATGGATGGAGTTTGCATGTTCTATCCATGCTTGGTGGGTTTCTTCTAGGTACTCCAGTTTCTTTCCACTGGCTAAAGACATGCAGATTAGTCTAATTGCTGATACACATGTATAGTAAAGATACTGGTAAAATGTTGGTCATAGTGGCATATGCGTGCCATATGCTTATGTTTTGGTTGTCTGTATTAGTCGTCTCCCTCGCTCTCTCTCTCTCTCTCACACGCTCTCATTCGCTCTCTACCCCTGTCCTTTCATGTCATTAATTTGTTACCTGATTGGGCTGAATTGTTCCGGTTTGTCTAATTGTGCTTTTGTATCCGAACGCCCAAGCCATGTTATTAAATTTCCTTGCAGTTGTAGTGTTTTCTAGTTTGGTCTTTGATTGTTTATGATTATGGACAAAATAATGCCCTTTTTGTCTTCCTTTTTGTACGAGGGTGAGTCAAAAATTATCCGCACTACAGTTATCTTAAAACCTCTGTTGGCTGCACTGTCTTTTCAGCTCTTTCCGTTCCAGGCTACTGTCTCCCAAGTCACTGCTGTGCAGGTGTGAACGTGTTACATCGATTTTTTAATGATGGAATACGAAAGCTTGTTCACAGATGGACAACATGTAATGGAAAGCAAGGAGATTACTTCAAAAAAAATTATGCATTTGTCTTTTTTGTAATAGTTAATTGAAATAAATTATACAGCCAGAGTCAAATGTTTGGTCACAACATTCTAATTCCATGGACTTTCATAATGTTTATTTTATTTATGTATTTCTTCTACATTGTAAAACAGTGCTGAAGGCCTCCAAAATATGCAATAATTTCCATTGAACAGTTGATATTGAGATGTATCTGCTACTTATGCTCTGTAAAGCCTTCATAACACAATAACAAATAACAATCTCATTATTATCTAAACACATTTTTTCTCACTCATACACAATTCCATAAAATTGTCTTTTCATTTTATGAAGCTGCTTTGAGCCACCGACTATTGTTAAAAGTGCTATATAAATAAAATTGAATTGAATTTAATTAAGTACTGGCTCTAATCTGAGGTGCTGTTTGTTAATTGAACTTCTCCTCTGCTGCAGAGCTTCATCATGGTTATGCAATCGCATTGGACAATACTGTTCTTGCAAGAACTGTTCCAGAACAGCTGACTTTCATGTCTTCATACAACAATTGACTGTTATTTTAAGACATGAAGGTCAGCAGTTCTGGAACAGCTCTTGCAGGAACAGTATTGTCAAATGCATTTGCAAAACCTATCAAGCTTAGTGTAGTCTGTAGTCGTTTGTGTTTTTTATTAATTATATATTTACATATGTGTTATTTCCTAGTTTTTTAAAACTGGTACCGTATGTAAAATGAAATAAAATTTAAAAAAAAAAAAAAAAAAAATGGAGCAGGCGTGGTGATATAAAATTAAATTTATCCCCTCTATCTCTGATAAAAACATGTCTCTTTTCATTTATCCACAAACATGAATGCATTCTATCGAGGCTTCTCTCTAAAAGCCAGTGGCAGTGCTTTAACTTTCTTCCAGTGACAATTGTGTAACTGTTTAGTAATGCATAGCATACTGGGTTTTGTAATGAAGTTATATCTCACAAGCAGCAACTGCTGTCTCAGGTCTTTTTTTTTTCTTTCTGGAAACTTTTTGACAGCAGTGACAGAATGAAAAATGTAAAAGCTTCCTGTGGCTCATCTTTGACTCATCTTTAATCACAGGAACATCGCTCTGGGAATATAAAGAGGTTTGTTTTTTTCCCTACTCAATCTAATTTATTATTATAATTTTTTTTTTTTTGAAAAACTCGTTATGGGTGTCATGACATATTTAGTTTCTAAAGACAGCAGGAACAGATGAGTGGCCAAAGTTTTTTTATTTCATGTTGCAGTTTATGGATTGATTCTAAATGTAATGAATTTTAATGACATTAATACATAATATTATTGCAATTAAAATTTTAAATACTTAAGACCTTCAAATCAAGCTAGCTGTTTGTTTAGGAGGTAGATCAAGCGAATGAACGCATCAAACTGTACTTGAATGGTTTGTTGATGAAAGCAGCACTACTTTAACATCAGTAACTAAAATCAGTGTTTTATTTAATAAAAGGGTCATGAGATTTTATTTTTAAAGGTCTTGTTTATTTATTGTGTACCTAATTATGCCGGTCCCAAGCCCAGATAAATTGGGAGGGTTGTGCCAGGAAGGGCATCCATAAAACCTGTGCCAAGTTGTAGTTCAGATAGAATGGTATGCTGTGGGTGACCCCTCGACGAGAGCAGCAGGAAGTCCAACAACAACCTGATTTGATCCCATAACTACATCTAAGTTCTCTAATTGACATTTTTAATATTGTCTAATTTTTTTTCTGTTAAACTTCATAAAAGGATGTAGAAATAATAAAAATAATATAAGTATAGAAATAATAATAGCTTTTACTCTCATTACTGTATTCTGTAATTCTGCACTTTTACGGTTTGTTACGGTTGAGCTTCTCAAGATTTAAAGGTTTAAAATGACCTATTTTAAAAACAATATAACTGCTGTTGTCTGGCTGTCAGATTGACAGATTCTCAGTCATCCAGGTAAAGTTTTCTGGAAGTTGAGTCATGTCAACTAGACTTTCTTGTCGTTTAGTAGAACCAATCATTCTATTTCTTCCACTAGGGTCCCTTTTTTCTCTCTCTTTTCTTCTGTGCAGTATTTGCATGATTTAAACAACCATCTTTGGTCAAAACAATACAAAAGGCACAGGCAAACAGGGTGACCCTTACAACATGCCTCCTTACAACTGAATAGCATTAAATGTCAGCCTCTCAGCTCCATGCTGGTTAAAACACCCCGGGAGTTGCATAGCCACATAGCTAGCATAATCAGAAGTAGAAGCCGGTGAACATAATCCATAAAGGATGTGCAAGGACGCTCATGGGAGATTGACATTTTAGGTGAATTCACTCTATTTGAAAATCAGCTCTTTTTTTCCTACATGTCACAGTCACACTGCAGCCCAGGACTGAATTTTCAACTCAGATTGATCAAAAGGTAAAGTTTAGTTTTCTATGTTTCGTAAAGGGATTTTATTTAGGATTTTTGGAAGGAGTCTCCAGTGTCAGCATATTAAAATCTAGACAGATTTTTGAATTTCCATTCTAAGTTCAAGTCTAACTGTAACTTTTGGCTGTGCATAATAAAAGAGCACAGTTATCAGAGCAAAAGCTCCCTTTATTTTTCTATATAATCTCCTGCCACACTAATGCACTTATCCCAGCATCTCACTAGTGCTTGGATACCAGATTTTCAATTTTGGCCAGAGCCATGGTCAGACAGCCTGTTTCACGTTTGTAACGCAGACTTCCCAGGAACTCTTTTAATGGCCCAGACATGTGGAAATGGCTTGGATGCAAGATCAAGACTTTACAGGGGATGTGACAATAACTTCCACCTCATTCAGGGGTATGTTTGCAACAAGACTGGACGTTCCATTTGCTAAATGTTGATAGGAATGACAAGAAAAGGGCTCTGAGCCACCTCGGTCAGGAATGTCATTAGAGGCCTTTTTTTAAAACTTTTGCAGCATTCAAATGTTTTACTGTGGCTATGACCCTCTTAGCACTCTTTGCTTGATTCCTTCATAGGTCATTTCCCCCAATCCCAGTTTGACTTGTTTAACACCCCTGGTACATTACACAATCAGATTTCACTTAATATCTATGAATGTCTAATAGCAGCTATTAAACATATTATAGGTGACCTCACATGCATAGATAATAATTTAAAAACCTACATATGTGTGTAAAAATATCATATAGACAGCTTTGTAGGGGGCGGCACGGTGGCTTAGTGGTTAGCACTGTTGCTGTGCACCTCCAGGGTCTGGGCTTGATTCCTGTATTGGGTTCTGTGTGCATAGGGGTTGCATGTTCTCTCTGTCCTTGGTGGGTTTCCTCTGGGTATTCTTAGTAAAGACATTCAGATACACTAAATTTCCATTTGTGTGTGTGTGTGTGTGCCCTGCGATGGATTGGCACCTCATCCAGGTGGGATAGACTCCAAGCCCCTGTGACGCTGTATACAGGATAAAGCAGTATAGACAATAAGTGAACTTCGCCAGGTTATAGGGTTCAGGTTTTTAAGGGGTACTTACTGTATAACCTGCATAAACTTCATTAACATAATGTGATAATATTTTACCCAAATATTTAATTATTTTGATATATGTGGATTTTTTTGTTGTTGGATTCTTTTTCTTTTTTAAGAAAGGAAAAAAAAGGAAAGTAACTAGCGTCAGCTGTGTGTAAACTCTGGCTGACTCCTCTCTTATTGATCCGAGGGCAGAATCGGTCAGCTTCTAGCAGTGTCGTGTTGGACTTGCTTACTGTGTGTGGTGCGTTTGTGCCAGAGAGGTTACTTGTCAGTTTCAGAGTGCAGCACTTAAGTAAGTGGTGTAAAGCCCAGGAGTCTCTGCGTGCTTGCCAGTGTTTTCCCCGGCACGGACGGTAGTGTACATGTAGATAAATGGATTTTTACTCTTGAACACACTTCTAGTGTTGTTCTGCGCTGTCTGTGGATCATCTGGGGATCTGGATGTGTGGCGTGGTACAGTACAAGTGTAACAGATCGTCATTCAGGTTCTCGTACTTAATTATGTTTGAAAAATTCATGTTAACAACTAAGAATAAATCATTATGTGGAAAGCAGTTACTGATACAACCGCTGTATTTTCTATAACGCCATTACACTCTGGAGTGCTGTATTGCTTTACAAGCTGCTGTACTGTAGTATAAAAGCGATAAAACACTTTTCAAACTATTTCTGTAGATACAGTACTATTGAACGGAGGAAGCATTTCCCATCTATATAAAATAACATAACAATTATACTGTTGAAATGAAAACACAAGTTTCATTAATTCATCATATTGTTGGTCTTTTTACATTAAGAACAAAGATAAAATATTCAAAAGGAATGGCATGCTCAGTCTAGTGTTACTTTATCGTGGATAACCTAAGGTTTACTGTATCTTCTTAAAGAAATGGTGCCGTCTTGGTCTTTGTGTCAAAACTAATTCAAATATTCTGATTGTGCATTTTGTCTTCACTCGAGCATGCCCTGTTTAGACAATGCTAACAGAGAATGGTGATCCGATTGCTTCAACAGGTAAAGTGGCGACTCCAAAGCGCCTGGGTATGTCCAAACAACTTTTTTGACTGCAGAATATTATAAGAAATTTATATGTGCAATGTTTTTTTATTTATTTTATTATTATTATTTTTTTTTTTATCAATGAGTATAAGTTGAAAGGTATGATGTCTTTTTCATCTTTATGGTCCCTAGCAAATTAAACCATTTTTGTCTTACTAATATGTGGTTTTCTCATGGTCACACAGCTATTTAGTCCCAATCCTGTAAGTTCTCATCACATTGTGTGTGTGTGTGTGTGTGTGTGTATGGCAATGCTCTTACTTTTACTATTAAACATAGCTCCGGTTGTTACTGATGACTTTTTACCATACAACTTCACCAAAGTGGCGGCATGGCGTTAGTGGTTAGTACTGTTATCTTGCACCTTCAGGGTCTGGGTTCGATTCCTGCTTCTGTGTGCATGGAGTTTGAATGTTCTCCCTGTACTGGGTGGGTTTTCCCTCTCAGGTACTCTGATTTCCTTCCCTAGTCCAAAGACATGCAGATTAGGCTGATTGGTGTTCCCAAATTGCCCTTGTAGTGTGTGAATGAGTGTGTGTTTGTGCGTGCCTTACAATACATTGGCACCTTGTCCAGGGTGTACCCTGCCTCATGCCATTAGTCTCCAGGCCCCTGCGACCCTGTATACAGGATAAGTTGGTATATACAATGGGTGAGTATTTCATTTTATTTTGCACACTTTTGCACATTTATAGTCATTACATCTTCACATTCATGCACATTTGCAAACTCCCCGGACATTTCTATTTAAATTCTGTCAATTTCCACAACAGTTTCTGTATTTTCCATATTTGCATATCCGTTGTCCATACTTTGTACAGCTTAGTTTTTTATAAAAAAAATATTTTTTATATTTTATATTTAGCTCTTCTATTTATTTTTCCTACAGCAAAGTCTTTTTTATATTTTGTTCTTATTTTATTTCATAATTTGTTCCTTATTTTTAACCTTGATTTTCCATTGTTATTTTTATCATGATTTTAAGGTCACAAGCGGTCGTATAAGCATTTCACTGCATATCATACTGTATATGACTGTGTATGTGACCAAATAACATTTTAATTTTAATTTTGATTTGTATGTGAGAACTTTACTAAGTGTTTAAGTGATCTTCATTCATGATTTGTTTGCACCCACATTTTCTCTACAAAGTTCAGCACTATCCTCCTACATTCTGGTAAAGTGTTAAAGGGTCCTTAAACCAGTTCCAAAAGTTGTTTTCTTTGCTTGATGCAGCCCATCCTTCTTAAATGGTGACTTTTTCACCGGACAGTTTAGCTGTAAACATTAATTTCTTGAATAACCACTTAATTTTCTTCAAAAAAATAAAAATGTTTTTTGGTTCTGAAGAACTGCATGTGATAGTAAACAACTGTGACTGTTAAAAATCACTGGAACTGGAGACTCCTTCCTAGAATGTCCAATAAAGACCGCTAACAGGAGGATTTCAACAATGATCATTTTCCTCCTTAAACATTTTTCAGTGAACCTGCAGACAGCAAATCTGATACACACCACTAGTGACAAAA
Organism: Clarias gariepinus; assembly: GCF_024256425.1. Classification (NCBI taxonomy): domain Eukaryota; kingdom Metazoa; phylum Chordata; class Actinopteri; order Siluriformes; family Clariidae; genus Clarias; species Clarias gariepinus. The sequence goes on along the minus strand of NC_071125.1, from coordinate 19,222,601 downwards.
GTCAACATGAATCAGATAAACATTTGTTCAAACATTTATTTTCCAGGAACTGCTGGGCCAGCTTGGGCTCTGTTTATGATGTTATTTTCTAAAGCACTCTTTGTAGAGTCAAGTTACCACTCCTCATTTTCCTAAAATCCCTGCAGTGCTGTGTTACAGTATAGCGCTCTCCATCTTCACGCAGCCCCATTCATTATGTGATGACAAGGCAGATCACACATCCTACCACCATCGCTCTCTCTGTCTCCCCTGTAGCTGACAGGGAGCAGCAGCACTCAGGTGTGGTTCCCTGCTGACGAAGCTGTTTGATAAAGCAGAGCTTAGATGACTCAGTGGGGTGAAGTCGCAGATGCTGAAAAGCAGTTGTTTATCTCCGAGATGTGCTACACAGACTGTAAAAAGAGCTGTTAAGACGTGAGGGAATGCTTTTTTTAAATTTATTCTAAAATGGATTTCTAAATCAAAATTTGGCTCGAAAATAACTTTTGCGAGCTGACTTATATTGTTTTTTTCCTAGCTTACCAGAACTTGGTAGGTCCCGGTCCATCACTGTGTCTGAGTCATCACTGAGTCATTGAGATCGCAGTAGCAAAGGTCAAAGTATATATATATTGAAAAAGTCATAAAATATTAACGGAAAAAAATACACACAAAAAAAAAATACCACAGTGGTTTGTATACTTCACTCATTTATTTGAAGCAAAGGCTTGGTTTTCATTCTCGACCTTGACTAGTCGTATTTTATTATAAATAAATAAACAAGGACGCATGTCTACTAGTAAAAAATAAGAAAAAAAAAACCTTTGTGGGTTATTTGCAGGCAGACAAAACAGACCTTTTTCAGACACAGGACTACCTTGATTAAAAAAAAATAATAATTTTATACTTCCGCAACCGCAGACAGCAGTATGTACCTTAAATTGACATTGTGTTACTACAGTGGTACCTCCACATACAAATTAATCCGTTCTGAGTTCTTAAGCATTCGTCTTCTTAAGTTCTTCGTATTGCAAAACCCATTTTCCCATAGGAAACAATGTAAATGCAGATAATCTGTTCTAGCCAGCCAAAATATTAGCAAAATTACCAAATTCCAGCACTATAATCAAATCTTTGTATATAAAAACAATCAAAGCATTTACAAGAGACATGTAAATTAGGTGTACTATGAAATAATTACACCTTAAACCTCACTTAACCTTGTGATTCCTTTTGGCACTGACTGCTTTAAAAAACAAAACTAAAAAGGCCCCCTTTTCTCATTGCTGCCCTGTTTGCGTCATCTGTTGACTTTCCACTGACACAAACAAGTTTGTGGACAAAAGTCGGACGTAGATGCAACATACTGTACAGTGGGTGCAAATTGGAGTTCAGTTTGGTGCATTTTATTTGATCATTTGCCGAAAATGTATTTGTCTGCTGAAACAAATTTCTTGAAACATTTCAGTTCTTAAGGCAAAAATTTCCTAACACTGTCCGTTTGTATGCTGAGATCCCTCTATATGCATTTTCGTTGATAATTACAGTTAATGTGTATTTTAGAGGCCAGAAAACAAAACAAAAGAAGTCAGGTGAGAAACCTACCACTGATTCACCAAAGCCCCATTGTGGGTCAGGGGTGCCCTATGTATGGTGTAAATTAGAATCCCTTATTTATCACCCCAAGTACAACACTTGATCAGGGGTTAGAGAGGGATTTGGGATTGAGCCTTGGGTTAGAAGCTAGTTAGCTTTGTAGCTCATATAACCCATGAACAGAAGAACACGGCTGGTTTTGAGGAAATTTAGCAGAACTTAAAAGCTATTATTAAGGAGGCAACGTGTTGTTTAAGATGAGATAAAATTATCAGATATGTTTTCTTGCTGAAAATGCTTCTGTAACTGGTTTTAAATGTGGGGTTTGCCACTGCCATCTGGAAAATTATGTCTCCTTTGCAGTCCAAAAGTGGAAAGACAGACATTGTAATGTAATTAAAACTGACTGATCCATTCCAGCTCACACAAACCTTCATCAGGATTCAAAGTTCAAGGAAAAGTACATCATTATATAATGACATCAATCAATCAAGGACATATAAAAAGAAATACATAACGTAATAAACTCATATTTAAACTGGAAAGAAAAAAATTAATAATAAAAAAAGATATAAAGGTAAATTTAAAAGTAAACCAGGACACAATCCTTACACAAACCATAATCACATTTCTGCCAAAAAACAAACAAACAATAAAATACCAATGATGAGCACTCCCACACAAAATTAATACACTTTAATAATTAAATGTACATGCCAAAAAGGAACATGACTTACTTTGGTCAAAAACAAAATATATTGAAAAAAGGGGGAAAAATCAATTCAGGCCTGTGAGTGTTATAGCTTTAAAAATGTATATCTAGAGGGTTTCTTATTGAAGAAGACGCTTCAATCTGTCTTTTCCTCTTACAGACTTGGAGATAACCTCAATGGCTATGGGCTTTAATGAGTTGGGTTTCATGTGTCCTGCTGTTTTATAATGATTAGCCATGAGATAGTGAAGATCTGAATTGGAAGTTAATGTTCAGCCAGTCCAACTTTTAGTCTCTGCTTAGTACGTCCAACAGAAAAACATTTTCAAACCACAAAGTATGTGTTTTAGCTGGCAAAACTTTGACCTAATAGATTTTCTGGGTGGAACCACCTTTGAAGCAGTCCACTTTGACAATATTAGTGCAGTCGTTCCATCTGCCACAGCCATAATTACCAAGCGAAAGCTGAAGCCATGTAGGACTACTGGAGGAGGTAAGAGGCAGGTAGCTAATGACCAATTTGTCTTTCAGTGTGGGAGCCTGTCTAAATGAGAAAGCAGGAGGATCAGGAAACACAGTTAGTAAGATAGGATCACTTTGTATAATATTCCAGTTATTTTTGATAATGTCGGGGATGAGAACTTTTTTTTTTTCTGTCGACATATTAAGCTTTGGAATCTGCATCATTAAGGATATCTGTCTTATATCCCCTTTGTTTGAATCTTGAACCCATTATAATATTCTGTTCATCAAAGTCCTCTCCCACATCACATCTTCTCAACCTCTAAAACCTCTGAGGCTAGAAAGGAAAATGAGGCTAGAAGGATGTAAGCATTCTGGTCTTAAAATGGTGTTATGATCACCGTTTTTTTTGTTTGTGTATGATCTTTTTTATCATGAAGTCCAGAAAATATTTTGGAAATGCTATGAGCTCAATTTAAGATTCTCTTTTGTTGAGTGAATGTTCTTGTAAGGCTGAACTCTAAAAGCTCTATCTCAGTTCCCAAATAAAACTATTGATTAAGTCATCAATGTTTTTGCTGTACCATTTCATTTGGTCCAAGTAAATAAAAAAATGAAGGATCAGTTAATCCTGTTACACAGTAACACTGTTATATGATTAATTGCACTATTGCAGTTCTAATTTTGACAACATTCATGTAGTGATTACATCTGCCACAGCTATAATTACCCACCAAATGCTGAAGCCATGTAGGACTACTGGAGAGGGTAAGGGACACATAAAATGATACTAAACGAGATTTTTTGAGTAAAAAAAAAAAATCATGTTTGTTTTCTGTTATTTATTTCTCCTTAGGCTTGCCAATTAACGTATTTATCCTTTGTTCCACACGTATCAATTGATTAGATGTTAGGGGTAGACACTATTTAGGATTACTTAAGTGGTATAGAGCATCTTGAATGTATTGGTCCTGTCTCCTCTTCTACTCCTTCTACAGCATTCACATTGTTGTTCATGGGAAAAATGTCAGTTTAGGTTTGAAGGTAGAGGCTGTGAAATGGAGGTTTGAAAGAACGTTAAATAGCTCAACATTAGTTTTAAACTCCTTAGTGGTATGCAAACAGGCATAGGATAAGCCTCTAGAAAGCACAGCCATACAGTCATCGACAAGCAAAATACTTGAAATAATAATCATGGTATGATTAATTGTGCCAGTTTGGGACCTAGGTGGCCTTACTGGTTAGCACTATTGCCTTGCGCCTCCATGGTGTGGGTTTAATTCCCAGCCTTGGTCTGTATGCATAGAGTTTGCATGTTCTCTCCGTGCTTAGTGGGTTTCCTCCGGGTACTTCGGTTTTCTCACACGGTCTAAAGACATGCAGATTAGGATAATTGGTGTTCCCAAATTGCCTGTGGTGCATGAATTAGTGTGTGTATGTATGTCTGTGTGCCCTGTGATGGATTGGCACCTTGTCCAGGTTATACCTGCCTCGTGCCCTTCAAGTCTCCTGCAACAGGCTCCAGGCCTCCCCCGACCCTACATACTGTACAGGATAAAGCAGTATAGATGAAGGGTGAGTAAGAGTTTGGAGCCTTGTTTCTGTAGTTGGTATTAAGCAAAAAGCAAAGAATCCACTTCCTCATCCTCAAACAAATGATTTCGATCACCAAGTAAAGAATCTCGGATGATAAAGTCTTGCCTTGTTCATTTTTAAAGAACCGTTAGTTATCATGTCCACAGGAACTTTTAAAAAGGATATCAGCTCTTTAAAAGACTTATCCTTGGTCTTCAACATAACAAAGAATAAAGTGAATTAGGAAGAACTGTGTGGGTCCTCAATTAGGATAAACAAGAAACTGGTACTTTTTTTAATAAATATATTGTGGCGTGGGCGGGGCGGCGGCTGACGACCAGCATGCTTTGCGGGAATATCGGTGTGTTCACCATGATGGGGAAAGGTGTTTGGGTTAGTGACTTCGGCCCTGTTGTGTGTGTGTTGAGGTGTGTGTGACGTGTGAAATGTGCTCCAGTTCAAGCTAGGGCTAAATTTGATGTAGGCTCCTGAGTGAAGGTGCTGCTCATGCCTTACATGCTGTGTGCTTAATAAAGTACTCCCAGCCATTGCATTGGGTAGCAAATAAGCTCACTCGTCTCTCCAGCATTCTTCCCGGCGTAAAAACGCTACATTGGTGTCAGAAGTGGGATGGAGAGTCACGGGTTTGAGGGCACAACGGAGGACCTTCAGAAAATCCAAGCGGGCCGCCGAGTAGCGGAGCGACTACTCGCACGGAAGAAGCGCTTTCCTGACGGAGCTAGCGCGAGCACACCACGTCAGCCAACGCGGAGCGGGAAGAATAAAATCCCGGCGCTGGATCTCGGGGCGGAGGCTGGCGCAGCGCAAGCGCCGGAGCAAGCTACAGCTCCGTGCGTTGTTAGCCGGCAAAGCGACCTGCCGCTGCGCGAGGCCGAGCGCGCTGAGCCTATATCGGCGGTACATCACGGCGGAAGAGCCGAGCGACCGCCTGCAGCTCAGTGTCGCTCCGTTCGTGAACCTAGCCGGGGACAGGGCTACCCGTCGCGGCTAGGCAACGAGCAGCGCTCCGACGTTTCGCGGCGAGGCCGAGGCACGGGACAGCGTACACCAGCAGCCGCTAAACTAGCGCCGGGAGGACACCTGGGAAGCTGCGCGGGGCTTTACATTGACTGTGTGCTGGATGGCGTCTTACTGCGGGCGCTCGTGGACACCGGCTCCACTGTTTCGCTGCTGCGCTCTGGAGTACTGGGGCAAAGCAAGTGTGTTAGCCGACGGCCTGATCCTGCTTTCAGCATCCGCACCGTTGCTGGGGGCTGCGTCAAGGTACGGGCGTGTCGCACAGCGCGAGTCCAGGTGGGTGGTCGAACTTTTACACACCAGTTCTTAGTGGGGAATGTCGAGGAGGACTGCGTTTTGGGTTTGGACATTTTGGAGAGATGGGGTGCGGTGCTGAACTTGTCCAGCAGAACTCTGGGTGGTAACTTCGGGGTAGCCAGGTTGCTCGGACCCAAACCACAGCTGGACAGGTTAGCAGCACACACCCGGGGGGCGGAACTTCCGGTAGCAGACCGAGCGGGAAATCTGCGCGCTAACACCGGCGCTTTACCTCGCCGGCCGGGCAGCAAAGCGCGTGGCCGGTACTGCGAGCAAGTGGAGCGCCGTCTCGACGTAGAACCCTCGACGCAGGACGTTCCCCCCGTGCAGTCCTCCAGGCTCTCCGGTGGTGATCAGCCGTCCGAGCCAGCGTGCAGCCGTCTTACTGCGTCTCCCAGAGCGTCACCCGCAGTCGCTCTGCCGGTCTCACAGCTGAACTGTGAACCGCTCATCGCCAGGCAGAAGGGCCCCACCCAGCGCTCGCGGGCACCGCTGCAAGACTTTCGGGTGGGGGCACCCATGGAGCGAATGGGCGTGGACACTCACAGCCAGGGGCGAGATTTTGCTGCTGGCGAGCAGGTGTGGGTGTGTTCCTCCGGAAGGAGAAGGAGGGGGCTCTCGGCCGGGCGTGTGTCTCACTGGGTGGGCCCCTGTGCGGTAATAGCTCGGCTCTCCGATGTCATCTACCGGGTGCGGTTGGCGGGGCGGGTACGAGTTTTGCTCCACCGGGACTGTCTTGCGCCTTACCAGCCGCACGCCGATGAAACATCGAACTCTGTGGAGGCCGGACCGCCTCAGGACTATGTTCGCGGTTATCCCTCACCTGCCAAAGGACGCCGGCGTTCCCACCGCCAGCGCCGACCGCCTCCACGCCTCCAAAACAAACTTCGTCATGGTGACCAGGGACGGTCACAGCTCGGGTGGGGGCAGTGTGGCGTGGGCGGGGCGGCGGCTGACGACCAGCATGCTTTGCGGGAATATCGGTGTGTTCACCATGATGGGGAAAGGTGTTTGGGTTAGTGACTTCGGCCCTGTTGTGTGTGTGTTGAGGTGTGTGTGACGTGTGAAATGTGCTCCAGTTCAAGCTAGTGCTGAATTGGATGTAGGCTCCTGAGTGAAGGTGCTGCTCATGCCTTACATGCTGTGTGCTTAATAAAGTACTCCCAGCCATTGCATTGGGTAGCAAATAAGCTCACTCGTCTCTCCAGCATTCTTCCCGGCGTAAAAACGCTACAATATATATATTCAGAATTATCTCTATAAACAGAAGAAAGGCACTGCCATGGACATGAAATATGCTCTAAGTTGTGCTGGTTCTATGGAAAGACAGACAGTGCCCTTAATCCTTACTTGGACAAAACTAAATGGTACAGCAGATGGTTACTGTGGGCTCAGTGGTAGGTTTCTCACCTTGCCACGAAGAAGGCCCATGCTTGATTCCCAGCACATGCCCAAATCCTAGCCACTGGATGAAGTGCCGGTCCCAATCCCAGATAAACTCGGGGGGTTGAGCATCCGATGTAAAACCTTAGCCAAGTTGTGTACACCTCTCGATGGGAGCAGTCATAAGGGCAACAACAACGAGTTCATCATCTCTTTTAAAAACTCTTATCTCCACTAAAATGTGCATTATCCAGAATAATTGAAATGTTATACAAAGTGATCCTATCTTACTAACTGTGTTTTCTGATACTTTCTCATTTAGATGCAATCCAACACTGAAAGACAAATTGGTGAGGAGCTGCCTGCCCCTTACCCCCTCCAATAGTTCTATGTGGCTTTAGTGCCCACTGGGTAATTATAGCTGTTGCAGATATAACTACTGCACTAATGTTTTTAAAATAGACTGCTTCAAAGATGTCTTCACCCAGAAAATCTACCAGGTTATAAGTTTTGCCAACTCTAACATATTATTTGTGGTATAAAGTCTTGTACAAGAGTGTGAATGTTTTATATTGGACATACTAAACGTAGACTCAAAGTAAGACTGTCTAAACACAAACTTGCAATACAGTGAAAATCCTTACTATCCCTTGGCTAATCATTATAAAACAGCAGGACACAAACCCCAACTCATTAAAAATCATAGGTTATCCCCATGTCTGGAAGAGGAGGAGACAGACTGAAACATCTTCTCCACAAAAAAACCTTTTGGAGAGTAACTTTAAAAGCTACAACATTCCCAGGACTCAATGGCAAAACTGATTTCGACCCTGTTCTTTAATATACACTGCCTTAAAAGCAGAAAAAAAAACACTTTTGGGTGTTTTGCTTGGATTATGGCACACATTTACCATAGCATCATCATTTCAATAAGCTTATATTTCCATCTACAGAATGTCCTGACAAAAGTCCAATTAGCTCATATGGCAAATACAGTACTTGAGCAACTACTTTCTTCATACTTTTGCCTCCAAAAAGCCAGACTTTCTTATCTGTTTTAATGTAGGCGTGGGAAATAGTTCTCCAGGCTTCATGAAGGACTTTTTGCCTCTCCTTTTCAGTGCAGGCCCTGAACCTGACCAGTTTCAGACAAATGTTTTTGGTTGCTAAGCTGCACAGTAACCTATGAATCATTTAAGCATCATTTAAGTATACGTGATTAGTATACTGGTGATGCTGAATGCTAATGGGTTGGAACAGACGAGAAGGGAAATGGGGTTGCTGCTGAAGTTGTTACATAAAAAACAATTTTCATTTTATTTTTAGGAACTTTGCACCCTTTCACAGTAAAACCTACATTAATGAATTTAATTTAACATGAAGAACTGAAAGGTGGCGCAAATCACAGTACTGTAGACTTGTGAAATGTACAGAGGGTCAAACCTACCTACCGTAAACAAGCAAGAGAGTTTGCTAAAGTAGTAAAAGCTCTACTCTTTTTTTTATTTTCACCTCCCACCTTTATTTTTGCACTTTAATCAGTTTGTGGTCTTAAAGACATTTCACAGCTTTAGCTGTGAACTATTTCATTATGGAGGTGGTAAGGAGGTGGAAATAAATGTGTGATTCATTAATAGTTTATTACCTCTTAAATATTTCCATAAATATTTAACTTATTATCCTCTTGGGTTGCATTTCAGCTTTGACTGGAAGATCTGTTAACTCCATTATCACACTGACATAACAGTTCTTTGTTTTGTTCTCCATCAGGATGTATGATTTTGTATCGCTTATGGCATTTGTGTTAAATAAATGAATACATGGTGTAAGAATTTGGTGGTATTTAATTTTTTTGAAACAGCACCATAGGTCATTCCAGATATAAGCCAGGCTCTAAGGCACAGATTTAAATTTGCTAAATATTAGGCATAAAAGCATATCTAGTCTTGATTGATTTACAAAATAATGATAGATTCTTTTTAGTGAAGTAGAATTGAATTTTAAACATTGGCTTAAAGGACTGTCAAATATTTACCAATTACATCAATGTTCTACATCTACAGATGTCAGAGATTGCTGACTTCGCCGCTGTGTGATTTTGGGCTGAACGCTGCAGGCATTAATCTGCCAGAGAGTGTTACATGATCCTAATAAAACTACTCCGCCTCTCATTGCACTCTCAGAGTGCACTTCTCCCACTCTCTATGGATAGAAGAGATGCTTTAGATTTTATCTAGGATCTGTCCAAAATCAGGTACAGTACAGAGATCGTTATAAAAGAGCAAAGATAATGGTCCTTACTTGCATTGTTTTTGCCCACCAGTATGCAATTTCATTCCTTTTTTTTCACTGCATAGTTTCAAGGGCAGGTCCAGGTCCAGGGCTTGCAATTTCATACTTCTTCTTGAACAGAGTGTACAGAGGTTTCTGAAATATCTTAGCTGTTGAAATTCAGAAGAGGTTTCATGCATAAATAGCAGACAGAAAACACTGAAGCATGGAAAGCTTATCTCGGCCATCAGTGCGAAGTGTGAGAAAGGCACCAGAGAAACAAAAGGAATTATGTTAGGCATTCAGAGTTAATGGAACAATATGTCAATGAACTCTGAATGCATTTAAGGAGACCTTTTTGTTGCCATTGGTTCTTTTGCATGCAGAAATAATAATAATAAAAAAAACAAGCTTCAGGTTTAAGTTAAGCTTTGTTGGCATTCCTTTCATGACAGACTGATGCAATGGACATGACAAAATGTTAGACACAGTGACAAACATTTCGAAGTCAATAAATATTATAAATACATACACCAGACTGTACAGTAAACTGTAACCCATACAGAAAACAAATATAAGACTGTTCTGCAGTACATTTTAATAAGGTACGCTTATGTGGATGAAAATTTAAAGTGACTTCTTGTTAAGCATTTAGCAGGGGCAGGTCAGAACACTAAGAAAGAAGTGCTCTTTTATTTATCAAACAGGCGCAGTCCCTTCCAAGTAGTGTCCCAAATTGAAGGCTTCCTCAGTTCTGCAAAAGAGAGTGCAGAAAAGTAGGACTATGAGTCTCACATCCAGCCCATTCTACTCACTCCTCTAATGTTGGTTGGTCCCTTTTTTGGATGCTGTAGACACCAGGAAGGTACTGTAGGTGCTGTACTGTTTCCAGCCACAGTGAGTAGGCCTGAGGTGGAGCTGACCATGGTGCTGAATACATGCTGGGTGTTTCTCTGCTTTGTTGAGTGGCAGATAGTAAGAGGCGTTGACTCTGGGCCCACCGTCACACTTGTGTGCAGGAATGCTAATTATAGTGGCATTCTTATAGGACTGACAGCATTGGTACTTTTCACTCTGCTTGTCTGTGTTTACTATATGTTTTTTACACCCGTACATTGCTACAGTTACTATCAGCTGTGTGTTGGCATAAAAACATGCAACTTTACACTCCTGACTTCTTTGGAAAGTTGACAGTGCAAAGTTAAACAGTTATTTTGCAATTACATGTATATTGTGTGTGAAATATCAGTTAATTGATATGAATTTCCTATTAATAAAAGTGTTGAGAATACTTAGTCAGAGCCAGGACCCAAACGCACAACTCCAACAGGGAGTTTGTTTTTTTCTAAGCAGAGTCTAGAAAAAAACACAAATGTTTATATGATACACTACACTGGCTAAACTGGTAGAACTTGGCACAATATCTCCTTTGCAAGTAGACAAGAACATAATCAAAATGCCTTGATAAACCCTTAAAGTCACCAAAACTTACAGGTGTAGACAACTGCAAAGTTCCAGGAGCACGGGCACATAAACAAGACCGGAATGCTTGGAGGGAGTCTAAACCCAAAGCAAGTAAGAAGTGGGTGTGTTCAGGGAAAAAAAGAGAAAACCAAGCAAAAAAAAAGGGTAGTTTGATCTCAGGGAGTTGGTTATCTAAAAAAATTACCAAAGAAAGCATGGGTCCAATGTCATTTTGTTATGGGGCATGGGTAACTTGTGGTACTGGGTTCAAACCCTAACACTACCATGTTGCCACCGTTGAGCCCTAAAGAAAAATCCTTAACCCTCAAATGCTTAGATATGTAATGAGAAAAAAAGTTATTTGCTCTGGATAATGGTGTCTGCTAAATGGCTAAATGGCTGCTTTGAGACAATGACCATTGTTAAAAGCGCTGTATAAATAAAATTGAATTAAATGCTATAAACATGTCTAATTGTCAACTTTCAAAAGCCAACAATGTCCATAGCATTTTCACCACATTTTGATGACCAAAACTTGATACTGGTAATACGTATACAATATATACGTTCCTTTTTTTGATGTGCCATTTTATACAACTTGACTTCACTTTTTCCCCCTAGAGCTGAATGTTTACAATGAAGCACATGTATGATAAAATAACATTAGTGTATGAGCCAACCTTCTTTTTTTGCCTTGTTAGTGTTAGCCTTCTCCTAAAACATGCCACTAGCATGGTGTCAGATTGCCTGTGTGTCTGGAAATAATAATTACACCAGATGAAAAGGCTAATCAATAATTCAAAGGGCCCTTGGTTATTCAATTTTGGATAGAACAGTGAGTGACATGAAGTGTGTGCTCCTGGACTGGCAGGCATGTCTGTGGTAGGAGTGGAGAAATGGCCCTGAACTGTATGTAATTCATTTTAAAGGTCTTTGGTTTAATTTCACCTGGCCTGCAGGCCAAACACACATTAGATTATGACCATCTGGGCAGTACAGATGAGAGATTAGGGACGTGAGTGTAGTGGTTCTAATTTGTGCGTATGTGTGTTGGGTCTGTATAAGAAGTGCAGGTTGCACCGGTTTTCAGCCAGGTTTATCTTTTCATCATTGGTTATTCCTGGCCAACAAACAGGTACTGTAGATGCCATTTATGTCTTTCCTGAACAGTGCTCAATGCTCATTGCTTTTTGGTCCAATTTCAATTTTCAATTTAAATTTTATTTGTATAGCGCTTTTAACAATCAAAAGAATTATTTAAGTCTGTATGAAATGTAAGTGTGCATGGATCAAGATGAGCAGATTGTCCCTGGTGAGCAAGCCGCGGGTGACAGTGGCAAGGAAAAACTCCCTAAGATGGTAAAAGGAAGAAACCTTGAGAGGAACCAGACTCAACAGGGAACCCATCCTCATTTGGGTGAAACAGAAAGCAGGAATTGATCTGCATTCATACTGTGTGTTATAGGTGGCAAGCAGTTCAGTTATAACAGTTGATGTTAATTGATATTAATATGGAGTCCAGGGAGTCATTGGAGACAATTGCAATCTTGACTTGGCTGCGGTTGATTCAAGTCCTCAGAGAAACAGCTGTCAACACCAGTCGAGGCCAGAACCGTCTTTATGGTAAAGTGAGACCATCCCCTGACACCAGACGCATTCCAAAGAGACACACGGGGCATCCGTGCGACGAGATCTCCACCCAGAGGCAGGGCACCAGGATGGGTCAGACAGGTCCGGAGGGCAGAGGGAGTCTGGATCACTGGCAGCTCAGGAACGACATGTGTAGCTCGACAGAGAGAGGAAAGAGAGAGAGGGGGAGACAGGAGGAGAAAGAGGGGGAGAGAGAACAGAAGAGGGGAGAGCAGAAGAGGAGACATAACAGTTAGGTATGGTAGCAGTCACATAATGTATAATGTGAATGTATTTTTAGTGTAGAGTGAAAGCATGGACTCCAGCAAGACTAACTATAACAGCATAACTAAAAGGTAGAGCCAGAAGGAAACACAAACATGAGGGCTCTCTTAGATGTAAAGCAACCAATCACCTCACCGTCAACAAACCTGAGTGATCAATGAGAGTGAGGAAGACAGCATCTAAACATACCAGTTCACCTAATACTCTACGCCCATGAGTCCCCCAGATCTGCTCCTTTACCCAAGACAAATCTATTTATAAAAATGCTTGGCTAAATAAATAGTTTTTTAGCCTGAACTTAAACACTGAGACTGTGGGATGCGAGTGAATGATATAAATCATGTCCCTAGGTTTATTATCTGCAAATAATCTTTCTTCAGACGTGAACGTTTCAACATTCAACCTAGCGAGACTCATTTAGATACATTGGTTTAATCAATTATTTAATTAACTAATAAATGGGACAATGCTCAATAGTGAAAGACATTTTAAGCCTGATAAGATCACTTTATAATATCCACTTTAATATGTATAATATCCACTATAATATTCACTTTTATAATCCACTTTATAATAAGTTTCTGCTAGTCTACCTATCTAATTAAGCTAGTATTAGCGGAGGGGTAGCTCAATATAAGGCATTGGATTAGTAGGTCCCGTAGTTTAAACTCCACCACCACCAAATTGCCACTCGTGTTGCTCGAACAAGGCCCTTAACACTTAACTCCTCAGATGTATGGAAAATATACATAAAAATGCAAGCTGCTCTGGATAAAGATGTCTGCGAAATGCTGGAATGTAAATGCATTAGTCTTTCTGCTGATTTGCAATGAGCCAGGACATTTACTGTATATAGTGTAAAACTAAAGAGTACAATAAACTCTCATTACTTTACTTATATAAAAGGTGGTGCCTTGTAATAATAATAATAAACTAAATCCAATAATTCGTACTGTACAAAACATCTGAAACGAGCCTAAGCCATAAACATGAATGTTTCATACAAACTTGATTGATTTGACAGTACATTTAAACATGTCTAATTAATGACAATGATAAATGCTGTTATGTATTAATGACTCCCTCCAATGTATTTACAGCTACATTAATTTTTTAAAAGCTCTTTTTCCAGCAGCAGCACTTTAAGCTGTTGTGAGCTGAGAGGTACCGTTTGGTCTGCCAGAGGCATTTGTGCAATACATCTATGATTAATCCACATAGTTATAGTTTGGTGCAAGAGTCATATCTGACCCCTAGGTGCTAAAATTTATGACCTGTGAGCTGTTGAATTGCAAAGTTGCCTACATTGTATTTCCCATCTTACTCTTTATTAATGGTGTCCAAACTGCTTTTGTAAGCAGTGAAATGGATCTTGTGTGCCCATTTTGATTCAGAAGCAAGAAGGCGATTGTTGTGCTGTGCTAGTATGTGGAACTGTGTGTCTGTAGGTGAAATAGGGATACAGTATCTAAGTATTTCACTTACAGAATCAAACAGTTGAGGAAATAGAAATTTAGAATGCTACAAGTATAAGATAATTAAGCAGTGTCACACAAGAGAGAGTGCTGTTGTACTGAATATCAGCACACCTTAAATATTATATTGCTTTACTACACTGCATGGCCAAAAAAAAAAAAGTTGCACACACACACACACACACACACACATAAGATTTCATTCAGTCACCTTTACCTTCGATTACAGTAAACAATGTGGTGCCCAGTTCATGTGTAAAATTATTCCTCATGCTCTCAGAGGAATAAAGTCAATCTGGACTTCTCAGACCTCATGACCATGTTCCATTGCTCCAAAGTCCAATCTTTATGCTACCTATCAAAATAAAAGCCGTTTTTTTTTGTTCAAACAGCTGTTTAGTCCCAATCCTGTAAGTTCTCATCACATTGCGTGTTTATGGAAATTGTCTTACTTTCACTATTAAACATACTTATGGGTTTTACTGTTGATTTTTTTACCATGCAACTTCACCAAGTGTTTAAATGATCCCTACTCATGACCACATTGGTTCCACAAAGTTGACAGTTCAGCACTTTTCTTACAGATTTTGATAACATGTTGAAGCATTCCTAATCATGTTTCAATAATTTCATATCTCCTTAGTTGTTTTCTTTGCTTTATGCAGCCCAATAATTTCAGAAATTGGACCTACAGTATTTTGCGGCTCTACAGATGCCATTTCTTACCAACAGATTCTAATTCGAGAGGACCTACAGTAACTATCTGAGAGTCCCAGAGCTGGCGACAGACAGTTAGTGTAATTCACAGGGTAAAAGTAGTTTAAAATTCTTACTGGTAGTATGGCGGTAGTAGACATTCCTGAAAAACCTATAAAATTTACTTCCACTTATTATTTCCACTTATTCAGGTTGACTGTAGAATATCAGCTTACACCCAGGGTTCTGGGGTTGAATCTCAAATGAAATTACATGGAAAGCTAGTGAACTATGGTGTTCCACAACCTATGTAGTGCCTTTGATAAGGGGTTAATGGTAATTAGAACATCCACTGTATGAAGTGCAGTGATACATATAGTTAAACATCCCAGTGATGTGCATTACATATCAGCACTTATGGAATCCCTCTTGTCCAATTAAATTACTTGACTCATAACTAACTGTTGTATAAATCAGTGTAAGGCCAGGGCAGGGAGTAAGGAAATAACCCATTTGAGACTTGTATATGTTCCGTCAAAAAAAAATAACATTATGCTTTTTAGCTATTTGTCAACAGAAGCAACAGATTTAAGACTCAAGTTTGTGTAACCAACCTCAGATTTCTGTTCTGTGGAAAGCATCTTCTGCTTTTTTAGCCAATTCTTCACAAGATTTCATGCTTTGTGATTTCTGAGATGCTTTTCTGCTCACCATGTTTAGAGAGTTACAGAATGTTTTCCTTCTTGTCTTTTCCAACCAATATGACCACTAACAAGCACCTCATTCTGCATCAACAAGCCTGCCAGCGTCAGTCACTTTGCTCACATTCATCATTCACTTTGCTTAGGTTTTTTTGCTAACATTTTTCAGGTCAGGGTGGCTCACATCAAACTTCCCATATTATAATGTTTGACACAAGCAACAACTAAAGCTCCTGACCTGAATCTTCTTAGTTTATGAGACTGAATAGAGGGTGCCTGACATTCCTGTTGATTCTAAAGGATAAGTGTGTGTCTGACTACCAATGCCCTGGCTTTGGTCTACATGTTAAGTTTGCTTATATAAATACATATTTAAAAACTTTTAATGCAAGTTCAGTATTTGTTGCTGATTCATTTTATTTTTCATATTGATTTTTTTTACATCAATTCCTGCATCAGTAATCGAATGATAAAAATTAGAAATATTTATCATATATATGCTGCCTGGCAATTTTACTCAGAGCTTCGGATTAATCAGCAACCGTCACAACCCACTCATATACACAACAGAACATCTGGTCCCACTCCAAAACCAAGCCGGGGCGTTTGACACTGAATTGCCAAGTGACTGGCTGAACCCGATAAGACAGATGTAGTAAAGAGCGAAATATATTTTTTTATATTGTTGTTTTTAATTTTCCAACATGGAGTCGCTTCAGATGTGAGGAGTCTCCTTTTTTCAGGGACAATCTGAAATTATTCAATTAAAACAAAGATCTTGATGAGGCTATACTGTATTTTTTAGCCAGATCCTCTCCTTGACCAGTTTCAGAGGAATGTTTCTTGTTTGTTAAGCCACACAATAATCTATGGACCATCCAAGCATTAAAAACATTCAGTTTAAGGGATGAATCAGTGAGAAACAGGTGCAGATGATGACAAATGATCAGGCTGGTGATTAGTAGGTATTAAGTAACATACTGGTGATGCTGAATGCTGAGTGGTTGGAACAGACGAGAGGGGAAATGAGATTGCTGCTGAGCTTGTTACAAACAACCAATTTTTTAAAAATCTTTCAGCACTTTAATGCCTGTCACAGTAAAAAATATGTCCTTATTTCTTTAATTTATTGTTCATCATTTAATTTAATTTAAAATGACATAACGAGGGGTTGCGCAACAATTTTTGTACAGTAATGTACGTTTCTCAAATATAATGAGCTATTCTTTAATACTTGTAATATAAATTGTCTTGTCTATAATTCAATTCAATTCAATTCAATTTTATTTATATAGCGCTTTTAACAATGGTCATTGTCCCAAAGCAGCTTCACAAAAAAAAAATTAAAGATTTTTTTTTTTTTTAGAAAAGAAAAGAAACTATTTGGAAGTGTGTATGTGTGAGAAAAATGTGTCTAGATAATAATGAAATGAATGAATGATGAATGAAATGTCTCTGATGAGCAAGCCAAGGGTGACGGCGACAGTGGCAAGGAAAAACTCCCTGAGATGGCAATAGGAAGAAACCTTGAGAGGAACCAGACTCAACAGGGAACCCATCCTCATCTGGGTGATAACAGATAGAAATAACATCAAGTGTGTTGTGCAGGTAAAAGTTCAATATATCAGAAGTTGTGTAGATTCAGTTCAGCAGTAGGTGCAGAGGGCAGATGGGGTCAGCATCACTGGAAGCACAGGAGCAGGATGGTAGCTCCAGCCATCATAAAGTAGCATCTAGCTGGAGCAGGTCCTTCTCAAGATGCTTTAGAAACCTCGCAGGGTTGGCCTTTGTCTACTGAAGCTGGCACAATCTCCAGATGTCTCAGGATGGGTAGAAAAATACAGAAAAGATGGAGAGAATTAGCGTAGTTGCCATTCAGGATAGGTGTACTGGAGTATGAGGTTATGGGATGAGTTACGTGTATGCCAGATTAAAGAGATGCGTCTTGAGCCTACTTTTGAATTGGGAAACCGTGCCTGCTCCCCGAACAGTGTCTGGAAGGCTATTCCAAAGCTTTGGAGCCAAATATGAAAATGCCCTGCCCCCTTTTGTAGATTTTAAAATTCTGGGAATTACCAGAAGTCCGGAGTTTTGTGATCTTAAGGGACGTGGTGGATTATAGCGTATCAAAAGACTGGTTAGGTATGAGGGAGCTAAACCATTTAAAGCCTTGTATGTAAGTAGTACTATTTTGTAATTAATTCTAAATTGAACAGGTAGCCAGTGCAGGGATGATAATACAGGTGTTATATGATCATATTTTCTGGATCTAGTGAGAACCCTGGCGGCTGCATTTTGGACTAACTGTAGCTTGTTTATTGAGGATGCAGGACAACCACCTAGTAATGCATTACAATAGTCCAGTCTGGAGGTCATGAATGCATGAACTAGCTTTTCTGCATCAGATACGGATAGGATACTCCTAAGTTTGGCAATATTTCTAAGATGGAAAAAGGCTGTTTTTGTGATATTGGAAATATGATTTTCAAAAGACAAGTTACTGTCTAATATCAACTTTTACTGTTGAGCTAGTAGTAACAGTACATCCTTCTAAACGCAGGCTGAATTGTGAAAGCTGTTGTGTGCTGGTTTTTGGGCCGATGAGCAATATCTCTGTCTTATCTGAATTTAGTAAAAGAAAGTTATTGGTCATGCAATCTTTTATGTCCTGGACACACTCTGTTAATCTAGACAACTTGGGTATTTTATCTGGTTTTGTTGAGATGTATAATTGGGTATCATCAGCATAACAATGGAAACTAATCCCATGCCTTCTAATGATGTTTCCCAGGGGAAGCATGTAAATTGAGAACAGGAGAGGTCCTAAAACTGACCCTTGTGGGACCCCATATTTCACTGGCATTACATCAGACGGTACTCCATTTAGATCTACAAAATGGTATCGATCAGACAGGTATGATCTAAACCATTTTAATGCCTGCTTCTGAATACCTATATGATTTTGTAGGCGGTCTATGAGAATATTATGATCTATGGTGTCGAATGCAGCACTTAGATCAAGTAAGACTAGTATTGAGATGCAGCCTTGGTCTGAAGCTAAAAACAAGTCGTTTGCAATCTTAACTAGTGCAGTTTCTGTACTATGATGGGGCCTGAAACCTGACTGAAATTCTTCTAGGATGTTGTTTTCCTGCAAGAATATGCATATTTGAGCTGATACTACTTTTTCTAATACTTTTTGTCTATACTGTATGTACAAGAGTTATCAAAATGTTTTAAGATTAGCTCTGTTTAAAAGCACAGATTTTCAGATTTTAAAAGCTTTTCAGATGCCTTGAAACCTTGCAGTAGAATTCACTATCGATAGTGTGGTCCCTGGGGACGCACAAATGTTGTAATGCCACAAATGTTGAAAAAGGTCGATGCTTCCAGTGACTATGCATGCAGCTTTTATCTACCATGTAGATAACATAAAACATGCACGTTGTTCATAAAAATTTTTTTTAATGTAATCGTTGACAATTTGATTTGGCAACTACGGTGGCCCTGAAGTGCAAAACAAATTAACAGAACTGAAAACAAAACAACAAAACCCAAACCAAAATAACAAATTCAAATCCAAATTAACAAAACGGAAAACAAAATAACTAATATCTGACTGGCGGAGAAGTGCAATACAAATGAACAAAATGGAAAACAAATAAAAAAATTCAAAACCAAATAACAAAACCCAAAACTATTTTTTAGGGAGGTTTGTTGTTTTGTTTTTGTCTTTGTTATTTTGTTTTCGGATTTGTTAATTTGGTTTTGAATTTGTTCATTTGTTTTCAGTTTTGTTAATTTGTATTGCACTTCTCGGCCAGTCCGATACAAACCGGAAAAGGTAGGTATAGTTGGCAAAGTAAATGCTTACCGCTAATTGGACGAGACATCTGTCACTCAAGATATACAGGTAGTAGCGGTAGATTTGTGTGTGTATGAATGTGCAAACATTATTGTGGTTTCAAATATGGCGTTCTTACGGTGGCCCTGAAGTCAGTTTTGTTAATTTTTTTGCACTTCACGGCCATCATAGTATAAAGTGAAGCAGAACACACAAGAAACAAAGATAAAGAAACAAGTTCCTACTTCCTGTATATCTTGAGTGACAGATGTCTCGTCCAATCAGCGGTAAGCATTTCATTCGCTAACTATACCTACCTTTTCCGGTTTGTATCGGACTAGCCGAGAAGTGCAATACAAATTAACAAAACGGAAAACAAATGAACAAATTCAAAACCAAATGAACAAAGGAATGAAAGGCAACTTTATCATGGTGACAGTAACTTCGCTTGGGTCTACATCGCACAACCAGCTGTTGTTGACTAGTTTCCTACTTTCCGAAGGGACAAAGCTTGTGTGGCATTCCTTTAAGGCCATCTGCTTTATGACTTGAATAAAAGGAAACACCTTTCGTCATTAGATGTGAAATGAGACACAACCTTCATTGTTATAGAAAAGCTCATAATTTATGTGTGTTGCCAGAGAAATGCGAGTTTAATTCCTGTGAGGTAATGAGCTATACATCAGAGGTGAGGGAGTGTCAGGGTTCATTCATCTGCACTTTATCTCTCAGCTTTCTTCATCGCTTCTTTGCACTAATGCTCCTCCTGTCTCTCCCTCACCCTCTCCGTTTTACTAACATCACTTCTATCTATTCATATTCATACAAAAGGAGACTTTGAACACACACCTACACACACACACAAGCTTCTCTCTTGTTAGATGATTATCCTCTCCTCACTGACCCACAACAGGTGTAGAGTCTCATGAGACAGGAACTGGGGCAGGAAACTGATTACATGTTTAAACTGTAGACTGAAAGCTATTTATCATTTCTTTTTGATCCTACCTGTGCTACTGCGCTAGGCAGAGCGAAATAAAACAGCAGATGATTGCAATATTTCACACTAACACCTTACATACTTCACACATGGACCACGGTCCAATTTTTTTATTTTTTCTATTTTATTCTGATCAAACAATCGGTGTGGTTCCATACCATTTAATCTGTCCTGGAGGGCAGTTCTTAGGGCGAAGATTTCATATTGCAAAATGCACTTTCCCGTAGGAAATAATGTAAAGGCAGATAATATGTTTAATGTATTGTTTGCATTAAAAATGAAAACATTTAGAAAAGACATGCGAATAAAGTAAAATATGAAATAAATAGTCATTAAACCGAACTTAACCATAATTTATGATTCCTCTTGACACCAGCTGCCTTAAAACTCAATTAACCGTGGCACAGTTTTCATCTTTCTACCATCCTTGCTAACATTCTTGGGACCCATAGTGCTACGTCTTCACTAAAATCTTGCATTAAAAAAAAACAACACAAAAAAAAAGTAAAGAACATGTTCTGGCAATTTTTTTATTCTTAAGATGAAAATTCGTGAGGGGGGTGAAATTTGGTTAATTCTTGAATTTTCATGCTATTAATTTTTCCCCAATCTTCATAATGCATTGTGTTCACCCAATATTATTCTTGCAATAACAACACTATAAACAAACACATACTAATGTGATCTTTTCTTGTAACAACAAAATCTTAATTCTAATCTCAGTCTTACTTCTGTTGAATTAAAATTAATGCCGTCAATTGATAACAAATGTTATGACTAGTTAATCACAGTCATGGTCTGTCATTGATCACGATTAATCATAATTTTTAAATATTTTGATTTTTTTATATTATAAACATGCAATGTTGGAATAAATAAATGTATGACAAACTGGTTAGAGAAAACAGATTATGCAGTTTTATAAAATCCCAAACATTAAAGTTTAACAAATTTGCATGCAGTGGCCTGGCTGGGTGGTATGGATGCGGCGACCCACCAACCACAGTGCTTCAATCCAGATCCTCAGACTCTCAAATCAACAACCTAGAGTCTTAGCCACCTGAACCACCACTCCAACATCTTACATTTATTTTATCTTCGTAAAAAATATGTGATTACATAGTTTGTCATTTTCACTTTATAATTTAATGTTTTACTACCAATTACATGATAATTGTAATTGGTTGTCAAAACAATACAGAGAAAAAAATACAGACGTCGGGACAACATTGATATTAGGTTGTTTTTGAATGTTAGAATTGTTTGGATAAAATGACGGAACAATGTTGAACTGTAGTTATTTCATTAGAAAGAGAGGTTGATGAGGGAATGTCTGATTATAGCTGGACAACTAAGGGACCTACTGTAAGGGTAACATAGTAAATGTAGGTACATAAGTAGGTAAGTGCGAGAAAAATACTTAAAAAAAAAACACAGCAATTTACTGAAATAATTAGTTGGAATGCAGCCAAATGTGGAAAAATATTGCTTAAGATCCCAGATCTGTTCTGGAAAAGCAGATATGATGCAGTTTGAAAGCAGTGCAAACACTACATTGCAGTGCAGTACAGTATTTACTGTACCTCGTAGTAAAACTCACAGACATTGAAGATCATCACAACATCTAGTACAACTATATTGAAACGTTCATCCAATGTTAGGGCTCCTGCTGGGATAATGCTTTTCAAAGTAAATCTCCATATTTTTCTTGTAATAAAACATTACATTTTCTCATACTAGATATTAGATTTACTTGGCCCAAAACAATATTTTCTCCAAATAATGTTTTTTTTTTTTTTTAATATAATATAGTGTTTTTTTTTTTATTCCTTTTTTTGTAATAACTACTGAGCTTTATTGGTTGATTGTTTTGCATTTTGGGGACTATTTGCACAATTCTTTCTAAAAGTAACATGGTGAAATTAAAGTCCTGAAATAACAAGCCTTTTAAAATCAGAAACAGTAATGTTAGTGTCTGTACCCCTTGTGCCTTTCTTTACAGCATAAAAAAACATTCTTTCTTTATTTTCCATCATATCTGTCTATACTGAAATAAAATATTACAACAGCAACTAAAAAAAAATGATATACCATAGGCATTTTATTGTAATTGTATAGATATTACAGATACATACAATATTCATGAGCAATCAGTATTGAGTGCAGGATAAATTCTTCCTGAAAGCATTTACTAACTCCAGAGGTTTAGCAAAACCCATCTGTCACTACAGACAGGCAGGAGTGAGGAGTGAGGAGTGCAGATTTAATTTTAAGCTTGAATACACTTCTTAAACCACACAAGGAATTACTCCTGAAAATCTCAGCGGTGTGTCGCCTAAATAAATACGCCAGCAGTTAGGAGCTCGCTTTGGTATGTAAAAAAAGAAAAAAGCTCAGTATAAAAAAAAGAGAGGAAGAGGAAAAAAAGGAAGACATGCTGTAAGTGTAATCACGTTTACCAGAAGAAGTGCAGACTCCGTGGCGTTTAAGGCTTTCAGGCTTTCATGTTTGCTTGGAAGAAGAAGAAGGTGTTGTCTGTGTTTTGTTTTAAGGAGCTTACCAAAGTACAAGATGATAGCTCTTGAAAAATAATAGCATTTTTATTTCTTCCTGGAAAAAAAAGAAAATCAAGCAGAATGTTGCACATACTGTAAGTATGTTAATATTCATGGGGAAAATGGGAAAAAAAATGTTTTACTGCCACAAGCTGCAAGGTGCATAAAGATTTACAACAATTTAAAAATTGGTTGTTTTCGTAACGACCTAAGCAGCAACCTCATTTCCCTCTCGTCTGTTTCAGCTTTCAGCATCACCAGTATCCTAATCACTAGTAAATCACTGATGATTTATATGCTTTGTCTGGTCAGTTCTGTGGTCAAATCTTATCTGTTCATATCTGTGGTCAAAAAAACAAACAAACAAACAAACAAACAAAAAAACTCAAGCAGAATGTTGCATATACAGTAAATAAGCCAATATTTAGTGTTTTGTTCATTTGCCTTTTTTTGTGGGTCGTAAACTAAAACATGATTTTATAACTAAGAGAAAAAACTTGCATGGGGGCATTAATGATGCGAAATTACAGTTTCCATCGTCAGGTTGATTCTATTCCAACAACAGCATGTTCAACTTGTATTTTATTCCTCTTACACAAAATCAATTTTACAAGGATTGCAGCTTTTTCTGTTACAGAGCAATGTGTCATACTTGTTATATGTTTAATTTCTGTATGACTAATGTTAACAAACATCCATAAAACACTGCACAAACCTCTCTCTTTCTCTCTCTCTCTCTCTCTCTCTCTCTCTCTCTATTACCTTCAATAATGTAAGCCACGATTGCCTTGTAATTTTGCCAACAATCTGCAAATGCTTTTATCCTGAAGACTTTACTGTGGCACGAAACTGAAATTTACAGCTTTACACAGCTGCAATATACAGTACAGTGCAAAAGTCTTGAGCCCCCCCTCATCTCTTCATATTAAATTAAATGATATGATGTAAATTAAATGAAAGAAATTTTTTTTTACTTGTGGCCCTTTTTTTATTTAAAAATTGGTCAAATTGTTTATTTATGTGACAGCCTCATCAGCAACCTCATTTCCCCTCTCGTTTGTTCTAACCACTCAGAAGCATTCAGCATCATCAGTATACTGATTACTAATAAATCACTAATAATTTATATGCTTTATTTACATTTTGGTCCATTCTCTGGTCAGTTATCTGGTCAGTTCTGAGGTCAACTAAAACATTATTTTATAAGTAATGAATAAAACATGCCGGAGTAAACAATATGTTGGATATACAGTAAGATATATGACAAAATACTTCAGATAGTGAGCAATCACATCTCGAACTTGTATTTGTGTTACTGTCTCTGAAAATCTGGACTTTCCATCCATCCATCCATCCATCCATCCATCCATCCATCCATCCATCCATCCATTCATCCATCCATCCATCCAAATGTATTTCTCATTGGTTCATACTTTAAGTTAGACGATGTTTTATACTTAAATGATTTATGGGTCACTGTGTGGCTTAACAAACTAAAACATTCATCTGAAACTGGTCCGGTACTGCGATCAGACTGAAAATTAGAGCCAAATACATGGAAGAAATAAAGGGGTCAAGACTTTTGCACAGTACTGTACATGTGAAACAAACAAACATTCACTATAGTTACCATTTTTTTCAACATCTGACCGATCTGAATTAAGAATTGAACAGTATTGTAGTGTAATGATGCTTCAAGTCTGGCTGCTGCCATAAAGTAGCTGGATTAAAAACACGTCTTACAGAAACTAAATGTCAAACCTGATTTGTTCTGTAACTCTCTTGTTTTCTCTCAGTCTCACTACGCTGCCCTTTTTAACCTGCTGTCTAATATTATCTTCAGGCATCTTCAGACAACCGGGCAAGATGAGCTAGTGTCCTGTCAAGATTCAGAAAGAGGCTGAGCTGAAGATATAAGAAAAGCATACATTGTCAGATTACTGGGGAGATGCAATGAGTGGTCCATTTGTGCTAGAAAATCAGTCCATCTAGGCAGCTGGGGCTTCTTGGCATCCTGGCATCAGCTACAGACAAACCACAACCTGACTTGAATTCCAAACACTCAGAGAGAATGAGTGAGAAAATTCCTTGTGAATGTCATAAAACATCCACCATCCTTGCCAAAAAAAAAAAAAAAAAAAAGCCCAGATGTCTAAGTGCTCTCTGTGGAATGTGTCTGTCTTGTCTGCACCTAATGAGAAGCTGATCTTGGGTCCACCTGTTTGTCTAGTGCTTGCACTGCATTATAATTCACAGGACATTACAGAATGATATATGAATAGAAGGCCAATGTCTGTTTAGAACTTGATTATTAGTTTATAAGATGAACCACTGACAGTGGTGCTGGATTGGGAAGTAGATTGTGTGCACTGGGATTACTGGAAAGGAAATTTGGGAAATTTTATATAAAACATTTCTACCCATAGAGTCATATTCTGTGATTAATCACGATTAATCACAATTTCAAAATAGTCAGATTTACTTGCATTATACTAGGTATTATACTAAATTCTGTATTCCAACATTACTTGTATGAAGAATCAAGAAATGCATGGAAACAGATTATGTAGTTTTATAATATCTCAAACATTAACGTTCAACATATATTAAATTAAAATATCTTGAATGGGTAGTATGGGGTCTAGCAGCATTTAGCACTTTTTTTTGGATAAATATAGTGCCTCGAGTTGGGCGTGACTATATGCGCACTTAATAGAGCTAATCAACACCATAGATTACTGTGTATAGAGAGAGTATGCGAAAGACACTTAAATGACGGCAACGCACATGACAAACTTTAACAATCATTACCAAAAACAAAGAAATGCATGACTCCGAAAAATAAAATAAAATAAAATAAAGAAAAGATAAGTACACAATAAAAACTGAACCTTCAAGGATGAATGGACAGATCAATATATGTTGATTCTTCCTATGGGAAGCTTAAAACCAGTTTGTCTCATATGTTCTAACACCGTGGTATCTCTGATTATATTAAAGCTGATCAGCTTCTGTTTAGCTTTAACCTCTTTACTATTTATACAAATTCTTTCGCCATCAATGACGGGTACTAACGCTAGTAATTTCTACAGCACTCTTGACCTTCATCACGTAATGATATGACTGAATAATTGAATGAATTACTAACAATTCCTCTCTATGTGAATGTGCCAGAGTAATTGCTTTAGAATGTTACACTATTAAACAGTCATACCTACTGTTACGTTAAATGCTTTAAAAGTCTATAAACTAAAAGTTTAGTTGCTAACTTGACCTTTTGCTCAGTCATTAGAAGCCTGTCGGTCTCAGACGCTTAAGAGTCTTATGCAGGCCTTTTATGTCTTTTATGCCTTTGAAAACAAAGTTCGTGGGAATCTGGAGCTCAGTGTATGCGATGGACGAAAGCAAGCCGTCAGAGTGTATATAAGCTGTGCACTCTGATCAAAGGCTTTTAAGTCTAAAAAGAAGGCTATAATTTTCTATTCTTACTTCCTCCACTTAGGTACAGGTTTAAAAGTCTGCAGCTTGTATTGTCACTTAATACCTTCATGTGCAATGTCCGACAGTTGCACTGTAATCATTTCAGTGCAGCTTAGCACACTGGATGGTAAGCTTTGCAATATGATGAAATAAAGTAATAGGGATCCGAAGTGTGGTCTTCGTTAATGCATCAGAATTTTCCTTTAAGGTCATAGTGCTCTGTATATGTTTTATTTTTTTTGCAAAATCATTACTCATTTGTCTCACTTTAGTAAAAGCTGCCGGCACTGACATCATGTTTCCATGTCTGCAGAGCTGTAACTTTAATTTACTCTACATTAGGTAACAAATAGAAATATTTCCAGGATTACGTAAAAAAAAATAAAATAAAAATAAAACCAAGATAAATAATGGTGAAACACTTTTTACAGTAAGTTGTTCCACATGTTTTTTTTAAGGATTTGGATCTGACTCTGACTGAGCCATTTTGATGCATTGATCTTCCTCTTCTGAAGCCTTAATTTTGTTGACTCGGATTTTGTGCTTTGGGTCGTTATTGTGCTGGATGTTTTTCTTTTCATCTTCAGCTGTCGCACAGAGACCTACACGGCTTGTGCCAAGTAGATTGGAATTTGGAGCTTTCCATGATTCCCCCTCCCTTTACTATAGAGTCCCAGTCTCCACTGAAGGGAAGCAAAGAAAAAGCATAATGCTTCCATAACAATGCTTCCCCATGGATATGGTGTACTTTGCGTGATAAGCTGCCTTGTTTTTGCAGTAAACATATATTTTGCCAAAAACACAAACTTTGTCTGATCAGCCCAGAGATGGTCATAACTATGTTGATACACTTTGTAAATATAATTCATATATTTATTAAAGAATACTTTTTATTTTTACTCTGCTCAAAAGTAATGCAAATATCTGTACTTTTACCTAAAACTACATTTCTGCATTACTAAACAACAGTGGTGTATAGTATTTGAAGCGGGATTTACAGGAGATTCATGCACTCTGTGTGGACTTTTTCATGAGACGAGGCTTTAATCTAGTCAACCTATTTCATAACCCACCCATAAAAACTCTCATCATGCTATAGGGCCTATACCATGGTAGTTCGGTTTATATTACCATGGCATTTTTGAGTGTACCATGGCACTTATTTACAGATATAGTACATGCCCCACACATTCATACTGTACATTAGAACAATAGTGCATGTACTATAGTATGGGACATGCTAATACACATTACCATATTAGCATTTTCCTGCTATATGGAAGGATAGAGCACATACTAGGATACTGTTAAAAATATATTATACATGTTTATGTACCATAATAGTAATATTTATATACTACCATTAAATGTATACTGTATATTACTAATTAAAAACCATATTGTATGCTGAAACATTATTAACCACTTTTAACGGTTGATTAACTGTGATTAACGGTACAGGCAATAATATGGTACTGTCTGTACTATACCATACTTGTAGTATGTACTAACATATCTAATATAGTACAGTTTGTAAAAACATACCATATTAGATACCTGCTGAACTTTGGTAGCCACTGTAACACTATTAAGTACCACGGTATTTAACAGTGTGTGTTGTGGTGAATAACATAGAATACATGGAAATCACAATAACCTAGCAAGCATTTTAATTTTATGACTTTCTTTGATTATTTTTTTTACTGTAAATAGGCTTACGAAGTTGGCTTTTTCCCCAGTCTTTTATTTCCAGGAAAAGAACTTCATAATATGGAATATATTTATGGTTTCTTAAAACTTTTTAAACAAAAATCAAATTTTTAATTTTTTTCATCTGTTTGCCAGAGTTCAGCCATAGCAATACATTTTTTTTTTACCCTTAAATAAGATGGACATTATATGACCAGTTTGAATGCAAAATAAGATAAATACCAAATAATTGGCAGATTCTTTTCCACTAGCACTTAAGACAGAACATTTTCTTAGGCTTTTAGCAGGGTAGCCAGACATGGCCATCTGAAGGTAAGGGAGCCTAGGAGGCGGTCATGGTTCAATGGTGGCCCCTTTAAGGATGGTTTGCCCCATGTTGGGGAATCCAAATAACTAAAACATAAACCATGTGTCACACACCCATGACACACACATGCATACTACTCACCGGACCGTCATTTTATAAAGCTAGCCACAGTAAGTTGAGATGCCCCACCCCTTCCGTGTACATATCGGAGCTACTGTAGGCATGGTGCTTAATTGTGAGCTGTGATTTCTACTTCTCGGTCGAGTCTGGAGCAGGCAGATGGTAAGAGGTGCTGGCTCTAATCCTGCCGTCACAATTAACGAAGGCAGTTTTGCTGCATGCTGCACTTCACAGTAATTTTCCAAATGAAATGGAACATAATGCTATAATACTAAAATATGTGTGATCCCTGTCTTTCTGTACAAAATGCACTGTGTGTGGGAAGCTGTTGCATCTGTGACATCTGGCTACTGTATGTCCTGTTCTCCATTTGGGAGTTCCAAACTTTGTTATAACCTGTACATGTATATGTAGTCGGACAAGACCTAAATGACATAATAGCATGCATGTCTGTATTAGGACAAGGTGCTGCGGTCAACTTTCAAAATAACACTAAAAGTGGTAGCTGAAGAGACTGAAAACTAATTGTATCTAACAAAAAAGGTTTAGTGCGCAACAAAACTGAACACTTTTTCCCTTGTTCCAATTCGTTTCTATGTCTCATTACAAAAATATATATATATATCAAAGCATTTTAATTAAAATTTGAAAACCAACATATGGTAGTTACTCTGCCATAAAAACAACCGAAGAATGATTTATTCATTGCAGCACAACTGTGAGAGATGGGCTTATAGCATTTAGCAAAATCATCCAAAGTTCACAATAATGTAACCAAAACCATTTCACCATACTATTTGGGCATTTGTGCTTTTAAACACCTGTGTGCAATACGTTTTCCTTATTTTTTTAAAACCCGCCATAATGGAGAGATCTTATTTTGCGGTCAAATTCTTCATATATGTTTAGTCTGGAAAAAAAGGAAAATGAGGAAAGAGATACAATGATAAAAGACCTCATGAACAAAATGATGTTGGCCTAAAGGAATGGCTGATGTCAAGTCAGGTGACCCATCATTGCTCCACTAGACAGAGCGATGGTGGCTCACACATTAGCAGCCCGCGTTGGCCCAGTGGAATGACTGATGTTAATGTCAATTTGCTCCCTGGGGAGGAAATCCTTAGTTATGTATGAAAAAGTGTGCACTTTTTAATATTTCCTCATAGCCAGCTCTTAGTGCTGAACACAGTTTTGGATGTAGGTGAATGAGTGTAGGAGGCAGCGGAAAAAGATGATGAAAGAGAGCTTATTTAAAATTATTTCCTACTGATATGGTGGACTAACAGGACATCTGCTTACCCTGCAGCATTTGTCCAGGGAAGGCCGGCACATTTTATCTGCCACAGCTCCAAAAACCGCCTGAAATTCATAAATTAGCTGTGAGAGTGAGTGAGAGAGAGAGAGAGAGAGAGAGAGAGATCCCGGGTCTATTGATCATGTGTCTTCACTGACTGAATGTGAATGAGTTCCTCAGCGTGACTCTGCATAATCCATTTGCTAAAGCCTGAGTGCTCTCTCAACCTTTTTATCCCTCTTTCTTTCCTTCACTATAAAGTGAATCAACACCTTTAAAATGTCAGACCTGCCTACCTCTGAAGATTATGAGAAAGCTCACGTACAATTTGACCTCAGCATTTTAGTATTGTGATGTTATCTGTGACAGTGTCCATGCTATGAAATAGCATGTTTTACGTTACAATTTTTATTTGCACTATATATGAGAAAAACCTTATATTAATAAATAAATTATTTGGTGTAAGATTTAGCTTTACACAGTGGCTTAGTGATAGCACCGTTGCGTTGCACCTCAAGGGTTCAGGTTCATTTCCCAGGATCGATTTCTGCCTCTGTGTGCATGGAGTTTGCATCTTCTACCCATGCTTGGTGATGGGTTTCCTCCAGGTACTCCGGTTTCCTCCCACAGTTCAAAGACATGCAGATTAGTCTAGGTTCCCAAATTGCCCAAAGTGTGTCATGTGTGTATATTGGCACCCTGTCCAGGGTTTGCATTAAGTGGTATGGACAATGAATGAGTGAGTGACAAAAAGCATCTTGCAATCATATGTTTAATGAACTTTTTAAAGTAAAGCTTGCAAAAAAACAAAACAAAGATAAAACCCTTACTATTATCTAGCGGCCCAGCGCTAACTGATCTGAACACTTTAGCAACATATACAGGAAGACATGTGATATATGAGGTTTCCAATAAATTCATTCTTCGTTGAAGATGTCACCTAGTGGTTTTCACTTTTTAATGTCGGTCTGGATTTCACATCCAGTGTATTCCGAGATGCTTTTCTGCTCACCACAGTTGTAAAGAGTGGTTATTTAAGTGATTGCTGACTTCCTGGCAGTTCACAATGGCCCAATTCTTGTTGGAATCCACTCCTTGGTAAGGCACTTACATCTGCAGACCTGCCCACTCACTGTTTTTTTTTTGTCTATCTGACGGACTGTTGTCCCCTCTTACCACAAAGTTGAACTCATTACACACTGTATATCGGCATGATTTTACTGGTATGTGTTGTTCTGCTGCCACATGATTGGATTAACGAATTTGTATTAAATGTGTTATAAAAATGGCCACTAAGTGTATATGCATTAGGATAAGGCATTACAGCTTAATGCCATATTTAAAATTAATCCATGAAAGCTTTTTTGCGTCAAATGTAAGATAAAGGGAATCAAGTGTAGTGAATGAGGGATGCTGCCCAGAGGCTAATTATAATTGCATTCTGGTTGATGGTGCATTATTAAATATAATCTTTAATG
Organism: Clarias gariepinus; assembly: GCF_024256425.1. Lineage (NCBI taxonomy): Eukaryota > Metazoa > Chordata > Actinopteri > Siluriformes > Clariidae > Clarias > Clarias gariepinus. The sequence goes on along the minus strand of NC_071125.1, from coordinate 19,191,250 downwards.
AAGTATTTATTTAGATTTTGGGAAAGCTTCAGAAACACAGAAAATAAACTGCTGTTGTAGAGTAAATGCTAATCACAGATTATTTAAAATCAGTTAATGCTGTTGCGTATACTGTACTGTTAATGGTATTGATTATATTTCCAGTAAGTCGATTTATGATGTGAAGATCATGTTAAGATTGACTCTTTTACAACATCACTAAGAAAAAAGCAATAAAAGAAAAAGTTTGTGTTAGCATTAATAATAATAATAATAATAATAATAATTAGCATTTTACTTTAATAGACCCCAATATAAGCTTTTAAATGGTTAAGATAGAGCAGTGGTGGGTGAGAGGGTTAAGGCACTGATTTATTGATCGTGAGATCGGCAGTTTAAACCCCAGATCCACCAGGTCGCCACTGTTGGGTCCTTGAGCAAGGCCCGTAACCCTAGCTGCTCCAGGAGCGCTGTATTATGGCTGACCATGTGCTCTATATCCAGTTACACTGGGATATGTAAAAAATTTTACAATGCTGTAATGTATATTGTATAATGTATATAAAGTGTGACAAATAAAGGCTTAATTAAAAAAAGATGCCACTTCATGGTAAAATTATCAATACATTGCATATGCATAGCAGAAAGAAAGAAGTCACGTAAAATGTTTGGTTGACCAACAGTAAAAATGTTTTTGAGCAATAGATTCACTTTAATTTAATTAAATTTAATTTGGTGTAGTATGCTATGAAGCAATAATACTATTTAAAGGCACAGCAACATCTACAGTAGCTCAACCAAACGGTAGAGATGGCTCAATCAGGTTAGGTTTGATACATTTTTCAATGAGATATAGCAAATCAAAGTGCTTTACCAAAAATTGAAGAGAACATTCAAGGGTTATGGTCACATAATGTGTTCCAACCTAGAAATACACTTCAAGTGGTCTAAACTGGCATATTTTTTCCCTATATTTGCAGGCTGTGCTAAAATAAAATGTTCTCTTTTGCATTGATCTTAACCACAAGAAGAAATTCCAGGGTTTTGAATTCTGTTTACCTTCAAATATAAAAAAACAAGAATTTAAAAGATTGCACAAAATGATGCATCCACCTACCTCTACATCTTCTTTTATGAATAAATATAAAAAGAAAAACATTCTTTCTTTGGAACAGGCTTTAAAAGGCCACATATTGTTTTAAACTAAAGAGGTAAGAGTGTGAGGTTTGGAAATACTCACACAAAACAGAGGAAATGCCCAGTGTTCAAGGAAGAAATAGAATGCCCCTGGGAGACCTATTTCTTTGTTTTGCAAATACACACAGTAGCATCTCATTTCACTGGTCCTCAGCGGTAGATAGATTCCTTCCCTACATTACCAAGAACCCTGGCCCTGAAACCAGAATGCATTCACCGATCTGTGTGGTGGAAACTGGGAAGCCAACCTTCATTATGCAAAGTTGTTTGACATTTTATCTGCCTTTTTTTTATTATTCTGTCCTGCATGTGAACTCATGAGTGCTGACTTGCTTTTAACTCAAATGTCACCACCATAGACTTTAAAGGGGCATCTTGAGAAATCATAGTCTTTAAAATAAATACACTCAATACTACAGCAGCAGGAAAGAGCATGAGCAAAGAGCATTATTTCATGCATAAGACTAACTGTAGTTAACTTAAATTAAATATAATATATCAAATGAATATAACAAACTAAACATACGCACACACACACATACACACACTCTGAAAAGTTCAGTACTTAAGATTGCACTTGCCATTGAGTTGAAAGTACAGTAAGAAAATGTCATCTGGAAAAAGGTCACCCTAGAACCCTGCACATCTACCAGTACTCATTCCTCTCATCCGGTCACTTTCTTTCCACCTGCCTTCCCAGCTCTCTCTCTCTCTCTCTCTCTCTCACACACACACACACACACATACACACAATTCACCAGAATAACCTTTATCTGTTCTAACGTGTTATATGCCATTTGCTAGGAACCTATGGTTGAGTGCTTGGTTTAATAGAGCTTGGCCTTAAAATATAGTAGTGAAAAAAAAAAAACACCCTTAATAAACGGCTGCTCTCTGATTAGTCTCACCACAGTAGACCCACAGTCTGGCCAAGTACAGTAAGCTGCCATTAATGAAGACTCAAATTATTGGTGTGCATCAGGCAAAGAAAACAACAAAGGAGATCAACTTCAGAAAAAAGAAATCATGAATGGAGACCACTTAACCACTTAAAGTCAAGTTGCATAGTAAAAATGATCGACAGTAGAAAGCTACTCAAATAAGCTACGTTTAATAGTGATAGTAAGAGCAAGTTCACTCTTTCACATCACTAAGAAAGATTGACTCTTTCACATTACTAAGAAAAAAGCAATAAAAGAAAAAGTTTGTCTTAGCATTAATAATAATAATTAGTATTTTACTTTAATAGACCCCAATATAAGCCTCCAAATGGTTGAGATGGAGCAGTGGTGGGTGAAAGGGTTAAGGCACTGATTTATTGATCGTGATGATAAAGCACTGATTTATTGATCGTGAGATCGGCGGTTTCACTTTTACAATGTGATGAGAACTCATAAGATTGGGACTAAACAGCTGTGTGTCCATGTTTATAAGAGTAATCAGAAAAAAAGGCTTCACATTGATGGCGATGCATATTCTAAAAGAGTGGTAGTGGGACCAGAGGAAATATCTTCAGATCTGAATCAGCCAGCACATACAGTAGTGCCCTATGAAACCATATGAAATTTTTTTTTATTTTTTTTATTTTTTTTGGCCAGGCAGTGAATAAGAGATGACTAGTTTTTCTTTCATGTGTCAGGCAGATAAACCCAGTGTGGAGACTAATATGTACTTTATATACTTTAGCATGAGTCAAAAAACTCAATTAAGAAAATACTGGCTATCAGAGTGAATTAGCATGACTTTCGAAAATTCATACGAAAATTATCCGCACTCTGGATGTTGAATTTGTTTTAATTCCTTTTTAGTTAATACAAAGACATCATTTTTATTGTAATCTCATTGCATTTCAAATACACTTTGTCAATGTCAACAAGCTTTCGTATTCTCCCACTGAAAATGTTTTAGACTGAGCTGCAAGCCATGAATGCAGCACTGTCTTCACTTCTTCAGCAGAAGTGAATCTTCATCCTCGTAGAGCTGCTTTCAGGGCATCAACCAGGTGAAAGTCTGATGGAACAAGATCAGGACTATAGGGAGGATGCTTTAACACTTCAGAGCAAAGTTTTTGCAGAGTGTTGACAGTGTGGGCAGATGTCTGCGGATGAGCATCGTCATGAAAGATCACAACACCCTTGGATAGCAGTCTTCTGCATTTAATATGAAGTTTAGGCTTCAAATTACAATAAGCAGCTCACTGTAACGGGTGCTGTTGATTGTTGAACTTTTTTCCAGTATATGATAATATGAGGAAAGAGAAGAAGAAAAAGATAAAGAAAAAAAGCCAGACAGTTCAGAATGTGCAATGAATTTGAGAAGATGATCAGTCATGTCATGGTTGTACAATGCTGGATTCTACATAAACCAGCGCAGCAAGCTATCCGGTTATTTGCACTAGTCGATCTGCAAGGATCTTGGCAGAAGAGTACCTGAGATGTACAATGAACCCAAAGCAGTGGTTAATATCAAAGACCATCATGATATAGTAATAGAGTCTGACCATACCATCCAATAATACCATCCTGATTTAATAGTCCACCTCAAGAGGAAAAGCTAAGGCTGGTGCTCAGAAAATAGCGACCAGGAAGACCAGATTTGTGCTTGTGGTGGTCAGGGCTCTTGCACCATCAAAAGAAAGATCCAGAGAAACACACAGTCGAAAGTGCAGGAAATAGCACTAGTGGGATCATACACAAAATACCAGGCTTAACCTTCTTTTGAAAAATAAGCACCTTGACAGCAACCAGCCAAAACATATTAATTTAACCTAAATTTTTGCGACACCCAATAATAGGATAATATTTTATACAAATAATGTTTTTGCCATTACTACTATAATGCAACATAAAATTCTTTAACAAAAAATATCTGATTTGTGACACCTCACATAATATTATGTATTGAGTCAGATTTTTGGTGATTTTTCTTTTTTTTTTTTTAACTATTTTTAGAGTCCCCAGTGTGAGTTTGTTTACAAGGAGGACCTTAGAAAAAACTCAGTTGAAATCCAATCTTTAGAATATTTAAATTAGGGCTCTGAATAAATGTTAGTCCCCAGTCTTGTGATTCTATGTTTTTTTTTTTTTTTTTTTGTGTGTGTGTGTGTGTGTGTGTGTGTGTGTGTGTGTGTGTGTGTGTGTGTGTGTGTGTGTGTGTAAAAACATGATAGCTTTTGTTGTGTAGTGATTGTAGTGGCTTTTAGTATTGGACAAATACAACTTCAGATAAACAACATATAACCTTTTTACCATGCGATTATTCATTTAACAAAAAAAAGCAATTTTGAGTTCAACAATCTTACAAGTGAAAAAAGAGAAGCCTGTAGGGTTTGAGATGTAGCTCTTTTTCATTTCTCTGAGCATTACATAGTCTGACCTACATCTCAAACCCTACAGGCCTCTCAGAGCTAATAAATGCTATAATCTATTAAAGCACAATTAGAAGAAGACTGAATAAGTACAGTTTATTTGGAAAGGGTGCCAAGAGAAAGCTCCTTCTGTCTAAAATAAACATAGAACTTTGACAATTATTTGAAGCATGTCAGTAAATCTACATTAGGGGTCCGTTCTTCATACGTCGCTAACTCAGTTAGCTAGATTTGATTGTTGTGGATTTGTCCTGATCTTGGACTGTTTTGTTCTCCGATGAACATCTTGCATTTGCTGTCATAGCAACATATCCGTAAGCTTGTACCTGCTCGGAAGCAGATTTATTTCATGTAAACAGGATTTAGGCTGCACTCCAGGCGGGTTATTATTGGTTGATATGGCGAGGTCACATCTGATTGGTTAAAGAGCACAACTGACGCGGACTGACTCACGGGGGAAAAGGAAAGCATCTTATATATATATATATATATATATATATATATATATATATATATATATGTACACATAATCGCTATTCCTATTTATTAGAACATAAATTCATAGGTTTATTATTATCAAATATAATATTACTATTATAACAAAGCCTGGGCACGTCACAGGTGTCAAGACCATAAATCCAAATTCTTGTGTAATGTTTATTTTGTAACACATTTATTTTTCAGGGGTTTGTCATGAGTATGCAAATAAATATTTATATATAATAAGAATAAATATTTTTTATAATGAAAAAATCAGACAAAACTAATTTTATTATAAAATAAACAATATGAAAGTATACATCTTGTATTTGAAAAAATATATATATTTCTATATTTTTATATACAACTTATATATTTTCATATTGATTATTTTATTTTATTGTTTCAGGTAATTTGTAAACCATTAAACTATAAGTTTATGTTTTAATAAAATATTTGATAGCGATTATGTAAGGGAGGCACTGCATGGCGGGGGGGGGGGGGGGGAGGGGCATTTCAGCGCATAACACGTATTACAAAAAAATTGAGCTCGCTCTTTTTTGCTATTTCGTCAACCAATCAAAGGGGTTGTGATCAGTATTTCTACTGTCGATGCATATCGGCTTTTAAACTAACGCATGAACTCGCAATCCTAGACAACTCAATCCAGCTATACTAATCATCAACAACAGGTGAAGAACCAACCTAGCCAGATCGTAATTAGCACGATGATCTCATCTTAGATGTGTCACTTCATCTCGGATGTGTCAAGCAACGTACCCCAGAATGGCTGAAAAAAAAAAAAAATCAAAGTTTTTACCCAACTCCAAAACCCAACCCAATTGAAATGCTTTGCCCCAAAACCTCAATGAACTGAAGCAATGTTGTAAAGAAAAATGGACCAAAGGTTCTCCAAAACAAAATAAAAGACTTTATTAACTTCAGGTTATTGCTGCTAAAAGTGGATCTACATGGCGGTACTAAATATTGGCCATGTTATAATTTTTTTTAGTTAAATAAATAATGACACGATGAAAAAAATAATACACTGTTTATTATCTGAGATTGTAAGTGCCTAATCCTAAGACTTGCCACAATAAGATGATTTTTATTACATATTTACATCACTTGACATGACATAACTTAAACATGACTGTAATACAAATAAGGGAAACTTTAACCTCATTTTGACACCAGGATTTCCCTGCTATGCCTAAAAATAACTTTACCAGCAGTGAATTTATATCAAAAACATGCATATATTCCTATCACAATATTAGTATCCAACATGAATAGTGTTTATTAAAGTTCGTTAAAATAATGTTTAGGATTAAAGTTTCTCAGTTCTGTTGAAGGATCAGGAAGGTAAGGTATAATATGTATCAACCATTTTTTTTCCAGAATTGAAAATTTGTTGTTAGTGCAATTCCGAGTCGATGCTGTAGCCTCTTGCAGCTGAGGGCCTGGAGAGACCTGATTGGCCGAGCTCTCTCAGCAAGGGTGGGATGAGAGGCAGTTAGCACTCTTACATCAATCACAACTCTACCATCAGTCTGTGAGCTCACGCAAGTGGAAGGAGCGGATAGTGGCAAGCAGTTTGAAAAGCTACGGTGTCACGTGTTTCCCAAGTGACGTCCCTGACTGGTGGTGGTGGCCATGGTGTGGAAACCCCTTCTTGATGGGTGGAAATTGATACGACTGAAAAACAAAAATTGACTAATTTTTCTTTGTGCATCCTGTGTGCCCATATTGTGTGTGAAAGAGCTTGTATGTGTGTGTCATGCGATGGATTGGCATCCTGTCCACAGTGTACCCCGCCTCGTGCCCTGGGATAGGCTCCAGGCCCACCAAAATGGTGTCAACAATGCAACGAGACCTTAGCACATGGCTAGTTTGCATATCAACTTTATACGCCAGCCAGTAAACAGAAAGAAAATGTATCTTCGTGTTCAGTGCTTGCAGATATGAAGTGCTCTCCCATGTGATAAATTCTCTGCATACTCTTTTTATTGCTCCATGCTTGTGAATATCTCTGTGTGTGCTTGCTTCATGGCCCATTTTTAATCACCATTTTGCTTCCTGCCTTGATAAAGCACTGAGAGTATTCACTTGGGTATTAGGAGCAACTTTCTATCATTTAGTCATTGCCTTGCCTGAACACTCGAACACTCCTTACAAGGTCCCCCTTTTTTTTTTTTCCATAAAATCATAAAACTTTAATCTTGACTCTGCTTTGACTTTTTTAAAGGCATTAAAGTACACAGCTTTGTCTTCTTCTTTTCAACATAATTTATTCAGCATCTGTCTGAGGTCTTGCTTTTTTTTTTTTTTTTTTTTAAATGGCTTGCTGTCAGCATATGCCAAAGCTTAAAAAAACACCAGCAGATGTTAAAGCTGGACCTATGCTTCTGGCTGGGAAACACTCGTGCCTTTAAAGGGGCCTGCTTATTACACATCCTAGGGCTACACTACTAGGGAAATATCTCTCCTGAGGAACACCACAGCCTTCCATTTCTTCCTTTTTTTTGGTGGATGTCACAGCTAGAAAGAATTCAGCTTCAGGTCTTGCTGAAAAACCTTTTCTTGTGTAGAAGAAAACACTTGTCTTAATACTATTACAAATTAAAATCAGAACTTACTGTATGATGAGTGTTATCATCTGGTGTCATCAACTGGTCAGGTCTAGACTTGAGCAATGTTATTTGTCAATAACTTGATGTCAGCCGACTACCCGATTGTGTGTACAAATTTATTTAGTTCTGGAGAGTAATTATCTGGATTGTAAAATTCATTTTCTGATAGGAAATTATGTAAATGCAGATAATCCGCGTTAGAAACCCAGAAATATTACCAATATTACCAATTTCCAACATTAAAATCATGTTTTCATATAAAATGCATATAAAAACTGTAAAAAAGAGGCATGTAATTAAAGTAAAATTACATGCCTAGAGTAGACATTTAACCTCACTTAACCTTTAGTTATGATTCTCAAAACTGAAAGAGTCTCTTTTTTCTTCTTGCTACCATGCTTGCTAAGATTCTTGGGATCCAAGGTCCTATGTCTTCACTAAATCTTGCACAAAATGCGAAAAAAAAAAAAAATAAAAACACAAAAACCTGCTTTCCTTGGCTTTCTGCTCATGCAAACAACACATCTTAACCAGCGTTTAGTTCGGCTCGGTTCGTTTGCTCGTACGCCAAAAAATGTGCCTTGCAAAATTTTAGTACTCACAGCGTAAATGCCAAGCACTATTGACATCCCTCACAATAAAGATGCACTTGGAAAACCTCAGGCTGCTAAATGCTCCAACTGACATCCTGAAAGCAGAGTTTGGAGCAACGTAGCATTATGGGGGGAAAAGCTAATGACACGGGATCTCCATCATGTTGGGCATCAATTAATTTCTGCCTGAGGAGTGCAGGAGCTCAAAGAGTTGCCAGATGCTGGCGTGAAACGTGAGACTTAATTAAACCCTCCAACTAAGAAAGTTTCTAATTGATCATCTGATGCTTCTGCTCCTGAGACCCTGTAGTGGAAATAAAGACAGTAATGTCATTTGAGTGCAGTGACGTGCCAGCTAAAGTTGCACAGAGAGAAAGTGAGAGAGAGAAGAAGATGGATGAGGTCATTACTTCCTCCACTGTTCTCTGTTCAAATCAGCGGCTGCATAGATATAATGTTTCTCCAGATTATGGCTTGGTGAGGAACATCCAGAGCTAAAGTATACTGTATACCCAAGCAATACATTAAAACAAAACACACATACTAACTAGCTAGATTTGTTTATATAAAGCTATTATTTTTTCTCATTTAAAAGATTGAATTTCTGAACTTCTGCTACTGGGGTTCTCGTTTAATGAAATTGTACCTGCTGTGAAATTAATTTTATTGACTGGGAAACCAGTTCATCAATATTTCTGAATTAAGCTTATTTTAATGAGGCTATTTGCAAGTTTGCCTGGTAAATTTATCCAAATGACCCTACGATTGATGGCAATAACCACAATAAGTAGATTTGTTAAAAACAAATAACAACAAAGTCATCCTAAAGTGTGATTTGTTATTAATTATCAACTATCTTTTAGCTGTCATGAATAGTGTCTACACATATGGTGTAGTCAATTTAATGCTTCTTTTTTTAATTTAAGAAAAAATTGTAAATTAACTCGTCATTCACTTGTGTGCACTTGTGTAAACTAACTTCCTATTAAATTCCTCAAAACAATTTGTCTTTCTTAATCTTCTTGTACTTTTAATGAAAAAAATGCCCTGTAGCAAATTCTACTCATCTTCTTAGATAAAAAAAAATAATAATTTGTTCTTTCGTATTAAATTAATACGTTGTTTTGAAAAAAAAAATATATAATTGGGTCCTTCAGTAGCCCCAAATTATATTGGACAACTCCCCCCCCCCCCCTCCTCCAATGTACAGTACAGTGTACTAAATGTTTAAAAAATGTGGACATTTGTTACATATAATTCATACTTTATAGATTTTATTGGAAATTTTTGTGCAGTTTTATAATATTTTAAACATTAACATTAATACAATCTTTCTGTAAAGGTGTGTGACGGCCCACTGATGGCAGCGTTCGAACCCAGATCCTCAGAACAATGACCTGGAGCTTTTGCCACCTGAGCCACCACTCCCACATTTAATGGTTAATGCATTATTGTAAAAATAGTTCTTCTTAAAGGTAGCTCAACCACACAACTATAATTTTGTCTAAAAGCTTCTTATAATAAAACTTGCCACTGACGGGTGAACTCACTAACACTGTCACCAACTATACCCCCGCAGACTTCTGACCGGATCATTGACCCACGGCTCATCCATGCCTGCGAGGACCAAAGGCCAGCCATTCCAGTCCAATCCCACAAAAAAGCCAATGCAACATCCATATGGAGCTATGTCCCAATGAGCCAGAGCTACCCTGGTATCACAAGGGGAACCCAGAACCCAGCTGGTTTTAATGTTAATGTTTTGTAAGAGGAAGACCGAACAATAACAAGTTTTATGGCTCTAATAACTAGCTAAAAATGTTGCCATTTATTTTACACATTTACTGTAAATAGTGAGCCTTAATGCTTATTTATAATTATTTTGGTTATGTTCACCAAATAACTTGCGCCAAACTAGGTCTTTGAATAATTATATTATAACCTTCACATGCATTCATTGTACAGTGTCTATTATAGATCTAATATATATCCGTCAAATATATCATTTTAAATTGGACATTGTGATTGGTAATTTCTGCTTTGATGAACTGATTGTTAAGGAAATTAATACACATCTGGTGTAACTGTATTGTCAGGAACACCTTGAAATCTTTACTTGAGGACAATCTAACAGCAACCATTGTCAAGTTATTAATGCACTTACTGTATGTACCAAGGCAGCAGACTACCAACTACCATATACGATCAGTTATAACATTATGGTCGGTATTGTGAAGTTTCCCCTCTGGTCCCTCAGGGAATGATGCCACAACACCTCTTGGGTGTCCTGTGGTGTCTGACACCAGGACGTTGGCAGTGGATCCTAAGGGTGCCTTGGGTTGCTGGGTGGCATCCACGTGGATAGCTCTTGTTTGTCTGGTGCATCCCATTGGTCCTTGATTAATGTAGATTTAGATCTGGAGAGTTTGCAGGCTGGGTCGACATGTATTGGGCTGTTCGCCTGCCGGACCCTGTGCATGGTGGGCTGTGGTGCAATTTTTCTTTTCTTTTTTTTTACTTGGGTGCCCATGATCTTGTCACCAGTAAACTGGTATATAATTGATCATTTACAGTATGTTAATGTATTAGTATTGTTAACAAGTGGGGTTCATTTTTATAGCTGATCGGTAACTTTACAAACTTTAGGGTCAGTCTGTGTCTGAATGATATAAGAGGCAAATGTAATATACTGTACAATATATGTGTGCAGTGAGAATGGTTTCCCAACAAATCCAGTTTTATTTGCTCTGTGTAGGGACTCCAAACAGTTTTATTCAATTACAGGCCAAATAATATTCCCTTCAAATGATGCTTCTTAAATGAAACTTGTCACAATATGATTTTCCCTATTTAGCTTCTGCTTCATGTTGAAAAGGCTTACAGTGATGATTGGCCCTCTCAGCTTATAAGAGATAAGAGACACATTTGCAGAAAATGACTGTTTACTTAGCGGTAAATGTCAATACTTTCAGTAGGGATTAAACTCCACAATGGGATGACTCTTGGTATTTAAAATCACTAATGACCACCCACAGTATAATATTATTTAAAATTAGACTGTGGCTTTTTTAAAATTCTTAATCACAGTGACCTGTCAGATAACTTTTTTATACAAAAAAATAATTAATATACAAGAATCCTAAATGTTGCGATGTGAACAGTTGAAATGTAGAATTATGGGTCCAAGCTGTGGGTCAATTAAATGATTTTTTTTTACCAATTCCTTCTTAACCTGGTCACTCCCTGCTATCATTGGTTCTGTATTCATGAGATAAAATCCCAATTACAGTAAGTACATTTCAGTTTTAGGTTAAATGCTACAAAATGTGGAAAAGTGCAACATAACGTACAGTATTAATGCAAGCCTCTGTAAATCTAGAAATCTGGCTATGAGAGCCAATTAGCCTAATCAGCATGTCTTTGGACTGTAGGAGCAAACCAGAGTACCCGGAGGAAACCCACCAAGCATGGGGAGAACATGCAAACTTCATGCACACAGACCAGAGGCGGGAATCGATCCTGACCCCAGAGGTGCAGGGCGACAGTGCTAACCACTAAGCCACCGTGCTATAAAATATTATATACACAAAACATTAATTATGTATTATGCATACACTATATTATGTTTCATGCATTTTCTTTTTGGAAAAGTTTATACATTTTGTTTTTAAAACCATATACATAAAAAGAAAAGTTTTATCTTAGTTTTCGATCTATGCATTCCTAATCTGGAAAAAAGTTGTTTACAATCAAATTTATAGCTACGATTTTGCTAAAATAATTGCCTTAAATAAACCTTGTTTTTAATCGTTAATTAAGTCCAAAATTGCATTAGCTACTAACATTGTTTTTCACTTTTTAATCACCAGTTGGCTCATGCCAAATGAAGTAAACAAGATTTTCTTTCAAGATGACAACCGTTACCCTTTTAAACACACCAAGGCTTAATTATGCAATTAACTCAAACTGGATGTGAGTTTCCACCAAATGACTTTGCTCTTTAATTGTCGAGTCTGCACTCATACTCGTTTTTATTTAACGGTAACGAATCAGATATGTACCTGTACTGGTATATTGTTTAAATAGTCTAATTTAAGAAATAAAAAAATGCAATGCTAGTGGAACACACACACAAAGAGCCATGTCTCAAAGCAGATAGAGTAGCTAGTGGAAAACTAATCATGGCTTCAATTGACACATTTATTTTACTGTGAGTGAATAAAGAACATCGAAATGACTAGCAGTGACAGGTAGAAATGAGAGAATGAAAAAAGCACAGGTGTCACTGTGACCGAGATGGAGGTCCATCACTAAATAATAATAATGCTTAAGAAAGATTGTAGGAGGAGTTCCTTTTTTTTTTTTTTTACTATGAGGGGCGTTCAAGTCAACCCAGGACTTTTGATTTTTGATTGTGCAGAATAACAGAACATGGTTATGAAGTAAAAACTATTTTTATTTTTTCATATAATCCCCTAATGCACTTATCCCGGTGTTTCACTAGTGCGTGGATATTGTCAATGTAGAACGTTTCTCATTACCTTATAGCCATGATCATTGCCTGCTTGCTTCATGTTTTAAACGCTTGCCTCCCAGGAACTCCTTTAATGGCCCAAAAATGTGAAAATGGCTTGGGTGAGGTCAGGAATCTACGGGGTTCATAAATGATTATGTGTACAGGTTCCATAGACAGATGATCTTCTACAACTTGGTGACACGTTATCTGTCAGTTTTCAAAGATCAGGTGTTCCTCTGGTTGAATGTGCACTGAAACAACTGCAGTGGGCTCCGAGGCACCTCGGCACAGAAGTACAGCCTTCTTTCAAATTTTTGCACAATTCAAATAGTTTACTGCTGCTAAGAGTCTCATCAACAAACTGTGCTTGAAATCTTCTGTAAATGTCAATAATTTTAACACCTTTATTCATGAGAAATTTCATCACAAGTCCCGGTTTGACTTGAACATCCCTCTTAGTATCTAATGAAAAGCTTTTCCACTTCTGACGTTCTCTTCAAATCCCTTACATTTGGTCCAACTGCCTTATCAGTGCCTGGAAATATGTTTGTTGTATTTCTGGAAAATGTGGTGTTTCCGTATTGGTTTAAAAGTTGCTCCATTAAGTGCCATTAGAGTCTGCTGTTTCTATTCAGGTATAATACTGAGCTTGTAAGTGTCTTTGTTGAGCCTTTAAGAATGTCTTTCATAATCAGTGTTCAATGCATTAGGGAAATTAATTTTCTGCATAAAATGAGCATAATTGGATTTTTCAAAGCATCAGTGTTGGCAGAATGTAAAATGGCAGTGAATATTACAGGAGGATTGAATAAACATGCGGCCAAGGTGAAGGACAAAAACATGTTAATGTGACAAATAGATATTAAATATAACAAGATGGAGAGAGAGAGAAAGAGGGAGAGAAAAAGAGAGAGAGAAAGAGATTGACAGAATTTGTGGTTTTACAAGCACCAAATGTAATTAACTTTTTTTGCTCGAAAAAGGCTCCAAACCACAAAGACGCACCTGCAGCCTTCAGACTGGTGTACAATAAACAGTTGATCTTTGCACTATAGGAAACATTGACTTTCATAAATAACTTTTGTGCCGATAGTCAGCTGCATTTGAGATTTCTAAATTCATTTATTTTGTTGAGGTTGAACAGACTTCATGCCAGGTTTTCTCTTAATGCCGAACAGAAAAAAGTTAAACATATTTACTCAAACAACAATGAAGAAAAAAAAGTTACTTAAAAAAAGAAATAAACAAATATATTAATAAAAATAATAATAAAAAATATAATAATAATAAATAATAACAATAAAAAAATAAAATAAAAATAATAATAATAAAGAAATAGGTGCACAGGCTGCACAGTCCCTATTGATAAAAAAAAAAAAAAATTGTTAATATTGTAACAGCCTTAGCAGCAACCTTTTTTCTACCTCTTGTCTGTTCAAAGTAAAATTATAAATTTATTTCTCACCTACATAACCATACACAGTATGATATTTAGTAAAGTGCTTTAATTAATCACCGGCCTGATCATCTGTCATCATCTGCACCTTAAGTTAGATTCTTTTTTTGTTCTTTTTTTTTTTTTTTGAATGGTTCACTCTGAAACTGGTCAAGTACTGGGACTGAACTGAAAATGAAAGACAAAGTTAAGTCCTTTAGGGAGCTTGCAGAATTATAATTTTTTTTTTACAATTTCTGTATTAAACATACAAGAACGTCTTGCTCTTTGAAAGCAAAATATAAAGAAATGAGGGGTGGCGCGAGACATTTTTCCGCAGTACTGTATATAATTTTGACTTTGGTTGAACAATATGGCTTGATGGTTGATATTTAATGCAGCATTCATGACAAAACTGAATTTTCCAACATGGAATGTCGTACTTCCCACAACGGAGCAGGCGCATAAACTCACCTGTCTGATCTCGGAAATAAAATTAATTAGCATATGGTGCCTACTATCAGTTGAATTAAAGAGATGTTTGGTAAATACTTAAATCATCAATGGGAAATGATAATTTACTGTTAATCACTTTTTTTGAAAATTACGTGCAAGATCTAAATGATCAAAAGATCACAGGAAACAAATGATCAATTCAGTGATCAAAGTAACCCAATATTTAGTGATTCCTGAAATGAACAGAAGAGCAAAAGACTGCTTGAAAAAAAGAAGAAAAGAAAACCATTTAATTACTCTTTTATGCGCTGCCATGTTAAAGTGACATCAAAGAATCTCAATTTCAGAGATGTTATGTAATTTAAAAAAAAAAGAACAACTCTTTAACTTGGCAACATGATCAAACAGGAAATTCTGACCAGGAAGCTGTTCTTTTCCTAGTTCCCAGTTCCTGCTTCGTTATGAGCATAGCATATGTTCTTGATTAACATATGCTGACTTTTCATGATGCTAGATGTTTCTGAATGAGAGGTTGGTTTGCTTTAGGACTGGTACAGAGTAAACAACATCATCGTCATCGTCATCATCATCATACTGGAACATGACAGATCCTCATTAGAAACCAGTTTAGTGTTCGTTGGCAGGTCATCTCTCTCTCTCTTTCTCTCTCTCGCTCTCTTTCGTTCCATCTGTTTGCCTCCTTGTCTCCCTCTCCTTGTCTACACCTACAGCAAGCTGTTTCAGTGGAGGATGTACAGATATTTTAAAGATGACACCGTTAAAGATGCTAAATATGTTTCCCTTCTGAGGTTTTCGTGCTATCTGCATTTAGCTTCATGCACTGGTTTTTATTCACTCAGAATTTGTGCCAGAATTCAGCTCTTTATGACATTTTTCTTTTCTTTTTTTAATAGCAACTTTTTTTTAAATGCTTCCTTCTTTTTATCATGTAGCATTTTTTAAACATTTTTTAAAATTCATTCCCACTGCAATTGTTGTTATTTGGTAATGCAGGATTGTTTCAGTATAGACTAAAAGCAGAACTAAGGCTGATCTGTTGTTTTCGGTGTGTATCGCTTCTGATATTTTATATCAGAATGAGTTTAACTTCTACATTGACCTCTGTGTTTTCTTTAGCGAAATGTGATGAAGCCCTAGCCACGACCCTTACCCATAGTGCCTTCAGCAGCTCATCTGGCTATGCTCCTGAGTACGCCAAACTGCACAGGAGGGGAGGTGAGGCACCCTACACACAATCTGGCTCGCCCAGCAAACACATGTACGACGGGTGTTCAAGTCAAACTGGGACTATTGATTGTGCAAAATAACAGAATGCAATTAAAAATCTACCTTAATTTCTCTCTAGCATTTAACTAGTGCTTGGATACCACCAATGTAAAAAAGTTTTTGGACTAAAAAACTTAGACTCCCTGTTTCATGATCTGAAACACTGGCCTCCCAGGAACTCCTTTAATGGCCAAGCATGTAAAAATGGCTTGAAGCTAGACCAGGACTGTACAGGGGATGTAGCAATTACTCCCAGCCATGGTCATGTTATGGGCAAGTTGTCTTCATGTATAATGGTGTTCCAGTGTTTATAGTTCTCACAGACAGATGTGTCTATTTGATGAGTTATTCATCAATTTTCAAGAATCTGGGGTTCTATTCATTGAATTTTGATAAGATCCTTTTTTCATGTCCTGTTTGACTTGAAAGTCCCTTGTACATACTGTAATATACATAGTTTGAATTATTACATTGACTTATGTAGTATCATAACCTTTACCATGGCTGTGAAGTCAGCAACCAAAAAAAAAAAAGATATATTCTTAAAGAGGATCAGTTGAATGCTCTCACAAGACCAGGACTGGCACTGGAGACGTTGTGTGCATACAGACAAACCAGACCTCACACTGTCTAACACTGTAATTTAATATTGAATAAATAGAATTTAATTACTTTTACATAGGTAATCAAAAAGAAAAAAATAGTGGTGATATCTAAAACACACTCATATTTAACCCTTTCCTACTGCTGGTCACTGGGCATTGCGTGAATAATCAGCCATGAATGTCCTGTGGCTCTGCCTCCATCAGCAGTATCTCCGTGACGATGCACACTGTCACACTTCTATAGACACACTCCACTAAGTGCATTCATTTATGCAGCGCTTCACTCTACCATGGGGTCAAAATCGGATAATAGGACACGCTTCCTTTTCTCAACATGACACCTTCCTTTCTCATGTACCTTTATTGGTTCCAGAGACCTCTCTATCTTATAAGAGTTTGGATCCTCATTACTGTGGTGAAAATAGTCATGAATTTAGCCTCCTAGAAGCTGTTTCGCACTCTCAGTCTTACATTCTAATCTGTGCTCTGGGTATTTATAATGGCACCCTGGCAGATCTAGAGCAGATGACATCACCATTAGTGACAATAAGGGAGGCAGAAGCATAAAAGTCCATCCTGGCTAATGAAGAGATCCAGACATCTGGTTTCTGGGCACACCAGTGAAAAGTGTCCTGAGGATATGTACTATACAGTAGAAGTTTTAGTACTCAAAGACTTCTAATGGCAGGTTTTTGTATTAATGGAGCAAAGTAAGTCAAGGCAAAGTTAGTTTCTTATACAACATAATTTAAGGGTTCTACATAACTGAAAACAAATGTGTATGAAACAAATTAATAAATATGAAAATAAGAGAAAAAAATAAAAGCACAATAACATGATATACATATACACTGTTTGTTAAAGTATAGTTTAGGCACGATAATGTACTGTATGTAGTTATATTTAAGTAGGCAGAAAAAAAATAAGATCAAAGGTGGGAAACTGATAGAAATGCAATGCAATAAAAATACAGCTCCTAAGCACGAAAAATCCTGAGCCTAACTGTAAGCCAGTTGGAAGAGGAATGTGTTCATATAGTTATTTATTAATGTTCAGCTCCAAGTCAAAAACCCTGGACTGTTGTGTTTACTGTATTGTGTTTGTTTGGGGATCTAGAATGATCCCCAAGGCTGTGAAAACCCGCGCAAGCATGCCAATATATTGCCCGTGAGTAAAAAAATATGTTAGGATTTTTGCTTGTTTGCAAAGAAAAATATATAAAAATGAACAAAAGAGCATTTGAATGTGCTTCAAGCCCCCCCTTGCACTCCCTCAAATGATTATCTTTCTTTTTGCTGAGTTACATCAGTGCCTCTCTGCTAGAAATACAATTAAATAGTGTTTCAATGACTTCAGAATTAATTAAAACATTCAAAAATCGAAAGAAAGAAATGTTTAATGAATATGCATTCACCCCCCTCAGTGTGAAATGTTCTTATGAGCTGCAGTATCTCCAACGTCTTTCCGCATTTTCATTTTTATTTTGCCATTTTCTTCGATTCCACAGTTCAAACATAAACATAAACAAAACAAAAAACTTAATTTAATCAAACATACTTTAAAGATCAGTGAAACCCTTTTTGTTCCCCGCATATCTAAGCTTTGTTAGCAAGTTTCAGTAAGAGCCACCATCATGGCCAGGTCAGCCATTATACAGTGCTCATGGAGCAGACAGGGTTAAGGCCCTTGCTCAAGTCATTCAAAGAGTGGCAGCTTGTTGGACCTGGGGCTTTACTAGCTGACATTCTGATCAGTAATACAGGCCTTAACCCCCTTAGATGGAGACAAATGGTCCACTGTGGCGACGAATAAACGAGAGCAGTCAAAAGAAGAAGAAGAAAGCCTTTAACTTCCTGAGCTACCCCTGCCCTTATGTACTCCAGTTCTTTCAAACTGGCAGCAGTGTCCAGGTCACACCACAGATTTTCAAATAGAGTTAAGAATTGGTTTTGACTCTGTCATTTCCAAACACAATCTTTATTCAAGGCATTAC
The DNA here is from genome assembly GCF_024256425.1 of Clarias gariepinus. Lineage (NCBI taxonomy): Eukaryota > Metazoa > Chordata > Actinopteri > Siluriformes > Clariidae > Clarias > Clarias gariepinus. The sequence goes on along the minus strand of NC_071125.1, from coordinate 19,172,709 downwards.
TTTCTGTTTTGTTTCCCTATCATTTAATTTATTTTATCGACGAATTGGGGCTTGACAAGACCCCTGAGGGTGTGCTGTGTTGCCTGGCACTGGGAAGTTAGTGTCGCGTCCTTTTCGTGCTGTGGGTTGCAGGGTGGGGCCTCCATGGATCGGAACTGTTTGCCTAGTGAATTTAATGGATGTCCAGTGAGAGTGAGATCTGATGAGTCTGGAGACTGGGTCGACGGTCTTGAACTCTTTGCTTGCTAAGCCCTATACTGAGCAGGCTGTGGTGCATTGGGTGAACTGATAGCTCTCCTTTAAAGAAAACAATAACTTTTTTAGAAATATTTGCTACATTGGATTTTCTGTGGGACTGGAGCAGACCGGTTGCTTCTGACAGGCAAAAATGAGTCTTGGAAACCAATGATACTGTCACCAGTTTACTGGTATATAATTAATTATCAATGTTATTCAATTCATATGGAGATGGTGAAAGTGTTGTGAATGATCAGTGTATTCTGTATATTTTTCCCTAAATGCATACAGTATTCTCTATGATGATAATCTTTCCAGTTTCTGCAGCTGAAAAGCCACACTAGACCATGATGCTACCACCATCATGCCTGATTACAGTAATAGTGTTACCTAATTACGCTTCAGCTTAGACTAAATGGCTCTAGACTACAAAGGGGTTCAGGTCTGTGAAGAGCTAATAATAATGGTCAGGTCCATATGGATTCTTCAATTTTGACCAGTGAGCTCGGGATCCACTTCAGTGTTATGGCTGGACTTGCAAACACTTCTTTGACAATTTCCTTTCTTGTACAAGCACACAGTTTGTTCTGATCTTGGTAGAGTGCTTTTGTTACAATGGATTTCATATTGCTCCTAAAAAGCTTTGCCAATTTTTTATCATCATCTTCCTCCTGAAAACTACATCTGGATTAATGGTGAGCTCATGGCAACATATATATATATAGGCATTTGGCAGACACACTTATCCAGAGCAACTTAAATTTTTAAGCATTTAACATCTAAGCAGTTGAGGGTTAAGGGCCTTGCTCAAGGGCCCAACAGGGACAACTTGTGGTCGTGGGATTTGAACCTGAGACATTCTGAATCACTGAGCTACCCCTGAGCCAATAGGACTGGCCTGATTTGCTATTGTATACATATGTGAGACTTCTCAAAGTCAATTTTAGATGATTTGAAAAAAAAACACACATTTCTTCACAGTCACGATGCATCGTTTTAACCTGCTTCTTACATATCAATGCGGCAATGTAACACATTTGAAAAGAAGCACTATCTGTCCCCTTCCTCTTGCGTGAGATCACAGATGCTCATGATAGTCAAATATCACTATGACTGATGTGGGAGCATGAGTATGCCACCCCTCCACCCTAAGAACGCACATCCAAACTACACTCTCTGCAGTGTCACCTGGGTATTAAACTCATAAACCCTGTATGGTAGGGCAAGTGCACTTCTGTTACGCCACTCAGAAGCCCCTGTTTTAAATAATTTCTCAGCATCCATAATCCTTATTTCCAAAGAGAGTCACTTCCAAATGAGCAAAAACTAAGCCAATTTTAAAATACTTAAATTAAATTATAAGGCGGCATAGTTTTTAGCACTATGGACTTACACCTCAAGGAACAAGGGTTTGAGTCCCACTTTTAGGTCTGTGTGCATAGAGTTTGCATGTTCTCCCTGTGCTTGGCAGGTTTTCTCTGAGGACTCTGATTTCCTCTCAATGTCCAAAGAGATGCAAATTAGACTAATTGCAGTTCCCAATTGCCTGTAGTGTGTGATTGAGTGTGTGTGCGTGTGTCCTGTGATGGATTGGCACCCCATCCAGAGTGTACCCCGATTTCCATGTGATAGGCTCCAGGCCTCCTGTGACCCAATAAAGGATAGGCAGTATTAAAAAGAGAAAGTGATATTATACATACAGTAATGTAAGTGATTTTTCAATACACCATAAACAAAGATAATACATTTTTGCTACTTTCTAAAGGTTTTGTACAGTATATCTGTTTATTCTAAAGAGGCGGCAGAAATCCCTGCAACAATGCACACAATAAAGCCCAATCCCAATTCTACCCCTTACCCCTTTCCCTACCCCTTCCCCTACCCCTCGCCCCTTCCCCTTGTCCCTTGAAACGAAGTGACAAGGGGAAGGGTTAAAATATTTCCCCTAAGAAATGGGACACCACTACAACACTGTTATACGTCATCATACGTATCCGTTCATTTACATGTACACATACAGTATGGCCGTAAGCAAAACAAACAATGCGTTATCAAAAGCTCGGCAAACTGCCGTGCTACTGAACTTTCATATTTGTTTGTAGCAGTAAAGTGTATATGACATAAAAATATATTTTTGTAATATTGCGCAATCGGCGCTATCCGCTAGCAAACTTTAGCGTTTTTTTTGCAAACGTTTTTTTACAAAACATCACCATAAACACAAACACAAGACTAAAATTAATATACATATAATAAAAACTTGTCATAAAAATCCTTATTAATGGCAAAAAATCGTTAAATTTACGGGTCTGCTCGCTCGAGTGAGCGGCCATCTTGAAAATTTTGTTAGCCCTTCGTTTGAAGTGAGGTCCCGAAAAATCTTCGTTTCGAGGGCTATCTGGCCCTTCCCCTTAGCCCTACCCCTCCAACCAAAAGAGAAATGAGACACCCCTACCCCTTCACGTGAACGCGCCAAACGGAGGGGTAGGGCTAAGTGTAGGGGTAAGGGGTAGAATTGGGATTCACCTTAAGTCTCCAGTATATGCTGTGGGAACCTTGCTGGCAAGTTTTTTTTGTATCAGTATTTATTTTAATATAAACGCTGATACAAAAATGACATTCCAAATTAATATTCATATTTGAAAACATGTTACATATTTGGTTCTTAAATGTCATATGGGCACCATTTTCTAATTGTCATGTTTATTACTTCATCATGCATCATACTCTTTAGATTCCACTATGTTATTGTTCTAAAAGCTTATGAACATAAAATTCTTTAGCATGAGACAGAAAATAACTTGTCGGCTTTTTAAGTGAAAAAAGAGGGCGGAGGGAGTCTTACAAGCTCAAGGCACAGAACAGATGGTTAACATGGGTTCTATTTATGAAGAGGTTCCTAAAATGTATTTCCATGTGTCTTTTCTTGCTAGAAACATAACTTGCCATGACAATAAACAATTTGCACTGGCTTGCACCAAATATTTCTCTCTACTGATTATTGGACTGACTGATATATTAATTACTAGGATACAGACCCATCATTGACGGTAGAAGGTTAAAGGTAAAAATAAACTGATCAGCTTTAATGTATATTATCAATGATGTTATTATTTCAGGTTGAAGCCCACGTACATGTCTGCCTGTCTTTTTGTATGGCAAAAAGTTTTGACTTAAAATGACTCCAGTGCATTAAAAGTGCATTATATAAATCACTTATACCACTTCAGCACTGTAAATATTAAGGTACATATTTATTCTAGATTTATTAATTCATATATATTGGTACAGGTGTTTGTTTACATTGAGCAAGCAGCTTATCATTAGCCTATTTTTAAATGAGATCGTTAAACACATAAGTGTTCATAACATCGCTTTTCCTTAGTTTTGACCTCACTTATAGTGCAGTTTAAACTTCAGCCAGATACTGCTAAGAACTGCTTTCATTTAAGTTTTATTAAATTCTGTCCAGCCACTTTGATGTGACAAAATCTGGCCAGACAGACATACAGTACTGACAGACAGACATACAGTCAGAACATTTCGGGGACTGGTTTCAGGTCCTCCAATGTATGAAACATGTAATTGAAAGACTGCATTCTGATCAATGTACAGACAAAACCTTACCTTTTATGTATTTCAATTAGTTAAGCATGATATGCATAATAGTTAGACATGGATATTAATACTGTTTCCATTATATATATATATTTTATTATTATTTATTCCATTATATATATATATATATATATATATATATATATATATATATATATATATATATATATATATATATATTTGTATCTATTTTACGGCTTTTGATGAAGACAAAACAAACCTGGAGAAAAACCCATTACATTTCCATTAGCAGGTTGTTTTCCATATCTACTAAAAAGAGAACCAATATACAGTATAATTCTCATTATATATAACATACATAAATACACACTACAGTTATACTAACTCTCACTGGATTCAGCTTGCTCCTAATGTTTAATGACTCAATTATAGTTGGAGTGTATAAGTTTTCTGATCTTGCTCAGTAAAACTAGATTGATCTTTCCGGGTGTGTAGGTGCTGGAGGCTGGTCTCCTCTCGACACCGATCATTACCCGTGGCTGCAGGTGGATCTGGGCAGCAGGAAGCAGGTGACTGCTGTTGCCACTCAGGGTCGATACAGCAGCTCAGACTGGACCACACGCTACAGACTGCTCTACAGTGACACGGGCAGGAACTGGAAACCCTACCATCAGGATGGAAACATCTGGGTAATTACAGCACTCATTTTTAGGCAGTGTTAGAGTTTTAGATTGTGGTTTCACCTTTAAGAAACCTCAATAGAATTTTTTTTTAATGGACAGATGGGTGCAAACATCTAACCTTACTTCTAAAAACTGTTACAAACTATAAGGACCCATAAAGCATCACCTGTCACATCATATTTGGGTTTCATACATTTTTATTTTCTGAGTATTCTTGTCATCTAGATTTCTGTTCTGTTTGATCTTTTAAGACTACAGAAAGTTTGGCCAACATCCCAATTGGAACCCATTTATCACTAAAATGACAAACCATCCTAATCAATTTTGAGCTGTATTTTGGGCTCTACTGCTTTGATGAACAGTCCCTATAGAAGAAGCCGCATCAAACACAACGCATGCATAATTTCACAATGTCAGTGCTATTATGGTGGATGATAAATGGGTTGGATCTTTTAGCTTTTAATTTCTGCTTAGATGTGACACCAGGTGCTCATACAACGGAAATCAAAGTAGTTTGTTGAGCTACCTGTTAAAATGTTTATGTGAAATATATCTTGTGTAGGGTCACATACTGTTTCCTGGGGAATTTAGAGAACAGGAAAGGTGACGTCCCTTTAAAGGGCAAACATACACCTACTGTACACCCAATCAACCTGGAAGTGGCACTGACCCTGGAGGTGTGAGTTGACAGTGCTAATCACTATGCCACTGTGCCTTCAATGTTAATATTATTATTATTAGTAGTAGTTTTTCTTATACATGAGATTCAACAGATGCCTTTCATAGCGGATTCCATTGCCATGCGTCTTTGCCTCTGTTGTGGTCAAACCCCAGACCCTGCAGATGCACAGCGACAGTGCTAACCGCTAAGCTGCCACTTTATGTGCCCCTGAATTTTTACAGTTTGACAAAACCAAAGATAGTATTAGTATACTGCTTGCAGTAGAGTACTCATCCTGTGCATAGTCTCTCTCTCTCTCTCTCTCCACTTTTATCTTCATGTTCATTGTGCAATGTGTCCGTGTAAGATTGATCCAAAGAGCTCCCGCACACTAATCTTTCTACCAGACTGTATCAGATATCAGATAGACCATCAGCTCTCAGTAGGTATCAGATATGCCGACCCACCAACCATCCCCCCCACCCTCCGGTCACGAGGCAGGGGACAATCCATTGCGGGGCACATACACATACACACACTCACACACACACTACGGGAAATTTGGGAACGCCAATTAGCCTATTCCGCATGTCATGGGACTGTGGGAGGAAACCACAGATGAAACCCACATAGCACGGGAGGAACATGCAAACTCGCACAGAGGCAGGTATTGAACCCGGACCCTCAAGGTGCAAGGCAACAGTGCTAACCGATAAGTCTCTGTGCCGCCTCTAAATTTTAAAATATCATATTTTGCCTATTAAGCAAAGGCATGTAATAATATCACACAATCGATATGTGCATCCTGTGCTTTACTTACAGTATGTAGTTTGGAAGTTTTCATAATGTTGCCAAATTGAACATTTTTGCTATGTACACTGTTTGCACTTCAGGGTTTCTTGGTTTCAAAACTGAAAACTATTAGAGTTAACATTAGCTGTTTTTTCATTTATTTCAAAAAGTCTAATAATAAATTGCTGTCAAGTTACTAAAGTATCTCTGTCCTAATGGTAATGTTTGAACTTCTCAACTGGCAGATATATTACACCAAATAAATTAACTAACTTGTACTACTATTTGTTTTATTGAAAAAGAACAAATGTGAAATTTATTCCAAATTATAGAAAGGAAAAATCATCCTGTCCATTAGCTAGATCCACTTTGGGATGATATTATCCAACAAGGTTTTTTGATGTACAGTATTTAACAAACCTGTCATTGCATTGTTAATGCGATTATGTTCTCCATCCTTTACTAAAACATGACATTTTAGTTCCTAGTCTCAGTCTTTGAGGATTTTATACTTCCATGCTTTCCAAGAAGGACATGATTCATTCTGAAGTCATATTATCACAGCAAATAAATGTAATTTCATATCAAAAGCATTCTTGCCTTTTACCTTCGAAATGTTTCCAAAGGACCAAATCATTTTAGGCTTTCTTTCATGATTTTATTGCAATGCATATCCAATTTGAGTTAAATAGTTTTTAATTTCACTTTTGTATTTTTGTATTTGTATTAGAGATAATTCTTGTACGGTAAGTGCAGAGGTCATAGACACTAACATGCAACCGATAAAGTGCTTCCGACTTTTTCTTGTTGTCGAGTAGTGATTAATGCTTCTCTTCACCTATAGAGCATGATGTACCTATAGTACACCAGGTGCCTCACCCTCACCCTCAGAGTTTTATGTCTATTCACTGCAGAGCTCTTTCCCTCCATCTCTTGCTGACTCCTCTCTCATTATCTTTCTATATCTCCTTGTGTTGCTGTCTCACATAAAGGCCCGTCTTCGTCTGAAAGAAAACGCCCCCTGAGTGAATAGAAGGTGAAGGAAGGTGCCAAACTCTTCTTGTCAGAAGATAATAGTCTTTAAAATACTGGATCACATTTTATTTTCATTCTCCCAGCAGAAAGATGCGTCAATTGATTCTTGTCTGTGTACATATTCTGTCCATTCCTTGGTAAGGGGTATATTCTGTGCTATAATGTTGTACTGTACATTAACCATATTTTTTCATATTTAAACCAAAACTGTGTTTTTGTTAGAGATTATATATATGATTTATTTTCTACCACAAAAATCACCAGTTAACAAAAATCATCTTGAACTAGAGCCATTATGAAGACTTTATAGATCATGAGTAGCAGACACATCTCAACATCAACTGTTCAAAGGAATTATTACATATTTTTTATGTAATTTAGCATTGCTTTACTATAAAAAAAGAACAAAAAACAGGAATGACCATTGAGTTAGAAAGTGATCCCAAGCTTCTGAGCAGTGTATATATATATATATATATATATATATATACAGTATATACACATACACACATATTCAATTCAATTCAATTTTATTTGTATAGTGCTTTTAACAACTTAAATTGTCACAAAGCAGCTTTACACAATTAAAATAATTATGTAAGTTTGTATAAGATGTAAACATTTATGAATCAAAATGATAAGACTGTCCCTGATGAGCAAGCCGAGAACGACAGTGGCAAGGAAAAACACCCTGAGATGGTAATAGGAAGAAGCCTTAAGAGGAACCAGACTCAACAGGGAATCCATCCTCATTTCGGTGAACGGATATCAGGGATTGATCTGCATTCATACTGTGTGAGACTGGAAGTTCAATATAACAGGAAATGTGTTTATGTTAAAATTGAGTCCAGTTTGTTATTGGAGGCTCAGGTAGGAAACTCCAGTTCTGAACTATGGAGCAACTGAAGTCACAAGTCTTTAGAGAACAGCTGTCTGCATCAGCCGAGGACAGGACCATCTTGGGGAAAAGTGGAACCGTCCTCAGTCACCACACGCATCCCAGGCAGACCACACGGGGCCTCCATGTGACGAGATCTCCAACCAGAAGCAGGACACCAGGGCGAGTCAGACAGGTCCAAGGGGCAGAGGAGGTCTGGATCACTGGCAGCTCAGGAACGACATGTAAAGCTCGACAGAGAGACAGGGAGAGGGAAAGAAAGAGAGGGAGAGAGCGGGGAAAAGAGAGAGAAGAGGAGAGAGAGCAGAAGAGAAGGAGAGATAACAGTTACAGTAGGTATGATCACAGTCAAACAATGTATAATGTGAATGAATATTTAGTGTAGAGTGCAAGCAGGGACTTCGGCAGGACTAACTATAACAGTATAACTAAAAGGTAGAGCCAGAAGGAAACACAGACATGAGGGCTTCCTGAGATGTAAAGCGACCAATCACTTCACTATCAAAACAACCTGAGTGATCAATGAGAGTGGGGAAGACAGCATCTAAACATACCAGTTCACCATAATACTCTACTTCCTTGAGTCCCCCAGATCTGCTCCTTTACCTTTTTACATTTTTACCGTATGTATGCTCTGTAAATGCTTCATAACGGCTGTAATCTGTGGTGCTGTTTGTTAATTGTTGATTTCTGAGGCTGGTAACTCCAAATAAACTTCTCCTCTGCAGTAAAGATAAGAACTTTCCTCTGAAAGTTTTTATGAGAGACTACATGGTGCTTGATGGGTTTTACAAATGCACTTGACAATACTGTTCTTGCAAAAACTATTCCAGAAAGACTGACCTCCATGTCTTAAAAGAACAACCGACTGTCGTTGTGGCTGTTGTTACATAATTATCTAATTCCATATGTATACATTACAATACTGGAGAAAAGTGGCAGTTACTGTATGAGAAAACTCTCCAAGAGTCTCCAGCATTCTCATTAAAACATCCAGCTGTTTTACTTTGCTTAAACTACAAAAATCTGTATCTACAGTACCATAGCACTACTGTTTTTTTTTTTTTACACCAAATATTGACTGTGTTTATTTTATTACTTTTTAGTGTTCTTTATAGAACTTTTTGTACGTACCAAAACATTTTCACAGTACTGTAAGTACCACAGTTGTTACCTTTCACTGAGCATGCTGAAGAAAAGGAGTTCTTCTGGTAAACTTATCACCATATTAATAATTATAAATTTTCGCTACAAAACTTTAAAATGTAATGTAAGTCATATTGACAGAGGGAAAATAGGTGATTAAAAGAATCTAAATAAGGGGCCTCTAATAATAATGGATCAATTTAGCCACTTGTGAAGGTGAAGATGATTAATTAAACCATGTACAAGACAAGAGTTAGCTAACATGGCTTCATTTTTGACTAATTACACTGAATGGCTAAGGTCTAAGGACTTGCTAGAATTAACTGAAAACAACAACAACAACAACAACATTACAGTAAATAGAAAATCAGTGTTGCTTTTTGCATTTCAGACTGGTCTAGAGGCTGTGGGAGAACTGTGGGAGTTTTCTCACCTATTACCTTTGGGATAAGAACACTCTTGCCAATTTATATGTAAATTAGTATAATAAAACAGATGTTTTTGCCTCTTTATCTGCAGACATTTACAGGAAACTCAAACACAGAGAGTGTGGTGCGCCACAATCTTCAGTACACCGTCGTGGCCCGGTTTCTGTGCTTTGTCCCTCTCGGCTGGAGTGAAGAGGGTCAAATAGGCTTGAGGATAGAAATCTATGGATGTCCATACTGTGAGTTTACAGTGAATTTACAATCACAATCTTTCCATTCACTATTTTTATATAGACTTTATCTAGATTTTTTTTAAATACTAATTGCATATATAATGGTGTAATGTTCTTTTTTGTTAGTTTGTTTGTTTGTTTGTTTGTTTGTTTGTTAAACCAATTCTTCCTCACATTATTAAGTGAAGCTGCATTGATCAGGACAAATTTTATTTCATCTAAGTAGTAATAAGAAATCTACATGAAAATTCTGCTACTATTCTAATACTCTTCTTTTTTTTTTAATGATTAGTAGTCTCTGGTACCCTGTATATTGGTTTATAAGGAAATTGGCCAGTGAGGGTTTCTAAGCATTTTGGAGAATCTGCAACAGCTCTTTTGCTGTTTATGCAGGTAAAAGCTAACAGCCTTTATTATGTTTTATACTTCCAGTGGACACAGTATATCTAGCAGGGATTTTTGGTTGCCAAAGCAATTGTAATACCAAAAACGATTACCTGATCAGAACTATATACAGTAATTTTGTGACAGTACTCTGTTGTTGTTGTTGGTCTTTCGGCAGGGGGTCGCCACACCCCCTCCTCCTCTCGGCTTCCAACAAACACACACACACACTCGCTGCCCTACACAGAAACTCCGCTCTGTCGCAAATCTTTTCAAAGGTAAAGTGAAACATGACAGGCTGATACAGAGAGGGAGAGAAAAAAATGGGTCTTTACCCTCGAATGAGACTTGCTTTAGCTTTATACGCACATACACAGGTGCTGTACAAACACGCTTACAAACACTAAATAAAATATGTTTCACACACACACACACACATGGTCACAGTGTTATAGTAAACAGTACACGCGTGCACGGATGTCGTCTCAGTAAGAGACGAGAACTAAGACCCAGCAGGGGAGACGATTACGTACAATTCCGCAGCACAAGTTGGCTCAAGTTGTAATCACGTGAGGCTTGGCGTCAAAACAAGAAGCGCATGCGTGATACATGATATGCGGTGCTTGTAAACCAAGACAAGGCTCGTTTTTCAAGTCAAAATTTATTAAAAATCTTTGCTCGTCTTGCGAAACACTCATAAACTGTGTTACTCGTAATCCGAGGTTCCAGTGTACAGTACGTTTCATAGTATACATCAAGGTACAGGTATAATCTTTCTCAATTCACAGAAGCCAAGATTAAAAAGCATGTTTTACATTTTTTCGAAAGACTGGCCTCCTAGGAACTTTTAGAATAGCCCAAAACGATGCCTGGTGCCAGGCCAGGACTGTGCAGGGAATGTGGCAATAACTCCAAGTCGAGTTCCAATGATGTTCAAGTCATGCATTGTTCTGCAAAATAGAATGCTGTTGGTAATCAAACTAGCCATTTTTCTATTAAAGGAAATTGCATTCCTGCATTCCTTGGAGGCCAGCATTTCAAACACGAAGCAGGCAGTCATGGATCTGGTGTCTTGAGAAAACTTTGGTCCTTGCTCTTTGGTTTCCAAGAACAAACAAAACACTAGGGGGTTGTAGAGAAATAAAGGTAGTTTTTACTCTTATAACTGTCTTCTGTTATTCTGAATAATCAAAAGTCCCGGTTTAACTCGAAAGCCCCTTGTAGCTTTGACAGACTACTGTATAGAAACTCCCTTCTGTTTTCTAAAATAACGGTTTTTCTTAATAATAATAATAATAATAATAATAATAATAATAATAATAATAATAATAATTGGACTTCTCCATAAATTGTCAATGGGATTAAAGACAGGAGATTGGCTAAGCCATGGTTCGGCCATGCAAGGCATCCTGGAGTTGTTTTGGCTGTATGGGCGTGGCTGTTTTTTTTATTGACTTGGCCATATACTCCCCAGATTCAGCCTCTTGTCTGATGAGATAAAATGTTCTCTGTCACGGCTATTTTCTTATGTTTCTTTCAGTGGTGTGTAATGCTCCAGTATTGTTTGTAGAGAAGCAGTTCCATATCATGTTGTTTCGTCTGACCAATGTATATTGATTCATAATACACACATCTCTGTGCTTCGTGCTTTAGCCGAGGATGTTTTGTGTGAGGTGAAGGAATTAAGATCATTGTGGTGCACTTCACTGCTTCTTGTTGTCAATTTAACAGGTTTTCCTGCTGCTTTCAGGTTGTACTTCAACAGATTTTGTCTGACTGCAGGTTTTTCTCCTACTTATCTTGTATCAGTAGTCTGACAGCACATTAGTCTGATTAGTTGTGGCTCCATGAATCTTATCAAACCAATTGTCCTAATAGTGATGTTTAAGGTTCTTGTTCTTTGCTGAAGCTTTCTTGGCTCAGTTGGTGTTTATTAATGTTGACTTTGAGAACTTTAGGATGTTCCTATACATTTACCATGATTGCTACTTGTTTTTTGAACTCTTCCCCACCAATGTCGGCATGATTTATAATGACACCAGGTGCAAATTTGCAGCATTACATAAATTATTTTGATTCATAAATATAATGTATAATTTGTCTCTGTGTCAAAATCTTTTTTTTTTTTTCATATTTCTAAGTACAAAGTCAAAAGACATCAATAATTTGAAGTGAATACTATATGCACTTAAAGTATCACTCATTTACAGCCTATACTGCTTAATTCTGTATACAGAGTTGCGAAGATCCTAGAGCCTATCCGAGGAAAGGCACATAAAGGGGCTCACCCTGGACAGGATGCCAATCCATCGCAGGGCACACAAACATACTGTGCACACACTTACATTCACACACTACCGGCAATTTGGGAACCCCAATTAGCCTAATATGCCTGGACTGTTGGAGGAAACCGAAGTACCTGAAAAAAACTTTTGCACACAGAGGGTGGGAATTGAACCTGGTTGGGCAATCAAACCCGGAGCCTGTGCCTAACCACTAAGCCACCGTCGCACCCACTTGACGTATATTACTAAGAAACCAAAATGTGTCCCTTTATTCTGAAGTCTACTCACTGCACAAAACATATGCTTGGTATATACTGTACTTCTTTGTTTGGCTTTCATTTAAAATGCATAATTTTCTACTTATTAAATCTCTAATTTGCCACAACCTATTGAGAGTAAAATACTTTCACCCAAAGTCACAGTTTGGTATATATTGTTTCACCCCCAAACTTCCACTTTTTTTTATTAAGTCATGGCCTTAACCATTTTGAAATCCCTAATCCTCCTTTTATGCTTCTCTTTTCTTCCTCACTCCATTATCTGTCTCATTCCTATTCCTCAGGGGCCGATGTAATTAACTTTGACGGCCAGGGCGTGATCTCGTACCGTTTTAAGATGAAAAAGATGAAGATCCTGAAGGACGTAATAGCTCTGAAGTTCAAAACGGGAGAGAGCGATGGGGTGATCCTGCATGGTGAGGGTCAGCAGGGTGATTACATCACGCTGGAGCTAAGACAAGGCAGACTGCTGCTCCAGATAAACCTGGGTAGACATTTATATTCATTATCACTTCTGATCATGCTATAAACATTTCCCGTATATCAAGGTTTCCAAGTCCAGAGTTGGATCAGCATTACTGTTGAAACAAAATCCTAAAAAACTCAGAACCAGGCACAATAAATGCTCTCTCTTGTATTTTTTTTATTCTGAAACACAGGCAGTAACCAGTACGGCTCCATCCTGGGCCACACGTTGGCTAGCAGTGGAAGCTTGCTGGACGATTATCACTGGCATTCGGTTGTGATTGAACGCTACAGGAGAAACATCAACTTCACCCTGGATCAGCACACGCAGCATTTTCGCACCAATGGAGAGTTTGACCACCTCGATCTCGACTATGAGGCAAGTGTTAATAGCTGTTCATTACCATGGAATTAAGTATGGAAATTTTAATTGTGTTTAATTATTTTAGACACAACAACGAAAAAACCCTTTTTTAAAGTTACTGATTATTAGCTCTGGGACTTTGAGGCATGACACCACAGGTCCTTTGGGGATGTGCTTTGGGGTCTGGCAAGCGGACATTGGCAGTGCATCCTTTGGGTGCTGTGGGTTGGGTCGTGGGGCCTCTGTGAATTGGACTTTTTTTCCAGTATATCCTATGGATGCTCAATTAGATTGGTATCCTTGGAGATCAGATTACCTGAATAATTTACCATTTACTTGAACTTATAACTATTAATAGTATTAAACAGTAAAAAAAATTGATTTTTTTTTATTTAGTTGCAAAAGGGAAATATGAATATCTTAATATCTTTCTATCCAGTTCTTTACATAAGTATTTATTTTTCCTAACTGTTATTACAACCTGGAATTGAAATTTTTGATGAACAATTTTAGACTTTTTTTTTACACAATGCTTACCAGAAGAAAAAAAAAATATTGGCTAAACAAAAGGTTAAATAAAAAACAGGCACAACCCCAATATACCTTTTTTTCACCATTTTTATTCACCATTTATTTAACAAAAATAAAACCCTTGATTAAATGTCCGCAGACCTTTGTAAAAGCAGAAGTTTTAGAAGTTTATTGGTCTGAAGCATTCAGATGTGCTTAATATGATGCCAAGAGGGGAAAACGTGGTCTTACAGAAGCAATCATTGCTGTACTGTATCTCAATCTGGAAAGACACAATTTTAAGTTCAACCTTCTATAGTGAGAAGAAATATAAACAAGTTAAAAACATTCAAGCCAGTTGCTAATTTTCCAAGCAGTGAACCTCCCAGCACATTCAAGCACAAGGTCACTATGTGCAATGCTCATAAAAATAAAAGAAAGCCAAGACTCTACAAGCCTCACTGAGCACAATTAGAAGAAAACTGAACAAATATGGTTTGTGTTGAAGGGTTGCCACCAAAAAATTGAAAAAAGAACAAGAAAAGCATAATTGAGGTTTTTCCTATGGATGAATAGAATGCTTAGGGCATGAGGCGGGGTACACCCTGGTCAGGGTGCCAATCAATCGCAGCATAATGGAGTTGTTTGACCTTAAAGTAGAAGCCATGTTTGGTGAAAACCAAATTTCAGGAGGAACACCTTATACCCACTGTCAAACACAAGGGCACACAACTTGTTTTGCTGCCACAGGACCTGGGCACCTTGCAGTCATTGAGTCGACCCTGAACTCTTCTGTATACAGTACTGGAGTATACTCAAGGCAAAAGTATACTACTTTAAATCTGTCTGACCGCTATAATATGAATATCTGCTTTATATGTTGATGTTTGTCTGAGGTTGAATTTGTCTAATACTGAGACCCAATATGATCAGATGATTTTTATTATGTTTTTACATGAAAATACTTAGAATGTATTTTTTACACACGACTGTCCATAGCTAAGGATGCTTTATTCTCGCCTTGTGTCTTAGTACTGGTAAGAACAAGAAAAACTACTTTCACCACTGCGTGTTGTCCTGTTGAAAAGTAACCCTCCACCCAGTCTCTTTATCAACTAAAACATGTTTTTTGCTAGAATTACCCTGTAATTGGCTCCATCCATCTTGCCTTCAAGATAGTCTCCCAGTTACGTTTGATGAAAAGCATTCCTACAATATGATGCTTCTACTATCTTGCTTCATGGTGGGAAAGATGGCGGAAACGTGTGAATCCTTTACCAACTTCCTTTTTATTATTTGTAAATAATATTGCAAACTATAATGATTTCTTACCTATTTTAATAGCGTGAGCTTTTCTGTGTAGATTCATGACTTATAACAACAATTTCGGTACCAGTACCAGGTTGTAAAAACTATAAAATGTCAAAAGGTTCAAGTGAGATGAATACTTATGTAGAAAAGCAATTATTCCTCCTAATCCCCTGAGGATATCTGTATTACACTCATACGCCCGTAGGTGTTAAAAAGCTGCAGAGTCACTCCGGGACAATGTGTTGTAATCAGCATGCATTCAGATCCTCATCCATGTCTCTTTTTTATGTTGTTTTGTACAGTGGATCCTGCAAGAAATTGTATTTTCCTTCTTGCATGGTACTACTCCACGTTAAAGATGTGTGACAGGATTATTATGTCACCAGCATTAATGCATATTAGTGTGCTGACAAGTGAGATGTATACAAAATTGATTTTTAACTATGCAAGGATTGGTTTGACTGCACATACATCAATGATAGACACAGTCAGGATGGTTTAGGTGAATGCTGTAAATGTTCTGGCTATAATTAGAACATGTCTTTACCAAATTATTTGCATTATTTTAATACCATAGCCAAATTATTAATGCCAACATGCATTAATAATGGCCAACTGCATAACTCAAGCAGTGGTTTTGCATAGCTTCTAGTTAATGGGAATGGTCTGAAAAAGTCTATTCACATTAACAGCTTGCATAAGCTGATCTGGGCTAAATCCATGTTGTAGTGACCAGCCACATCATTTGTACATTATGCTTCATTCCAAGATTAAAGCAAATAGGACACTTATAGGAATATAAGCCATATTACATTATTAATGCCATTCCATCAATTTAATATCTACACAGCTTATCATGTGTAGGGTTATAGGGGCCTGGAGCCTGTCTTGGGAAACTAAGGTACCAGTGCTAACCCATTCATTTCAGGCCACAAGCACATACACACATTCCCACATACCCAGTTATACACTATGGTCAATTTGAAAACCCTAATCAGCATATACCCCATGCCACTGCGGGAACAGACCAGGGGTGAGATTTAAACTCCTAGCCCTGGATGCTGCCTAATGCCATTCCAATAGGATGAAAAACAAACAAACAAACAAACAAACAAACAAACAAACAAATAAACAAAAAAAACATAAATGTCTTGTAATCCCCCCCCCAAAAAAAGAAAGAAAAAGAATAAAATTCTGCAAGTTCTGGTAATCACCAATCAATTAAGAACATTCAGGGCACTCAACACAGTTACATAAAAGGCAAAGCTCACAAGGAGCTGAAGACTGCTAAAAGATGAATAAATGAAAGAAATACTGTAACAAAAAAATGTCGTTTAACATGATATATTCCATGATTCTTCCACTAATGCAATATAATCATTCCAATAATGCAGCTCAGCCACTGTGATAAGACAAATAAACTTTTCCCGCTTTTAAAGGGTGCTGTTATTGTAATAATATGGCCTTTGGTTTTTATGCCCTTGTGTCTCTTTGTCTGATCCTGTCATGCAACAAGTTTTTGTTTTTTGTATGTGTAATTCTAGTTTTTGATTTTGTCTTGGTTTGTTTCTGTGTTTTTGGATTTTGCCCACAGTTTGCTGCTTGTACATCAGCTGAACCTTTGTCTGTTTTTGAATTCATTATTAAACATCTTTTTACATTTATCCACCAAATACATCCATCAATCTCCTCTCCTTTTTCTGAAAGACTTCCTTGGTCCTGCCTGCATTATGGATGCAGCAGGAGGGAATAAAGTATGTCACTCCAGGACTTGTATTTTGACTCAATATGCAACAATGACACACAATAGCTGCACCAAATTCACGCTGGATAGACTTTTAGTGTTTTGGAAGACCCCAAAACTGAAGCAACAAATTGGATAATGTGTTGGATAATGTATCGTATTCCTGACCCAAATGTCCTGTAGAAAGACTTACAGAATGTGGTTCCCAGATGAGACAATAATGGCACCCAATTTTAACTCTTAGCTATTAGTATCACTCCACCTTAAACAGTAAGCATTAGTGATGGGGAGTTTGGATCATTTTAGTGACTCGGTTCTTTAAATTCTTTTCATCAAAATGAAATCTTTTTTTAACATTTAGTTCATTTTGTTCTTTTAAACAGAAATAAAAGAAAATGTTACATTTTCAAAAAACAGACCCCCAACTCGTCTACATACACAAAGTTTGGCTATGGTTTCAGTAATGAAAATATTACAATGCAGCTAAGGACATACTATGATAAACAGAATGAGCAGCTCACCTCTCGTATCTTCTGGTCCAAATTGGTTGTTCTTTTGTCACATGAATCTCATAGACACTATGCAGTGCAAAAGATTTAATAGATCGAATGACTCGGACTAGAAGACTCATGAAAAGAACTGTTTAATTCTGTTTCCTGTGTAATGCATTGCATAGCGTCTATGTAAGTCACGTAACAAAAGAACAAGACTCAGAAGAAGAACTCGGAAAAGAACGGACTAGAAGACTCAAAGGTTACTACTTATTTCTGTTTCCTGTACAGAAGGTGCTTGCGCACCTAGTACAAAATGAACGAATCACTCTCCGAGACTACTCATTCTTCTGAATCACGTTAGAGACTTGTTTAAAAAGAACAAATCGATCCTCACTACTGTTCCTCTGCCAGTTGTACTCAGCCTACTAGCTCAGCTGATGACATCAGTCTCCTCCTTGCTTGGCTAACGTTGTTACTCAGGCTCCCTGCCCAGCTGAGTATGATGTTTCACCTCCATTTTTGGCAGAGAACATCGCTCTGCCCCACCCTGGCCATCTAAGGTCATCGTTCTGCCTTTCTGCTCAAGCTCAGGATGTCTCTCCAACTCCCTGCTTGTCTAAGGATGATGTGTCGCCTCCCTGCTTGGCTGAGGATTCTCTGCCACATTGGGGGGAAAGGTGATTCTATCACGTTGTGCAGAATGCTGCATGGTGCAGAGCTCAGTGCTCTACACAGCTGACAGGTTGATGCCATAGACTTGTGCGTTCACTCTTTATTTTCCCACATCATCTGTTTTCATTTATGTCCTGTCTCATCGCCCTTGATTAGTTTTCTCTAAAATGCTTCACAGCTGCTTGAGTTTTCTACTTTAATTAATGTGTTAATTAAGCCCTCATATCTCATCACAAAGTAATACATTTAGTGTTTCTACCTGTAGTTTACCAAGCCTTTTGACTCTGTTTTGTATGGTCTAGTTTCAGTTTTCACGTTTCTCGATCATTTCTTGAGTGTTGTCTGTACATCACCAGATGTTGTGGCTTTTTTTAAAATGTCCTTTTACCTGTCTTACACTCAAGATGAAAGATCTTAAATTAGGGCCATCGTTTGGACTTTCATCTGTGGATTTCCAGTTCGCCAAAATGTCAGAGAATGGCAATGTTTGTTTGATGTCTCATCCTTAAACCGGTTCTGCAGTGTTAGATCAGCATTAACAACTCTGTTGCTAGGGCCTTGCAAAAATGTCAGTCATGTAACTGTAAATTAAACATCTCTTTTTATTAACATGTCTTATTTGCACTTTGCAGTTAAGTTTTGGAGGGATGCCGTACTCGGGCAAACTCATCTCAGGAGGCTGGAGGAATTTTAAAGGCTGCATGGAGAGCATCAACTATAACGGTGAAAACATCACAGACCTGGCCAGAAGAAAGAAAGTTGACACGTCCAGTTTTGTAAGCTCTTGTTTTTATGCTTTTTTTCCCCCCACATCATAAAACAATGACTGAAAGCATCCAAAATATGCAATAATCCCCTTTGAACAGTTGCTTTTGAGAGTCTGCTATTTATGCTCTGTAAAGCCTCTAATACAAGGTAGTGTTTGTTAATTGGTGATTTCTGAGGCTGGTAACTCTAAATGAACTTCTCCTTTGCAGCAGAGGTAACTTTTGGTCTTGCTTTCCTGGGAAGGTCTTCATGAGAACCGATTTCATCATGGTGCTTGATGGCTTTTGCAACAGCACTTGACAATACCTTTCTTGCAAGAACTATTCCAGAACAACTGACCTTATTTTTTAAAGTAACAATGGACTGTTGTTGTTGGTACTATTGTTACATAATGCTATACAGTGGAACCTCGGATTGCGAGTAACGCGGTTTCCGAGTGTTCCGCAGAATGAGCAAAGATTTTTAATAAATTTTGACTTGAAAAACTAACAAGTCTTGGTTCTTGTTTTGATGCCTAGCATCATGTGATCACAACTGAGCCAAAGGTTTTTCTCTCTCTTGGGCTGCAGAATTGTGGGTAATCGACTCCCATGCTCGGTCTAAGTGCGTGTCTCTCACTGGTAAACTCATAATTAACATCCGTGCACACGTGTACTGTTTACTATAACACTGTGACCACGTGTGTGTGCGCGTAAAACATCTTTTATTTTGTGTTTGTATGTGTGTATATACAGCGCACGTGTACTATTTATTATAACACACATGTGCTCGCTTTTTTGAAATACGAGCTCCCTTCCGGAACGATTATGTTCGTAATCAAAGGTTCCACTGTATGTTTTATTTAATAGTTTTGAAAAAAAAAAGAAAGAAAATAAAAAACTGTAAAAATAACAGTCCAAACTTTTGACTGAGGCTGTATGTGAAACACCTGTACACCTGTACGTTCAGCCAATATTGTTGCTCGTCTAAGGTTTTATTAGCCTAATACTGAAACCTGCTACGATCAGATGGTTATTATTTTTTGCAAGAAAAAAAACAATAGAATTAAAAGAGAGGGTACTTACTTTTGAACATGATAGTTTGTCTATGCAGGCAGCATGGTGGCTTAGTGGTTAGCATTGTCGCCTTGCACCTCCATGATCCAGGTTCGCCTCCTCGGTCTGTGTGCATGGAGTTGGCATTTTCTCCCTGTGCTTGGTGGGTTTCCTCCCACCGTCCAAAGACATGCAGATTAGGCTAATTGGCATGAGTTTTTCCTCCAATAGATTGGCACCCTGTCCAGGGTGTACGCCGCCTTGTGCTGTAAATTTCCTGGGATAGGCTCTAGGCGCTCCGTGACAATGTATACAAAATTAAGTGGTATAGACAATGAGTGAGTGAGCGAGTGTATGTCTATGCTGTCGCATTATTGTGTTAGACAGACGCAATTTGAATATGAGATTTAAATGAGTTTGGCATGAATTTGGCTGTCCTTGAATAGCTTTAGGCTGTGCATTGTGACGAATCGATTAAACATGCCT
The DNA here is from genome assembly GCF_024256425.1 of Clarias gariepinus. Taxonomy (NCBI): domain Eukaryota; kingdom Metazoa; phylum Chordata; class Actinopteri; order Siluriformes; family Clariidae; genus Clarias; species Clarias gariepinus. The sequence continues at coordinate 19,152,222 of NC_071125.1, read as the reverse complement.
GAAATGTTGGCAAAAACAACTTTTCAATGAACAAAAACAGAACTTGTATAATACAGGGGAGAAAAAAAATCTATTCTGTTTTTTTCTGCTGCATTTCGATGTGCTTCCTTTTGAATTATTTTTGAACTAATTATTAATTTTTAAGCATGTTACATTAAAATTCCTGAAAACACAAGGTATCGAAGGTAGTCATTAGCGGTGCCAACATGTTTATAAAGTGCTCGCAAGAGCTAAATGCATTTTTTATCCTAGGTTGTTATGACCAGATTGATTAAGCTCTCTATAAAAACAGAGCTAAAGTGCATTTAAGGTCCCGAAATGGCCATTTAGAGAATTGTAGAGCGGTAATGAATAAAGACACTCGACTTTGACTCCCTGAACTGTTTTTTTTTTTTTTTTATCCATGTACTGAGCTTTCCACGTGTACTGAGGAATTCAACCCACTTTATGCTGTATACAGTACATGCTACAGTATACTGTAGCTGCGATTCCAAGGAGTGATCTGTAAACCTGCGTTCCAGATGAAAGATTGCACAGCACAGCAAACCCGTATAATAGAGCCATTTCCTACATTGATTTCCTCACTAGTCATTCCAAGGTTTTAGTCTTCGGAATGATTTGAATGCGCTGCCGTGGTTTTAAATATGCATTACAAACACTACCTTTGGGAATGACACCATAAACCTTGATTAGATTTTGATGTCAGCAGTTTTTCTTTTTCCAAGTAATATTAAAGGGACAACTTTCTCCATCCATATAAAATATAACCTTATGAAAATTATTATAACATTGCAACTACTATAATAATGCTTTCCTAATTTTCTGCTCCACTTCCAGCGTAATTTGACATTCTCCTGTGTGGCATCTCACACCTTCCCGGTTTCCTTCAACGGCACAAGTTTCCTGCAGCTGCCTGGGAGAAGGGAGCACAACATGGTGTCTGTGAGTTTTCAGTTTCGCACATGGAACGCGAACGGCCTCCTCCTGTTCAGCGCGCTGGCTGGCGGCATGCTCGAGCTCACGCTGAGAGATGGCAAAGTGGTGGCGCACATCAGCATCATGCAGCAGAAGAACTCACATGTGGACATGATGTCAGGTACTGCTGCAAAATCAGCATCACATTTATAACACATCATTAAATTTGGATCTTCTTACACCATTAACGTTGTATGCTCAAGGCTAAACACTTCTAAAGCAAAAGTCAAACGAAACAAGATTTCCAGACTTGTGTCTGTTTAGTAATGTTGCCGGAGGATGTATGCAGTAATTATGATCAATTTGCACAGGCTAAACTCACCAAACTGCGCTATCAACACACTCTACATAGAACTGGGATTGTACTCACAATATTCCACATACACCTTGTTTTAATACAATCTGATTGTTTTGCACTTTACTACAATCAATTGCTATAGGACTTATAGGGTCTTGTAGGACAATCTGGTTCTGAGCGTTAGTAGGTATCATGCCTTTATTATGTATGTAGACTATACCAATGCTATGAACTCATGTAAACCCCCTGGACATGTTTTATTATTCTCTATATAAAACTTTGGTTTGCTTTGCTTTTTTATCATTTATTATTTAGCTGACTTAGCTGTTCTTTTAGAATTATAAATTACACTTTGCACTTCTATTGAGCTCAATTAAATACAGAAATACACCTGGCCTTTTCATCATTAGACTTGTTCACGGCAAGTTTCAGCAGGAGTTTGCTCCCACTGAGAAGGTACTGTATATATAATTATTGTGGCAGTGGTACAGGGGGTGGAAGCTCTGGGTTGCTGATAGGTTGGTTGGTAGTTCAAACTCAGTTGGGTCCTTGGGCAAGGCCCTTAAACCTATTCTCCCTACAACTCAGCCACTGCATGCACTGCCAATCTCAAACCCAGTTAGGAAATGGTAGGGTTGCAACAGGAAGAGAATCCGGAATAAAAACCTGTGCAATATCTTGTGGATCCACTGTGGTCCATCCAAAGGTAAAAGTGACAGAGAAGACTCTGAAAAGACTGAGAAAACATGTATATTATTAGGGGTCTTTCTCATATCCAAAATTTTATATATCCAAAATAATATTGGAATCTACTCAGTGAAATTGTAGCAATGCATCATTTATTATGGCTGGATAATAGCAGTTCATCAGGACTATGTAAGTGGTTCATGCCTCTTTGGAATGAATCGCAGAGGCCAATAATAACCTGCAAAAAAATAACCTTCGATTCCCAGCTCCACCAGGTTGCCAATGTTGGGCCCTTAAGCAAGGCCCTTAACCTTATCAGCTCCAGGGGCACTGTATCATGGCTGATATCATGGACCTGCGCTCTGACCCCAGTTACACTAAGATTATCACTGTGCTGTAATGTATATGTGACTAATAAGGGCTTAGCTTAACTTAAACTCGCTACTATTTGACTCCAAACCTTTCCAATCTGTCACAATTTCAACTCACAGCACAAAATTTCCTTGGTTCTGCTAAGAGCCACTACTGTGCTGTTATAAACTGCTTTGTATGTACATTTATCTCTTGCGCCCTCATGATCACATGGAGACACATGGATGCTGGGGCAGTTTGCAACCTACACAGTGCTAGTTTATAATCTGCAGGGCTGCATTTAGAACAGTAAAAAAAATCAGTACAAACTGTAGGATGGTTGAAAACTTTCTACTAACAATGGATGGATGACATAAACTTTTAATTTTAAATCTGGAAATAAAGTTCAAGAAAAAGTATGTCCATGAGGAGGTATCGAAAACAGGGCATTCAAGTTGTTAGAGGTAAAGGACTGGAATGAAACGCTCTGAAAACAGGTTTTTATAAAGTCTCTGACCAAAAAACTTAGCAAGTCTTGACAATTTGTAGGGAGTTTAAGAGCAACTGTAGTAGTTATTGACAAATCTTGACAAATTTGAGCAGATGGTGCTGTATTGTAGGTGCTTTTATCAGTTGTAGTTAAATGAGAAGTTTGTGACAGTTACTGTAGGAACAAGTTGGTTGTGGTTCCTTGTGGAGCCAATTTGGGGGAAGAGATTTGTGTGAAACTCTTAAATTTTTATGGGTAATCTAAAGCCAATTTATAGGAGATTAAGGGATGTGATGTCACCAAGATCTGCCAAGAATTTTGATTCAGTAAGCTCCTGTGAAAAGATTGGTAATGTCCACTAAGCCAAAGATTCAATCACTTTATTCATTTTAAACATTTTGCAAAATTTATTTGCAAATATTGGTCATCTTTTTGTCTTTTTTTTTTTTTTGTAAACCAAACTGAACAAAAACATTCCTGCCATATTTAAAAGCATTTTGATAACATAGATTAGGCACCAATTGAGCACATATAAATGTTGATCGCTCCTAAATTACCAAGCTACTTCTATGGCACAGCTGATCTACAATTAGTGATTTTCCAGAAAACTCCATAAAAAAGCGAAGCACACAGAACTGAAAATTGTAAAATGACAACTAAATAGCAAAAGTGTGCTAATACATCCAAACTTCTTAGATATTGCACAAACCTCTTTTAAGATAGTTTTTATTCTTTTTCGTTTTTCTTTTCTTTTTCATATCCAGCTAAATCAGGCCCAGTGTCAGTTCTTGACTTTTGATGTCTTAGCCTTAATCCAAATGGATTAAATACAGTACTGTAAGCGTTTATGTGTGTCTGTGCCCAGTGGTATTACTAAAACTATTCATTTCAGTTGCTTTTGAATATTAGGATATTGAATTGAAAATATATTTCCTTCATGTTTAAATAATGTGTTGATGTTTTGAATTCTGTTTCGTTTAATGTGTTTGCATTACAGTAGATGTTTGCATGTTCCTTTTTCCCCCTTTAAGCGAAACTAATAAGAAGTAAGAACTGAGGGCTTTTGCTGGATATTCAATTATAAAACTAAACTGACAGGGCGACTGACATTTTACAGTAAAATCTGTCTCTGTAGAGCAATAACTGTGAAGTGTGACAGGTTGACTAATCACACAGATCGCTGATGGCTTTGTTCCATTGTGTTAATGCAATAGCATGGAAAAAAAAAAACTTAGTTACGCTTGATGCATTTAGTTCTTTTCCCCCTAAAATAAGGACTCGGTGGTGCACTTTCTGTTGCTAGTCAGGGACTGGTGCCTTCAAGGCATGAGAAGTTTTGTGTTGAAAGATAATGAAATCTGCCTATTGCTTTTCCCAGTACTTTATCCAAATCTGTTTCCCCTTCTCTAAATAAATAAAGGCCCCTGGCTTTTATGAATTAGACTCGACTTGGTCCTTTGGCGCTAAATACTTGGTTCCCTGAAGTGAGCTGAGAGACCTCATGTGCCAAGCAATTTCTTGAAACCACACAGTTTCATAATCAGAGCTTAGCCAAGTCTAGCCTAGAGTCATAATGTCTACCGTAATGTATTTCTTTAATACAGTTTTCTGCAGAAGGTCAAATTTGAAGCCCTTATTTCACTGAACTGATGCACAGAAAGTGACAGTTTAAAAAAAAAAAAAAAAAAAAAAAAAGTATATATAATTTTTTTTATTAAAGTATCCTTTTTATCCTTCAAGAAATATAGACTGCTTAACCATTATTAAGACCCCTACTTCAAAATAGACACATACTGTACATATTAATCAGCCTGATAATGTAGCATAAACATTTTACTCTTTTCAGGTCCTTGGCTTGATTCTAGGGTCATTCTACTGTCTATATGGGAGGTAACCTGTTCTTACTATGTTTGTTGCTCCGGGATCTCTGGTTTCCTTCAAATATATAAAGCATCACTAAAAGAAAAAACCTTTCACTTTATGCAGTCATTATGCATCTGGCCACAGTTAGAGTCTGGGAAACCCATGACTCACACCCTCAGGACAGAAGAATGAGGTACATATACTGTATACTGTATAAAATATGTTCTTATCTTACAGGAGTGGAGCCCGATGTGAATTTCTGGTCTTTTAGCCAATATGCCCCAAGGCCTGATGTGCTAGGGGCCAGGGTTAGCTCAGTGGTTAAGGCATTGGACTACGGTTCGGAAGATCCCAGGTTCAAACCCCACAACCACCAAGTTGCCACTGTTGGGCCCTTGAGCAAGGCCCTTAACTCTTAACTGCTCAGATGTGTAATGAGATTAAAAAAATGTAAGTCACTCTGGATAAGAGCGTCTGCCAAATGCCTAAATGTAAATGCTACACGCCCAGGTTGATTATTATTTGTGTTACCAAGTTGGACGATTCCTTAAAACTAACAATCATGCAACAGCTATTAAATCTTATAGCAAAAGTGTTTATTTATTTTATGTATGCTGTAACCATTAACCAAAGCTCCTGATCTGTGTTTGCATGATGTATTTGGATAAGTGCATGAATGAAGAGTTAAAGGTCCTTCCATTTTAGGCAAATTTAAATAATCAAAAATTAAATCAAGCTTGATTCTCTTTCATCAGGCTGTGTTATCCTTAAAAATCAGTTTAGATGGTCCAGAAGCAGAAATGGACTTCAGACTCGAGGCCAAATGTTATCTTATACAAACACACACCCACATGCTGGTGGATCCAAACATCTGCTCATCTATCTTGGTCAGGCATGGTCAGGCGTGAATCAAACCCGGGCAAGGCGACAGTGCTAAACATTAAGCTACTGTCCTGCCATTTTTTATAACCTGATGATTTTTATTTTCAAAAAATCAAACTCATATTTTACCAAGCTCACTTGGAAACAGCCTCACAATCCAGTGGTTTTATTACAGGCAAGTGTTGCATGCTTCGACGTGGCCTTCTCTGAGGACAAATAACCTTTGTCCTACAGTGCTATCATGCATCTTCACATGCATTACCATTTTATTTTCTGCCATATATTCATTCTCAATGCCTCATAAAGAGCCAGAGTTTCATCTCTCATTCCTATAGCCTGCAGACTTGGCCTTAATGTACGGATTCAGCAAAAACTGAACAAGGTCATGAAATAAAGAGCCTGTTCGCACTTCTATAGGATTTTGATGGATCATTGTAAAGGTTTATTATCTGAATTTTAATACGATTATTTCCAATTCTGTGATGGTTAATGAAGCATTATTGAAGTATAAAGATGAATTTTCCTACATACAGTGTAATTATTAGTTATGAACTGAAAAATCAACACAATTCACAAAACTCAATATCTCATTGAATTGTAAGTATAATTGATTTATTAGATTTTATGATAATAATAATAATAATAATAATAATAATAATAATAATAATAAAATCCTAGATACTATACCTAAAATCTGTGTTTTGGATATAGTTTAGAAATATTATGTACTCTATGTAGGGTTCTGATATTTGAAAACATCAACATTCAAATATCTAATACAGTATATCTAGCAAAATATATTTTATTTAATTAAATTACCTTAAATCAATTTAACGTTTACTAAATACAGCACAGAAGCAAAATAGATTTTTTTTTCTAAAATATATTCATATTTAAACACTTTTTGTTAGTGTCCATGCTTCATAGAAAGCCTGCTTGCTAGAGATGGGAATAATTAGGGGCCCCTGATATATTATCATGATACCTAGGTGCCGATTAGATTTTTTTTTTTTTTTTGTCTGTTTGTTGACTGTTTTTTAAAGTGTCCTTGAGCTCTGGAAAGGTGCTATATAAATAAAAAGTTATATTATTATTATTATTATTATTATTATTATTATTATTATTATTATTTATATTGCAATTCTGTAAGTATCACAATTTTATATATTTAATAAATAATTATTTTAGTTATTTTTTATTTATTACTTTTAATTTAATTTAATTATTTTATAACAATTCTTAAGAATAATAAGGGAATTTTCACACAAATTGCTACGCAAAAGAATCACGAACCATCTACTTCTTGCACTAGATGTACAGTATTAAATACCAGGATAGATGGTTTATCTGCAAATGGCCTGCTTTTAATTTTAAGGTAAATGATAATTTCTTTAGATTTTATTAAAAATATTTTCTTAATCATTTAGTTCTTAAACACCTAAATACAGCTTGGCATCTAAAGATTCCTCGAGAAAAAAGACAACAAAAATTAAAAAAGGAAAAGAAAAAAAAAGTACTACAGTACCTCCTGTTGTCCTCCAAAAGTCAAATTCTAGCTAGATGAAAAATGAAGTGCGTTGATCTCATTACTTCTATTAGTCCTTCTTATGACCATTTTTTAAATTTTGCAAGGATTTGCTTCTGTGGAAGAAATGTATTTTAATTGTCCTTTAAATCATTTCTTCTTGCGGTGTGTTTAAGGGCCTGAAGGTCCTTAAAGGTCGCTTTAAGAAAGGTGGTAATTAAGCTGGGGGATAAGTGATTAGCCCTGGTTAATGTGTCAGAGTTTAAGTTGGCTACTCGGTGTTAACACAGTTCACCTCTTCTTAATTAATCTGCAAAGTGGGAAGTTATCATAGAGTCTCAGATGAGCTGTAATAAGATGGAATCCGAGTCGGTTAGTTTAAATGGGCCATCAAGGCGAAGCTCTCATGCCTTTTTTTTCTTCTTAAAGAAAAATATGTTAAAGGCTTTGTTACATCTACATTGTCTTTTGGCAAAAAGAACACCAACACCATCAATGATCTTGGACACTGGGGCTGATTTCCTTTTAATGGGTATCCCCCTATTCTGAAAATTGAGGCCAAAGGATAAGTGGCAAAACATGCATTTCCTCTAATGACCACTAGGTTGTCTCTTTAGCTGAGTCAAAAAATTAGTCAATCCCAAAGACCACATGTCCAACCTCACAATGGAAATTTGCATCTTGGTATGGTTTTGGTTTCTGTAGCTAGATTTTCTGTTAATGACAACTGTATTTTTAAGCAACTCATCACTTATAATTAAATTAAGCCATTGAAAACATGCCCAACTAGAGCTGATTATTGTAACAGCTGAATTGCTTGTGTCAAACTTTAGCTTCTGTAACTAGCTAACTGGCTTACCTTAAGTTTACCTTACCACAAGTAAAATGGGAGTTGACAATGGATGATGTGTATGGCATGAATGATGGAGGTCAATCAAATACAAATTATATAAATCAATATTGGCTACCATATTATTTAAGCTAAGGTAAACTTGCTTATGGTAACTGAGGTAAGTAGGCACGTTCCAACCAAGAGCCAGGCACTGTTCATTCTGCCATTTGCCCATTTATGGTTTAAATCCGTTTTTTTATACAGTCTGTGTTTCTTTCTAGAATTGACTGTGAAGTACTGTAGTTTCCTAGCCTATCCATGACCATCATGTTAAATCATTACAATTAGCCCCCTTGATTTTGTATGTATCAGGCAGAAGTTATTAAAGCCCTATTCACTTACACATCAAAACACATCATCAGCAGTGATTGAGAAAGTGAACATGAAACACAATTTCTGGTATAATGAATTGCCTGAGGCGAAATGACTTCCTCAATCAATGATTTTTCAAAACGCCTTTCGAGAAGAAACGAAGTCAGAAATACAAGCAAACAAAAAAAAAAAAAGCAATAATTACATGAAGGAACAATTAGCGATTGATGGGGTGGTTTGGATGAAAGTGCTGGCTAAAGGAAAGCAAAATTTTTCTTTTATAGGTAATATAGGATTATTAAGATTGTTCACTATTCATGTAAATTAGTTATATTGCTATAGAAAGAATCCTGTAACAAAAAATTAATCAACACATTCCGACCAATTAGAGTTGAGAATTTAACAGTGCTGTGATACAGTATATTTGAGGACATATTCTGCACTTTTTTGCTGAAATATATCCCTAAGAAGCCACACTTACTAAATCGCAGGTCAGCTCACAATGGTTTGTTTACTATAAAATTGCTTTTATATTAAAAGTCAAAAGGTATTTTCCTGAAAAGTATCATGCACAATATCCTCCCCAGATGCTGCTGCTAACACTTGTTTTAAACTGGAATTTTACTTAGTTAGATACTTTAAATATGTGCTCCTGTTCATGCTTAGGCTGAATTGGATGTAGGTTCTCGTGTGAATCTGCTGCTCATGCCATACAGTGCTGTGCAAAATAAAGTACTCACAGCCATTGCATTGGGCCGCAATTAAGCTCACTCGTCTCTCCAACATACTTCTTGGCCGTAAAACGCTACATTGGTGTCAGAAGTGGGATGGAGAGTTACGAGTTGGAGCGCACTATAGAGGACATACAAGCAGGCTGGATCTATATATTGTATGTATATTGTGGCATGTGCCGGGTGGCGGCTGTCGACCGTCATGCCTAGCGGGGGTTCTCTATGTGTTCACCCTGTTGGGGAAGGTTGTTTGGGCTGGGGGCTTCGGCCATGTTTGTGTGTGGAATGTGTGTGTGACCTGTTGATTGTGCTCCGGTTCATGCTTAGTTGCATTGGGCAGCAATTAAACTTACTTGACCCTAACAACTTACAGAAAGTAGGCATTTAAGGTCACAGTTCTAAAAATGCAGGACACTAAAGAGACTTGTCTACCAACTGTGAAAAACACCCAAAGAAAGATGCCCAGGGTCCCTGTTCATCTGCGTGAATGTGCATTAGGCATGCTGCAGGGAGGCATGAGGACTGCTGATGTGGCTAGGGCAATAAATTGCCATGTCCGCACCGTGAGACGCCTAAGACGGCGCTACAGGGAGACAGGAAGGATAGCTGATCATCCTCGCAGTGGAAGACCACGTGTAACAACACCTGCACAGGATCGGTACATCCGAATATCACACCTGCGTGACAGGTACAGGATGGCCACAACAACTGCCCGAGTCACACCAGGAACACACAATCCCTCCATCAGTGCTCAGACTGTCCACAATAGGCAGTCCATGAGGAGGAGATGCACTGCAGTACTTCAAGCAGCTGGTGGCCACACCAGATACTGACTGGTACTTTTGATTTTGAGCCTCCCTTCATTCAGGGACACATTGGGAAACATTTTTAGTTTGTCTTATGGTGTTGACTATTTTAGTGTTCATACAAATATTTACACATCAAGTAAAAACAGTTGAAAGTCAGAGGACGTTACTTTTTTCGCTGAGTATATATTATACTGTATATATATGCACTCAAACATGTAAATTTAATAATTGAAATTATTTACAACACTCCACAATGTGTTTGTGTGTATGTATGTATGTATGTATGTATGTATTATTACACAAATACAGTACTACAGTATGTATTTGACATGGTATTTCAAAATTATATCCAAAACACAGATTTAAGGTATGATATCTAGGATTTGGTTATTATTATTATTATTATTAGTAGTAGTAGTAGTAGTAGTATTAGTAGTAGTAGTATTGTAAAATCAAATTCTTTAATGTACTGTACACTTACAATTCAGTGAGATACTGTATTTATATACACATACACTCACCTAAAGAATTATAAGGAACACAATACTAATATGGTGTTTGACCCCCTTTCGCCTTCAGAACTGCCTTAATTCTACGTGGCATTGATTCAACAAGGTGCTTAAAGCATTCTTTAGAAATGTTGGCCCATATTGATAGGATAGCATCTTGCAGTTGATGAAGATTTGTGGGATTCACATCCAGGGCACAAAGCTCCCGTTCCACCACATCCCAAAGATGCTCTATTGGGTTGAGATCTGGTGACTGTGGGGGTTATTTTAGTACAGTGAACTCATTGTCATGTTTAAGAAACCAATTTGAAATTATTCGAGCTTTGTGACATGGTGCATTATCCTGCTGGAAGTAGCCATCAGAGGATGGGTACATGGTTGTCATAAAGGGATAGACATGGTCAGAAACAATGCTCAGGTAGCCCGTGGCTTTTAAATGATGTCCAATTGGCACTAAGGGGCCTAAAGTGTGCTTAGAAAACATCCCCCACACCATTACACCACCACCACCAGCCTGCACAGTGGTAACAAGGCATGATGGATCCATGTTCTCATTCTGTTTACCCCAAATTGTGACTCTACCATTTGAATGTCTCAACAGAAATCGAGACTCATCAGACCAGGCAACATTTTTCCAGTCTTCAAAAACTGTCCAATTTTGGTGAGCTTGTGCAAATTGTAGCCTCTTATTCCTATTTGTAGTGGAAATGACCACACCCCTAAATACATTGAAGCAACTGCCATGTGATTGGTTGATTAAATAATTGCATTAATAAGAAATTATATACAGTATGTATATACACTGTATATAAATTAAGTATAAGGTATTTCAATATATTGCGCTTATTTAATGTAGAACTACTATAAAATGATTAAAATGTGTTCATACTGTAGTTATGACCTTACTAGAAAAGCCAGAATAACTCAACATTTATCTTAACACTTCCCATGATCCTCCACTAATGATTATAGCTCTTAGGGCACAAAGCAATATTGCTCCCCCCCACACACACACACACTTATATGTCTGTGATTGCTAAAGCTAGCTGGTTGCACATTTACCCTGCAACCTCAATGTCACCCGCAGATTACATTTTAATCTCGTAATCTTCATGCTCTTCGCTCTCACAGTGTGCATTATCATTAATTTCCTGTAGAATGGCTTCGCAGTGGCATCTTGCAATATGTTCTCTCGGTGGCAGTCAGTTCATTTCACCTGTCCTTTACTCCAGAGAGCGGACAGTCAAATGTGTCCAGCTAAATGTCTTCCAGCTCAACAGAGCTGTGATGAGGAGAGACTGAACAATCCTCCATATCAGTACCAATATCAGACATAATTCGGCATTGGAATAGCGTGCCAAGTGCTGTCATGAGTCTAGTGTACAGGAAGCGCAGAGAGAGAAATAACAAAAAAGTAATTTAATGTCTTTTCATAGTTTGTATGATTAACGGTATAAAAAATTAAATAAATTAAATGAAATCTTCTGTCAAACAAGCCCCATATTATTGTGTTCTGCTTGCTGCACTCAGGAGTAAATAACAAGTTCTGGTGATTTATCGATTACAGCCATGAAATGCCTTTTGAATCCTTCAGATCTGCAGTCAGTTGTAAACACGATTCAAAGACCATCTTGTAATTTGCTGCTCATCAACCTATTGACATCACTGATGGTCTACTGTTTGTCTGAGATGTTCGTCTGGCAAAAAGCTCCAATTTGCAGTGCCTTATGAAAGCAATTGTATAAAATATTTATCTTTTGGTGATTTCTTTTGGTTTGGGTAAAAAAAATAATTCACACATTGATAGTCATGTACCCTTTAACTTTCCTTCATCTCTACCTAAAGTGAGTAAGACAGTATATTTCATGAACTCCCTATATGTAATTAGAAAACTTCCTAATGTTCTGTATATTTTAAATATATTGTCTTATATCCTGTAAAGTACAAGGGATGGGACTTTTGATCATCCACGGTTTTGAGAGTACATTCTACCTTGATTTATCTGTATAATCCCCTGCTACACTGAAGTTCTTATTCCAGGAACTCCTTTGATGGCCTAAACATATTGAAATGACTTGGAGTGAAGTCAGGACTGTACAGGGGATGTGGTAATAACCCCCAGCCGAGTTCTTGTAATATGCAAGCGGTGTTTGTGTGTACAGGTCCCACAGACAAATGCATCCCTTCTGCAAGTTGACAATAAGTTTCGTGTCATTTTCAAGAATCACTGAAAATTCACAGGAACGACGACAGTGGGCTTGGAGCCACCCCAGGCGGGATAGTCACTCTTAGATATATAACCTTCTTTGAAGTGTTTGCACCTTTTAGATATTTTACTGAGGATTCTCATCACTGTACTGTGTTCTGAAGTCTTCTGTAAATGTCAATCAGTTTTTACAGCTTTATTCATTAGAAATGTAATTACAAGTCCCGGATTGACTTGAAAACCCTTCTTATTTTTTGTATTGTTATGTCTAGGGACAGGTTTCAGAACCATCTGGACCTCTATAGAAAAAAAAAATTCCCCTTATTTATTTACTTTTTTTTTTACAAGGATAGATAGATAGATAGATAGATAGATATTTTATTGATCCCAAAGGAAATTACAAATTTATATGAATATTATGTATGAAATAAAAACAGTATTAATTATGCATATTTTAGCATATCTATAGTAAGTGGTGTGATGAGACCAACGTTGAATTTCTCAAAACACACATTTTGACAATCCCAGCACTCCTTGGAATGACCGTCCCCAGAGTGGTAGCATTATTTTAGAAAGACACTTTCCATCACCAAGAACTGGAAAACTCAAGGAAAAATGGATAGCGCCAATTACAAGGCAGTTCTTAAAGGAAACCTGCTCCAATTTTGTGGGAGTGATGACTGGCATGGATGATTTCTTGTCTAACAAAAGCACAGATCCAAAGTAAAACTAAAACCAAGTAGTTCCAAACCAAGAATGCATGTGATCAGTCAAAACCCAGAACCTTAAAGTGATTGAGAATTTGTGGCGCGACTTGAAAACTAATATTAAGTCAACAGCTTCCATCCAGTTTGACAGACCTTACAACAATTTAACCAAGAAGAATGGGCATTACAAATCTCAGGATCTACTGTATGTGTGCACAGGTGATGGAGACTTGCTGATGTAACTGCAGCAAAAGTTTAGTTTCTAAACTTTATATAATTTGAAAACAGCAATAATATATTGACGGTCTAAATTAAATAATAATGAAAGAATGAGTGAAACACTGAATGAATAATGCTCATCCTAACTATATTCGTTACAATTAGGTGGGGCGTTCAAGTCAAACTGGGACTTCATCTGGGAGATGATTTTTTTTATGAATCAGGGCATGAAACCAATTGAGACTTACAGAAGACTTTAAGCACAGTATGATAATCTAACAGTTTGTTAACTTTTTTTTGGATAACTTTTAGCAGTTTGAACATGGATGATGAACATTTTTCTTACAGTTCTTATTATTCCAGGTTCAGAGCTGAATGATGGACAATGGCACGATGTTCGTTTCATGGCTAAGGAAAACTTCGCCATGCTGACCATCGATGGAGACGAGGCTTCGGCAGTAAAAACAAATACACCCTTTGAGTTCACAACTGAAGGAACATATTACTTCGGTGGTGAGTACAACTACACTTCCAAACCAATAGTACTGTAGTGTGAGGTACTGGCTTGAATTAGAGGTCATTTAGATTTAATTTCTTTAGATTTTCTTTGATGGCTCCATGACTACCTCCAAAAATAAGAAAAATATATAAGAAATAAGACAATAAACAGTTGCTTAGTTAAATGCTTACAGTCTGTCACCAACAAAAAAAAAATCACAGAAAGGTGTACTAAGCAGTTTTAGGGCTAATTAGACTGCATTGTGTCTGAAAAATCCTGCGTTGGGTATAATACTGATGCCTTACCTCTCACGCAATTTAAACTCTGTGCTTGAGGATAAACTCATACATGTGCTTATACATCTGCATTTCAGGAAGGATAGTGGGAAGTCAGCAAAATAAAAAGTAAAATATAAAGTCTGCTTGATTACATATTCTTTTCAGTGTAATAAATAAAAATTATCCTTTTTTTTTTTGCATTTTCTCCAAGAACATATGCCAAGATTTTTTTTTTTTTTTTTTTACAAATAAAAAAACGTCTCTAGGATTACATCTGTTCACTGAAGGGGAATGAGACGCCTATGGGGATTGCTTCCAGAAATTGCATTTTGAAGACATATCTAATCAACTTCACGACGTCATTGCCTTAGCATCGCAGCCACGTCTGACGCCGGCACGCGGAAGAGTATAAATAGGTGTCAGACAAACCTACTACAGCTTCCGAAGCTCACAAGCGCCCAGGTGCATATAAGTATGGCAACGTGGCGGGGCATTTCATTCCCCTTTCAGGGAACTGGGGTTACAGATGTAACCCTAGAGACGTTCCCCTTTAGGGGAACTTCGAGCCGCATCACGAAGTGACAGCTATGGGGACAAGATGCCCACTCTGCCATGCTTATAGGTGTCTGGCCTGAGCCGAGAGCACCTGAGAGGACGGAGTCGGGTCGAGGTCGACGGCGTTGAATTTAACAAATGTGTGCGGGGTGGACCACCCAGCGGCGTCGCAGACCTCTTGAGGTGTCGCCCCCGCAGCTAGAGCCTTGGAGGCTGCCATACCCCTGGTGGAGTGCGCCCAGACTGAGATCGGAGAGGCAGCACCACTGGCCTGGTCACTCTAAAAGGGACCTTGGAAATATATCCATGCCTGGGATGTAAAAATGCCTTGACTAGCCCAGGGGCAAAGTCAAGACAGGACGGCGCTACTGAGAGTGCCTGCAGATCACCTACCCTCCGGAAAGACGAGATGGCCAGGAGGAGGATCTTCAGTGTCGCGCACTTCTCGTTACTGTCCGTGAGTGGTTCAAACAGAGCCCGAGACAGACCCTCCAACACCATGGTGAGGTCCCACGAGGGTACCTTGGAGTGAACTGAAGGCCTTAACCTCCACGCGCCACAGAGAAAATGGTACACTAGTGGGCCCAAAAATCTTCCACCCGCAGGAGAGCGGAATGCGGAAATGGCAGCCACATAAACCTTTAAAGTGGACAGGGCTGACCCAGCAGAGAACCGCTCCTGTAGGAAGTCTAGTACGGCCCCCACAGGGCACTGAGCTGGATCCAACAGCCGGTTCCTGCACCATTAGGTGAAACCCCCTATCTGGCAGTGTACAATTTTCTCGTGGCGTGGATCTAGAGCTAAGTATGGTGCTGACTACTTCCTGGGAAAAGCCAGCGTCTATGAGGTGCGCTCCTTCAGAGGCCATGCCCATAGATTCCACGGCTCGGGTCTTGGATGGAGAATCGGTCCGTGAGCTTGGGACAATAGATCCCTCCTGATTGGCAGCTGGAGAGGCTGCCTGTCCAGGAGAGATACCATGTCTGAGAACCATAACCGGCCAGCGAGGGGCCACTAGAAGGACCCGCTCTAGAACCCCCGGAAGCAGTGCGACAGGGGGAAAAGCATACAGGCATCTGCTTGGCCACTGATGCAGTAAGGCATCCAGGCCTAGAGGCGCTGGGTGTACAAGGGAGAACCAGAGTGGACAATGGGTCATGTCGCGAGATGCAAACAGATCGACCTCTGCTTGCCCGAACTCCCTCCAGATCATCTCGACCACCTCTGGGTGCAGATGCCACTGCGACAACCTCTGTCTGGACAGAAGGTCTGCTCATTGATTGAGGCACCCTGGGATGAACATTGCTTGTAATGAGAGGAGGCCCCACAGGAGGATCTGGGACACCAATTTGCACAGTGAGCATTAACGCAGACCCCCCTGATGATTGATGTAGGTGACCAGTGTTGTGTTGTCGGTGCGAACCAACACATGCTGGCCCCTGACATCTGGAAGGAAATATTTCAACGCTAACCATACTGCCATCATTTTAAAAGCATTTATGTGCCAGTCGCGCTAATGTTCCTTCCATAGGTCCTGTGCGAAGCGACCCCTGTAGATCGCTCCCTATCCTGTTCGTGAGGCGCCTGTTGTCAGTGTCACATGGTGGCACGTGGCACCCAGAACAGGGCCTTGAGACAGGAAGCCGGGCTTCTTTCATACCCTTAGCGCCCGAATATACAACGGGATAAAACCCGAATTAAGCGGAACAGACTTTCTCCGGAGGAGAAACCCTTAGTCTTGAGCCACCACTGGAGCGGCCTCATGTGCAGCAGGCCGAGCGGTATTATGCTTGATGCTGCTGCCATGAGGCCCAGCAGCCGCTGGAAGCTCCTTACAGTGACGGCAAGGCCTAGTCTGATGCTCTTGGTGGCTAGAAGGAGTGACTGGATGCGAGCCGCATGAGGCGGGCTGACATCCGAGTGGAGTCCCATATGACGCCCAGATAAGAGGTGATGCATGAAGGCGTAGACACACTCTTCTTGGCGTTCAGCTGTAACCCCAGCACTCTCATGTGATCGAGAACTAAGTCTGGATGACGGGCTACCATTTCCGCAGAGTGAGCAAGAATCAGCCAATCGTCGATGTAATTCAGGACTCTGATACCTGACAGACAAAGTGAGGCTAAGACCGCATCCATTACTTTTGTGAAAATGCGGGGTGACAAAGCCGAATGGAAGCACCCGATACTTACAGTGGTGTGAAAAACTATTTGCCCCCTTCCTGATTTCTTATTCTTTTGCATGTTTGTCACACAGAATGTTTCTGATCATCAAACACATTTAACTATTAGTCAAAGATAACACAAGTAAACACAAAATGCAGTTTTTAAATGATGGTTTTTATTATTTAGGGAGAAAAAAAATCCAAACCTACATGGCCCTGTGTGAAAAAGTAATTGCCCCCTGAACCTAATAACTGGTTGGGCCACCCTCAAGCGTTTGCGATAACTTGCAACGAGTCTTTTACAGCGCTCTGGAGGAATTTTGGCCCACTCATCTTTGTAGAATTGTTGTAATTCAGCTTTATTTGAGGGTTTTCTAGCATGAACCGCCTTTTTAAGGTCATGCCACAACATCTCAATAGGATTGAGGTCAGGACTTTGACTAGGCCACTCCAAAGTTTTCATTTTGTTTTTCTTCAGCCATTCAGAGGTGGATTTGCTGGTGTGTTTTGGGTCATTGTCCTGCTGCAGCACCCAAGATCGCTTCAGCTTGAGTGGACGAACAGATGGCCGGACATTCTCCTTCAGGATTTTTTGGTAGACAGTAGAATTCATGGTTCCATCTATCACAGCAAGCCTTCCAGGTCCTGAAGCAGCAAAACAACCCCAGACCATCACACTACTACCACCATATTTTACTGTTGGTATGATGCTCTTTTTCTAAAATTCTGTGTTACTTTTACGCCAGATGTAACGGGACACGCACCTTCCAAAAAGTTCAACTTTTGTCTCGTCGGTCCACAAGGAATTTCCCAAAAGTCTTGGCAATCATTGAGATGTTTTTTAGCAAAATTTAGACGAGCCTTAATGTTCTTTTTGCTTAAAAGTGGTTTGCGCCTTGGAAATCTGCCATGCAGGCCGTTTTTGCCCAGTCTTTTTCTTATGGTGGAGTCGTGAACACTGACCTTAATTGAGGCAAGTGAGGCCTGCAGTTCTTTAGATGTTGGCCTGGGGTCTTTTGTGGCCTCTCGGATGAGTTGTCTCTGCGCTCTTGGGGTAATTTTGGTTGGCCGGCCACTCCTAGGAAGGTTCACCACTGTTCCATGTTTTTGCCATTTGTGGATAATGGCTCTCACTGTGGTTCGCTGGAGTCCCAAAGCTTTAGAAATGGCTTTATAACTGAACCAGACTGCTAGATCTCAATTACTTTTGTTCTCATTTGTTCCTGCATTTCTTTATTTCTTTGAATCTTGGCATGATGTTTAGCTTTTTAGGTGCTTTTGGTCTACTTCTTTGTGTCAGGTAGCTCCTATTTAAGTGATTTCTTGATTGAAACAGGTGTGGCAGTAATCAGGCCTGGGGGTGACTACAGAAATTGAACTCAGTTGTGATAAACCACAGTTAAGTTATTTTTTAACAAGGGGGCAATCACTTTTTTACACAGGGCTATGTAGATTTTAAGTTTTTTTTTCTCCCTTAATAACGTAAACCTTCATTTAAAAACTACATTTTGTGTTCAATTATGTTATCTTTGACTAATAGTTAACGGTTTTTGATGATCAGAAACATTTAAGTGTGACAAACATGCAAAAGAATAAGAAATCAGGAAGGGGGCAAATATTTTTTCACACCACTGTATACGCCTTGCTCCCAAAGGCGAACCTCAGGAACTTCTAATGTTAAGAAGGGATGGAGATGTGGAAGTTTGCATCCTTTAAGTCTATCGTGATGAACCAGTCGCCTGGGCGGATCTGGGTCACAACGTGCTTGAGTGTTAGCATTTTGAACTTGTACTTCCTCAGACTGCGGTTCAGAACTCGCAGGTCCAGAATGGGTCGCAGTCCCCCATCTTTCTTGGGGATGATGAAGTAGCGGCTGTAAAAGCTGCACTCTTTTTGGGACTGAGGAAACCTTTCGAAAGGCTCCTTTTCCAGGAGAGCCTTCACCTCCTCTTCCATCACCTGGGACTGCTCTGGTTTCACTAGTGTACCTATTACGCCGTTGAACCGTGGTGGGAGGCTTCTGAACTGAATCCTGTAACTCTCTCCCACTGTACGCAGAACCCACTGAGACACATCTGAAACAGCTTTCCACTCGTTCAGGTGTTCTACTAGAGGTACCAGCCTGATAAGACTGTTTCCTAGTGATGGGGGTTCCGAAGAGCTAAGTGAAGCCAAGCTTGTGGCTCCTGGTTGCGGTCGCCGGAAAAGGAGCGGTAATGGCCACATGGGCCGATGAACGCTAAACCCCTTGGGCCTCCGCCTGCCTGAGCCTTTCTGCTTCTGCGGGGGCTGATGAGTAGCGACGCTCTGTTTCTGAGTCAGACGATGGAAGGACCTTGAGCTAGTGGTGGGCTGATCAGTGGCGGCATGGACATAATCAGCCCGGAGAGGGAATATGCTGGAGAATGCTGCCTCGTTTTTCTGAGACCTCCGGATAGTGACGGCGGCGGCGTGGACGGCACCGCCGAAAAGCCGGGGAGGTGAGATCGGCGCGTCCAGCGAAAGCTTCCAATCCTTTTTCCCAAAGGACGCCAGGTTGAGCCACAGATGCCTGTAGGCAACCACATTGGCCACCATAGATTTACTCAGGCACCGTGCGGCCTCCTTGGCCACCCTAATGGAGAGATTGGTAGCATGACGCAGCTGCTTAATTGCATCAGGGCCTACTGCCGTATAAGCAGTACTAATGATCGTAGCAGATGGACGGGAGCACTGGGGCCTGAGTGACGATGCCGAAGTGCCGAAGAGGATAGCACAACTTACGCATTCCTACCCGGTCAGAACCGCTTCGGCGTGCTCTGTGCCTAGGCACATCACACACAAAGCATGTGTATTACCCGGCTCGATGAGCCTGGAGCATGGATGAACACAGCGCTTAGCCGCACACATAGTGCTTGGTTCATTGAACGTGAGTGTACGTGAAGTATAGTGTGGTTCAGTATTTTTGTAAAAAATCAGTGTTCTGTCTCTGCTTGTGAAGCGAAGGAAGCTGTAGTAGGTTTGTCTGACACCTACTGTATTTATACTCTTCCGCGTGCCGACGTCAGACGCGGCTGCGTCGCTAAGGCGATGTCTTCAAGACGCGATTTCTGGAAGCAATCCCCATAGCTGTCACTTTGTGACGCGGCTCGAAGTTCCCCTGGAAGGGAACTTAATACATTAAACAAGATTTTTAAGGGGCATTTCTTTTTTCTAGATGTTAAAAAATACTGTTTACTTGTTTACAAGAAAATGCAATACAGTTTAATTAATATTTTTGTTAAAATAAGAGACTTATCATTAGCCAAAGTTGTATCATAACCAATTAATGAACAAATGTCATATTAGCTGTATTAATGCCCTCCAGGACTTTTAAGTCTAATGAAAAAGGATGTTTTTTCCCTAACTTTATTTAATTATGTAATCTCATTATGTTGAGTTCAGAGCTTTTGGTTGTCCTAATATTGACCTTTTTTCACTCCACAGTGACTTTTTCTCTCTCTAATTTAGTCCCTAATACCACCCACCAGTCACGTCTTTCCTGTTATATTACAGTCACCAACAAAGGATGAAGGCTATTACATGCTTCCTTCTGAGACTCTTAAAGGCAGCCAAAAACATCTTTAAAAACGGCTATGTCGTGAGGCAGTACATCTGGCTCCTTTTGCATACAATATATGAGCTCAAATTTCCATAATAAGCTAGTGTCGCTGTTGTACTGAATATCAGAATAGCCTACATCTCATGCCTACAATCACATTACAACTTTTATTGATATTTGTTACAACAGCACAACTTCGAGTGTGATATTGCTATTATATAACAGTTCCACAGATCAACAGATTATTATGATTTGCCTGCTTTGTCCATATAATCAGTTATTTTGCTCTGCCAACACATACTGTATCCTTCCACAACAGAAACAGATGCCAATAGTTTTAGCAGGCAGCTGCTCTCCTCTCATTCCAGTACTATGGACCAGGCCGCCTTACTTTTAGCCACACTGCCAACTAATAGTTACACTGAGCGATAGATACAATTAAATGTCCCAGTGCTGTTATGCGCTATTATAACCACTTATGGAATGCCTCTAGTCCAATCAGATTACGTGGTTGGAACTAACTGTTGTACAATGCTAACAGGGTAGTTAATCATTTAAAATGCTTAACTTTAGATTTCCAGTTCCTTAGTCCTGACATAATATATACAAATGTCTGACTGGAAAAAGGGATGTTTCCCCCATTTCTTAGAGTTCCATTTCTTGTCAAATTTTAGACAAGATAAAATAATTCCCTGTCAAATCTTAGATGACATAAAATAATTTATAGTCACAGCTAGTAGATAAATGTATATGGTTGCCTTTTCTGTAATAAATGACCTGTAAACAATGAATTATTTGAATTTCTGCAGAATTAAAAAAAAACGTATTAAACAGAAGCTTGTATTTGCCGAACATACAGCATGTTAAGTACTAAATAGATGTGTGTAATTCTTTGAGATGTTGTACTGCATAAAAATAATACTTTATTGCACATGTACTGTAACAGAATCAGGGGTATCTCTTTGGTTAAAGCATTGGACTACTGTTCGGAGGGTACCAGGTTCAAACAACAGCACCACCAAGTTGCCAGTGTTGGGCCCTTGAGCAAGGCCCTTAACCCCTTACTTGCTTAGATTAAGATAAAATGTCACTCTGGATAGGGGGGCTGAAATGAAACTAAACTAAACTGTATATCACAAACTAACCTGGGATGATCAGAAGACTTAGCACTTAGCAGTTAGCCCTTTCTAGCGTGGATGGTAAACCCAAACGGGGAAAGCAAGCGAGTAGGCAGGATAACCACGCAATTTAGTCTAAGGACTCTCACAGCAAGGGAAAAACACAAATTTAACCCACGTCCTATAAACACACACTCGAATCAGAAACTAAACCTAAGAAAGTGAGAACTCACAAAATGGTAGACGAACAATCTGGACCAACATGGGTGAACCCAATGACTGAGCAATGTGAAGCGCCATATTGTCTCCTTTTATGCTTCCTGTTTTGCAACCGTACTTCTTAAGTTGCCACAGATAGTAAATTCTTTGTTGTAGTTTAACAATTGGGTCCTTAAAGGTGCAATTACTAGCATAAAGTGGGAAGAGAAGTGGGGAAAGAACCCATCCCTGGGGATCACCATATGCCAAAAGTGACGTCTCCTAGCCTCAGATGCTGTTACTGACCCCTAAGTTGTTGATCCACTAATATATGGCAGGGGGTACGGTGAGCTCTAAGAATTTGAAAGAATGAATTTCCAGAATGATCATGTTAAATGTTAAACTGAAATCCACAAACATGGTCCTTTTATACTGTCCCTGGGAGGTCAAGGTGTTGACGGATATAATCCACTTCCATGTTCATTTCATCATCCACTATTGTGTCCAGTAAGAGGACTGCAAAGCTCTTCAGATGGGCTTAATTTATAAAATTTAATCGCATCAAGTCTTGGGCTATGTCCAATTTACTGCAGAGAGGGTATTAGCTTGTATCTCTTTGATGTGATAAAAATTGTCTCCAATTCCTAATAAGATTTTGAAAATAATAATTATAATAATATGTAGAATAAACACATGTATATTCTGCAGGCCAGAAGCATCCATGCAATCCTATGTAATTTGTTAATTAGCTAATCCTGTGGCAAAAGCACTTTAAAAATCCTATAAGTGTACTAGCTGTGACAAAGCCAGGCTGCACTAAACATTAGTTATTAAAATGAGGCCTGTCTTTATTTATTTCCTGAATTCCCCTGACACTTTTTTCATATAGAGACACACATTCAGGCAGATGCTATACTCCACTCCTTCTTGTGTTCTGCACCAAATGCAGACTTTATTTATCTTTCATTTCTTGTCAAGCTTATACTACTGGGAACTTTTTTCACTTGCCTTGCTGTCGCTTTGCTTCCCCCTGTTCAGGCAGACAATCAGAAAAGTGTCAGAGACGGACAACAGATGGTCCAGATACCTTTCAGAACCTTGCTGCTTTACCCACCAACTGTTATTTCCTATATCAGGAAAAAACAAATGGTAGTTTCTCGAAAAACAGTAATTTGCTTATCAATTTCAAGAGGATGTCGAGAGAGTCTCAGAAGGCTTGTGGAAGATTTATATTCATGTCTTATTCAAGCTTGAGCAGCTTGTTGAGTTTAGAGGTTTATCCATGCTTCATTTCCTAATATTCTCATCAGGACACAGTCTCCACATGGGCACAAGTCTCTAATGGATTAGGGAATGATTTACTTTAATCAAATCTTTAATCCAGCACCTGGAGATCTGAATTGACATGATGTTGGATTTCACTTTCAAGATTGCATAATTAAGAAATGTTCATAAATATTTCTGAAATAACTCCAAGATTTTCAGCTATTGAAAATGGGTATCCATTATAGAGACATATAGTGGACAAGAAAGCAGAAAGCATTTTCCACAAAAAATCAGGGACGACAGTTAGGCTGTGCAATACAGAATATCCACTCTGAATACTAATTATAATTACAGTCATTTGCAAAAGTCTTGTGCCACCCCTCATTTTTTCATATTGATTTAAATTTAATTACATATTCGCTTAAATAAATGTGTTTAATTGTTGTACTACAAAAGACCCCATTTAAAAATTATTTGTTTATGTAACAACCTCAGCAGCAACCTTATTTCCCCTCTCGTCTGTTCCAACCATTCAGCATTCAGCATGACCGGCCTGATCATCTAATCCTCTGCACCTGCTTTTTTACTGGTTCATGCCTTAAGTTAGATGTTTTTATGCTTGAATGATTCATATGTTACTGTGTGGTTTAACACATAAAAACATTCCTCTGAAATGGTCAGGTAAAGGAACTGAACTGAAAATGACAGCCAAAAACTTGCCAAACATGAGAGCCAAAAAACTCCTTCGGGAAGCTTGGAGAACTATTCTTTAAGAGTAGATTAAAAACACATGAAAGTCTGGCTCTTTCAAAGAAAAATAAAAAGAAATGATGAGTGGCTCAAGACTTTCTCACAGTACAGAATGTCAGATATTTACCCAATATAGTTTCAACCCTAATGACCTGCAATCAGATTAAAACATTCCAGTTACATGTTTCTTGTCTTACTGCGCACAGGTTACTTCCTGCAGACCCAGACATCTCCATCACAGCGCTCATTTCAGGGGTGTCTGCAGCTCATCCAGCTGGATGATCAGGTGGCCAACCTGGTAGCAGTGGAGCGGGGCATGCTGGGAGCTTTTGATAATGTCAGTTTGGACATGTGTACCATCATGGACAGGTGTGAACACCTTCATCCTGAACACTGTACTTTGAAATGGTAGTTCTGTTTTGGTAACATGACATCAAATAGCAAAAAGAAAAAGGCAAAATATACAAAAAAATAATAATAATACTCCAGCACTACTGTGACATAACCACAGTATCAAAGATAAAACAATTACTTCATACAGTGTAAATTGTAAATACTGCTCATAGTAAAAACCTGGGCATCTGAATCTGCGTTTAGCTTACATGTTCTAGATATATTCTAAGTAAAAGCATATAGATTACATATTTAATAATGTGTCAGACATTACATTTTTGGTTGCACAGGAATGGCATTGTTTTACAGAGCAAGACTTTTAACACATTTCAAAAGAACATGAGAATTAATTAACCACCTTGTCACGTCTCCTGCTCAGGAGCACAGCGTTAACACGGTTTATTCAATTTAAAATATATGAGCTCCAGCTTTCTTTCATTATGCTAATAATGATCGATTATCCATGCATCTTCTGTCAGACAGCCTTAACATGTGTTCATGAACTGCAGTTTCTTACTTTCTAGCTCACATAGCAGCAGTAAGGTAGCTTAAATTTAGCACACTAATAAACAAAGATAATGACTCAAAGACAATGTAAAACATATATAACCAGTGTTTCTCTGGTACAAGACAAACGCATGGCTGTATGGAAATAGAAGCCAGGATGTGATGGCTTGAAGATACATATGCTTTTAAAGGAGTAACACAGTGTGTGTATCTGTATTCAGCTTATTATTCTTTTTGGTTCATATCTGTGAATACATCTACAGAGATTATGTGCAATAAAAAATAGGTACGCAATACTTCATTCGACATCATTACACAAAGTTGTGTACCAACGTTGCATTTAAAATGCATAAAAAACACTTTTAGTACACAATTATACAAAACTGTGCTAATACTGCATAAAACTGATAAATTGTAAAATTGCCACTGGAATTTTTGCATTTGGTGTAAGCGTCACATTCATCATTTTGGTGGCCACCAAGGGGCTATCACTGGTTCTAAAAAAAAAAAAAAAAGGTTGCATCCAATGTGTGCAGTTCCTAAAATTACCACTAGTTTCACTGGCTCCGACAGTGAGTCAATCCCCGTAGACCCCCATGTTAAAATATCCAACTTTATTTATCAGGTAAAAAAAAAAAAAGACTATAAAAATATGCATAATTAGTGGAGTAGATGATTTAAAAGTCAAACTGATAGCAATCATCTACATCACTTTATGCATCACTTTAGATAACTGGATATAGTTCAATGTTGTAGTTTTAATTATTGCAATCAATGTACAAGATGCCTTCGGACAACATATACAGTACAGATGACAGAGTTCAATTAAATGCAAAGTAACGCTAGCGTATAAATTAACTTGTTAAACAACTTAGCATATTAGCTAAGCTAAAGCTAAGATAGCCAGCTTGTGGTAACTGAAATGAGCAGATGTGAGCCATGTGAGCAGGCTCTGTTTGTTCCGCCCATTTCTTTCTGAAGTTACTGAATGACCATGTTATCCCAGTAATAATTTTTTTTTTCCTTCCTTGATGGCACGAGCGTCAAGGCCAATGTTCATTAGGCTCAAATTGTAAAAGAGTTGTTCTGGATGCATTAGAAATCGTTTACCTTGGCCGGGCATTGTATTTTAAAAATGTGACATAAGATACTCTAAGAAGAATTCTTTACTCACTTTTGCATGCATGATCTTACTGATGCCGATGAGTTGCCTTGCTAATGTCCTCAGAGAAGTAAAGAAAAAAAACATCTATGGACACAATCATTACACATGTATGTCAGTCTTTCCCAAATTGTTGCCACAAACTGGAAGCAAGCATGCGACTGTAAACAATGACTTTGTATGTTGTAGCATTACTGTGTTCCCGCACTGGACCTACAGTAAGAGCACTTATTGCACAAACTGAGGTTTAGAAAGTGAAGTTATTATAACAGCAATATAACTAAATTAGGAGCTGAATGTTCAACAAGCAGTGTGATTGTGTGAGTGTGATACTTGAGTGTCCACAAATGTTTGTCCATATAGAGTTTATTTCAGTCTGTGCTTCATGGATTTCAGTTTCAATTTGATTCTAGGCCATATAAATTACTGAGTGCTGCACTAAAGATTTGATATTATTGGACAACTGTAGCTCATCAAAATGTGGCTATTGATTAGTGTTTTTGCATCAACATTTCATTGCTCGCTGCTTGGTGTGCATATTGAATTATAACAATACCACTCCGCGCTGCAGCCCAGCCCACTGCAAACGTCAAATCCACAACTAAGCTCATACAACGATAATAATAAAGCTTGAAATCTCATCATTTTTTAGACAGATTAGAATAATACCACTCAATCAGCTAAGTGGTGAACTAATTTTGAGAACGCAGATAGAGAAAACTTGCCCACTTCAACTTAATTGGTTTTCGTTTTTTCTTCATCAGTTCACAGTTCACTTTACCCAGCAGATTTTCAGATCAGATCTGTTACAGGAATACATGCAAAGTGAATTGAATTTACTTCTTTTACTACTTTATTTAATCTAATTTGTTAAATATAGTCTTTTTTATATGGACAATAAGAGGACAGTGAGTCATCCTAACTAGCTTGTTGTTATAAAAGTGTGTTACGAAAGCATAGTGTGTGTGTGTGTGTGTGTGTGTGTGTGTGTGTGTGTGTGTGTGTGGTCTCTATCATGATTAGATGACTGTATGTTATTTCACATATTATGATTCTCCTTTTATTCTCTCTAATGCCTGTTTTATATAACCGTCACTTTCCATTACAGTAAGGACAGCGAGTAATAAGGCAAAGCAGACAAGACCATGTCTCTGGTTCTGCATTCTCAAACCCCTTCAGTCAGAGAGAAAATAGAGATAGAAATCTGTTCAGTGGCCAAGAACGAACTTGCTCACCTGCGATGCTGCCAAGATTGATATGGGTGAACTTAACAACAGCATTGGCACAACATAAAATAACAAGTATAGCTTTTTAAACCTTGATATGGTGTGCTTTATTGAGAGGTAAAAGCAGATCTTTGGAATCATCTGGTTCACAGGTTTCAATCTCTGGTCCTGAAGTTGTCTGATTGATTGAAGCCAGTGTTAAAAGCAGGTAAAAAAACTCAAATTGTGCAGGATAGGTTGGTACTCTAGGACCAGGGTAGAGAACCTGTGATTAGGATGATTTGCTTGATTCTTTTATTTTTTGATTATTTTTGTTTGTTACAGCACCAGCCTTTGGCAAGCCATTCATCACTACGATCACACCAGATGCTCATTGAAGAGCTGAAGCCTAAATTTAAGATTAAATGCAAAGGACTGTAATCTGGCATAACAATGTCCACAGTCTGCAAAACATTGTTAAGGCATTAAAGCATCCTTGATGTAGTCCTGATCTCGTTCCATCATACTTTTACCTGCTTGGTCCCCTGAAAGCAACCCTACGAGGTCAAGAATTCACTTTTGATAAAGTAATAAAGACGGTGGTGTGTTCTTGCCTCGCAGCTCAGCCTAAACATTTTTAAATGAGGAAATATAATTGCTTATTGACAGATGGATAAAGAGTATTGAAAAAGCAAGGATATTATCTTAAAAATTATGTAATGCATAATAAAATTATTTAATGCATTCAAGTGCCTTGTAGAGAACATGCCATATTATCCATGGTTAATAATTTACAAAAGTATTATTTAATAGCAATATTCATGTGGTGAATTTTTTTAGGCAAATGTTTATTTAGCATATATGGAAGTAGCAGAGTTATGTTACAGTATGTGTAAGTGTTATTCCTGTTTAAAAGTTAGTAAGTTGTCCAACATGGGAAGTTCTTTAATATAGAGGACTTTCCACTGTCCAATGTCTTACCAATAAAAAGTTGTGCTTTTTGTTTAAAAAACTGGAAGAAAGTGGAAAAAAGTGCATGATGCATGTTCAGTGCCAGAGTCAGCTCAGATCATGACAGAAAGTGTGGGCAGAATTAATGGCCACAGTCAGCATGTGCTCAAGCTATACACTTCAAGCCACCATCTACTGTATGCATTGCCAATTTATTTTTTTTAAGACAAGGTTTTGTGACGACGCCCAGGGGCAAAACCCCGGCACCAACTGGATCACATCTTGCCCCCATGAAAAACATTATGCATACTCACTCTTACGACAGACCATCCGAAAAAGATTCTAGAAACAGGGGAACTTTGCATTAATAGCATCAACCAGAAAGAGGCACAAAAAAGGGAATCAAGGGAGTGTTCTCAAGAAAGAGTAATTCATATCTCCTTAAATCCTACCACAGGATAAGTTGTCACAAATAGATAAGCAGATTAATAAATCGGTATAACACTATTCTGATCTCTACTCCAGGGAGACCACTGTGTCGCCTTCAGCATTTTTAAACCCTTCAGCGTCTACAGAGTTGCTGGATGCTGGCTCAAACCATTTTTTGGGATCTTTTCTCTTTTTCTCCTAAAGCATCCAAACAGATGGGATATACCTACATACCAGACTTCCACCTAAGACCCATTCATCTTATCCTGGGAATATCCTGGGAAGACAGAATTTCCAGTGTCGTAGTCCTGTCTTGTGCTGGCCTTACAAGCATGTCCTCAGTGCAGGTTGCGCTCCATGGTCCATGTCCTCCACATGAAGGATGGCTGTATTACAAAATACATAACTTATGGAGAGCTGAATGCTGGAAAAAGAATCACTGCTCATCCACAACTGTGTTACAAAGATGCTTAGAAGCATGATATAAAGACATTGACATTTCGGCCTGAGAGGGCCATGCAGCTGACTGCATGAGGTGGAGAAGTACCCCGATTCGAGACAAATGCAGCAGACAAGTTGCTACAAGAAAGGAAAACAGCAGTTACAGCAGACAAGGGACTACTTATAGATGTGACCTTTACAACAGAGACACATTTTTCCTTGCAGACACAAACAATGCCATTTAAACTGAGCAGATAGCCAGTGCAGCTTAAATGCATCACCTATTGTCATTCCTGATGCTCAGTGTCTGCTTATATCCACCCACCTATTTGGTAAATTACACAACAGTTACCTATCGGGAAGTGTTAAATTTTATATTGTACATACTTTCTTTGAGACCTGTGCAACTTGAAAAACACATCTTTTCAACTTGCTGCTATTGCTGTCTCATTGGGCATGCATGTCACTCAGAGTAAAGCATTATCAACCCATTTCCATCACATGCATGAACTTATGCTCATTATTGCCCAATGTCCCTATAATTGACAGTAGAGAGATTGGATTACCCCTCCCTTACTGAGATCATTGCCAAATTTGTTTTCTTCGACCCCTGGCCATGGATGGCATTGGCATTGCTGAGATGCAAACTCATGATCCCCAAGGCCTCCTTTGTTAATGAGGCATTAATGGCCATTTCCATCTGACACACTTTTTAGTTCGCATGTACAATATGATTTAGAGCTCTACTTCCCCTTCTTGATAATAATAATAATAATAATAATAATAATAAAACACCCTGCTCCGGGTTGTGGGGATCTAGAGCCTATCCCAGTGGACACGGGGCAAGCACACAAACATACACTCACTTACATGTTACAAGCAATTTAAAAATGCCACTCAGGATGCTCTGCATGTCTTTTGGTAAAAAACAAAGTACCTAAAGGAAACTGACTAAGCGCATGAACAGCATGCAAACTCCATGCACACAGAACTGAAGGTGGGATTCGAACCTTTGACCCTGGAGTGCTAACCCCTATGCCACCATGCTACCAAATAGGACTTAAGCAGTAAAAAATAAAACTGTCTATTTACTTTTTCTACCATACATCAACACGAAGATGGTTTTCACCTTACAGGAATATTCTCAGGGTGTAAGTTTGTCTCGATTATAATACCTTAGTGTCATGGTGTTGGACGTGCTGTGTGTTCAATAAATGTGTGGTGTTAAACTATCCTACTGAGCTCCAGCACTCCAGCAGCAGATGGTTGGGGTTTTAACCAAATTAATCCACATATTCCTCAAATAAAGCCTAACAGAACATATAGTATAACACAATCATGGAATGTGGCAGAACAAGAAAATTCTAATCCATCTTCCATTTTCATGAGTCAGCCCATGAAATGGCCCTAACAAAGGTTAGCTCAAATGTGACTGGCCGTTAATTTGGTTTCTTACTGTATTATTTTTTATTGCTATACTAATGGGTTTGACTCAGAAAAGTTGTTATTCTATAAAACAAAGGTTAGGTGTTCTGGAACAGTTCTTGCAAAAACAGTATTGTCCAGCGCATTTGCAAAATTCATCAAGCCCCATGATGAAACTGGGTCTCATGAAGACCATCACAGGAAAAACTTACCTCAGCTGCAGAAGTTAAAAAAATCCCAAATTAACAAATTTAAACATCCTTCTTCTTTCACTTTTTGTACTCTCTCTACAATAATTAGAGTCATTTTGTGTTTCTTTTCATGGTTTGGGAGCAAATGGAAGTGGAAGTTATTATGCGGAATACAAATAGAAGGCAACATGACTCAGCAGTGATCAGTTACTCAAATTCTAATTCCAATATTAACCACATAGTGTTCGGCTCTTTTGGACAAAAAAAAAAAACAACTGGATACATAAACGTAATTAAAACATACTCTTACCAATTTAAATTTAAGGGTTTTATTCAGAATCAGCAACTCACAGTATAGAAGGCTCA
This sequence comes from Clarias gariepinus, assembly GCF_024256425.1. Lineage (NCBI taxonomy): Eukaryota > Metazoa > Chordata > Actinopteri > Siluriformes > Clariidae > Clarias > Clarias gariepinus. The sequence continues at coordinate 19,121,288 of NC_071125.1, read as the reverse complement.
AAATGTAGGGGAAAGAAAATTGTGTGTATTCAGAGTCGGGTTCCACACATTTGAGTCAATTTTCTGGGCTTGCGTTTTAGATTATGCAAATCACCTTCATGTAAATGACACCCAAGAGGTTTCTAGATTGTATTCAAGTAGAAGTGTCTGAGACTGAGTATTTTTTTTTTTATATGCATAAGCATTTACTTTTAAACCTGGGGATAGAAATTGCTGACTGTCTTTTCAAATACAATATGTTTTGACATAACAGCAAAGAAAAACCTGAAAATAAAGTAAAAGACTGTTGCTCAGTGATGAGCTTTAAAATAAATATCTTAAAGAAGTATAGAAGTTTAGCATATTGTAAATGCATCTGTGTTTGTAATGCAGATTATAAAATAATTAATTTTGTGCTAGCAAATGTAAGGTCGACTAAATTAAGGTCATGTAACTGCAATATGTGCACAGGACTGAAGCTTTTTTATGCTCTTAATTCACTATTTTGATTTGTCAAATTAATCAGATATCGTCATTGTTTTATTTAATTATATAACATTTAAATCTCATACTAAGAGTTTAAAGGGAAAGCTATTACTATAAATTCATTTATAGTGTGACATTTATGTTTTTAACTTAAAGTCCAAAATTAGAATCTAGCATCTCAAGTTACATAAGTCGCATACAGTAGGTCTGACTTAACTGTCTCATAACTGTTATTTCAGCAGTTAGTTACATCAGAGCAATCTGATATGTACAGTAAGCATCTAGGTGTAGGTGGGTACGGTCCAGAGTACTGAAGAGAGAGTAGTTACCTGCCAAAATCAACTGAAAAACTTTTAGCAAGAAAAAACATCTGATATCATATTTGTGGAACTGTTGTATAAAAGCAAAGTTTTAGCAATATCACACTCAAGGTCGTGCTGTGTCCACGGCCGCATCGAAGGTTACCTCAAGGCAGTTATGTTTGATGTGAGACTGATGTAACCCGCTGTTCTTCTGCTCTAATGATCTTTTGTCATGTTTTAGGTGCCTGCCTAATTACTGTGAGCATGGAGGAAGGTGCACTCAGACCTGGGACATGTTCAGCTGCTCTTGTGATGGCACTGGGTATACTGGAGCCACCTGTCACATGCGTATGTATGCATGCTTACTTTTGAAAAACATGCCATTTTCTTTGCAGGTCCTTCCAAGCTGTACTGTACTGTATCTTGGTGAATTCTAATTGTTGAATTTCTGAGTTATAGTTCTCAAAACACATAATTCTTTGAAGTTTTAAATGACTTCCTGATCCAGCTTGTTGTTACAAACTTATATATGTATATGTAAATACTTTATATATATATATGTTATATAGTTACTTATACATTATAAGTGTTAGCAATAAGATAATATTTCTTGAATAATTAGTTATGGGATTTTCTTTTTTACCTTTGTGTAACCTTCATTTACATACATCACCATGACGAAGTGAGTCATTAGCAGTAAAGGAAGTGGGAGATTTAGCTTGTTTGTATTTGTATGGTAAGCAATTAGCACTGATGTACAGAGGTCCTGAGCTTAAGGAAAACTTTATGTACTGGGTCAAATAAAAAAAAAAAAAAATTATCTCCATCAATCTAGAAACCTCTGTAGTTCAATTAGGTAACCATTGTATTGATTCCTTTTTTTTTAATGACTGTGGTGGGAATGCCAATTAACTTAATATGCATGTCTTTGGACTGTGGGAGGAAACGAAGAACCCAGAGGAAACCCACCAAGCACAGAGAGAACATTTAAACTCCATAGACACACCCCAAGGCGTGAATGCGGGAAGAACCCGGACACCAGAGGTGTAAGGCGACAGTGCTAACCACTACGCCACTGTGCCGCAATAAAAAAAATATGGCAGCTAAAATCTACATGTCAAAAATCTTATAACATAAACCTTCTATAGTAGTCAGGTGCTCATTATCTGATGGAAAGAGCTAACCACACATTTATAGTATAATGCCTGATCCTGCAGGACTTGCTAGTTCTCTAAGCAATCAGCATTAGAAAACTATTCCAGACAAATCTAAAATTAAGTTTTACAGATGAATACTGAGTGATAGCATCAAAACTACAGCAAGTAGCTATTTTAACAATTGTCAAAAATTAGCTAAATAGCTGATTAGCTAGCTAAATTACAAAACATGGCTAGTTAGCTAAATGAACTAACTAATGTACAAGAAAAATATCAAGCTAATTTAACAACTAATCTGGTGTAAAAAAAAACCATAATTGTTTGCTTTTACTAACCTTATTACAAACCTTAGTTAGCTAGCATATTAATCAAGCTAATTAGCAAGATAAACTCAACAATTTAACAAGGCTACATTAGCTACTGTAATTTGACCAAAGTACAACACCCAACTAAATAACTAATTAAACAAACTGATGTAATTAACTTAAAAAAAAATTAGCTACTTCAAGAAACTTGTGGCAAAGCATAACTAGCTGGCTAATCTAACAGCTAATTTGCTGTCTAAAACTAATTAGCAAACCTTTTTACTCAATTACAACCATTAATTAACAAGCTAATAAACAAGATTGCTAATTTAACTGATTAATGTACAATACTTTAGTACCTTTAAAGAATTATGTTTGAAGCTTAACAAGTTAGCTTGACAACCTACTTAATGAAACTCAACTAGCTAATGTATGCAACTCATGGAGATATAGCTAATTTAACTACATTTTGTAAAATTACATAACCTCCTATACAGTATTTCTGAAATATTGTTCACCCACCCCTGACTAGCATTTACCCATGTCTTGTTGAAAAGTTTTTTTTTAGATTGGCCTCTCAACAAGGCAGGGTTTTTGTATTGTTTTGCCAGAACAACATAGTGTGCATTTCAAAAAGAAAAAAAAGTTAAATATTACAAAATATAAATCACATTATGGCTATAATTATAAAATAATTTTCACAACATATTGTCTTCCATACTGGCTTTCTTAATACAGTTTTCCTTTTTTTTTTTTTAGCAAGAATGTTGTGGTCCACCTTGCCTCAATTACATAATTCATAGATTACCCACCTCTTTTTGTTACCACAACAGCCCTGTAGATAAACTAGCTTGACTCAGCATACTCCTTTACCACTAATAATGACATGTTTAAATAAGGGGCACCTCATGCTGTACAATTCAGTAACTCTAACAACAACAAAACATAGTATTTGAGGTAAAAAAAAAAAAAAAAAAAAAAAAAAAAATATATATATATATATATATATATATATAGAATTTTTTTCTTTTTCTTGGAAATAGAAATTGCTGTTTGGGAACTAAATGCATACAGTGGATTTTTGGAGATTGTTTAAGCTGATTTATATATATATAATATCAGTTTTGTTGGGTGGGGTTTTACATTGAGCATTCTAGTGTGTGGGGTTTTACAATACATTATCTCTCTTTCTCTCTCTTTTACTCACACACACACACGCACACACACACACTTATCTCTCTAAGTGAACCTATCAATTTTTTTTTTTAGCAAGCAGAGCTTTACATTTAATCTCTCTCGCTCTCTCTCTCTTCTACCCATCAGTCCAGTTTTGTAGCATTATGGCAGAGTAATCAAGAAAGAAAAAAATATAAGTGCATTTCATGTTAAAGTACAGTAAAGTGTGTTCCTGCTTATAATAGCAGTGAAAATAATGTGAGTTTTGAAACAGCGTCCGCCAAATGCCTAAATGTTTCTGAATATTGTTTAGGGTTTAACCCTTAAAATTCAAGCGGCATGGATCTGTGCCAACTATGTACACAGCATTGGTCAATTATCAATAAAAGAAATATAACTAACTGCTTATTCAATTAATTTTTACTTTTATAGCTTTTAACAATTGTCATTGTCGCAAAGTAACCTTACAATACAATCAAAAGAATTATGGAAGGATTGTGCTTATTTAAAAGTCCTGCTGGTGTGTGTCCATTGGGAGGTTTCAGACATTAAACCATGCATTTAGGTTTTTGGGTATGTCAGATAGAACCAAATTTACCATTACATCAATCATAAATTTTATCTACTACATACAGTACATTTTCACAAAACTGCAAAAATGAAGTTTCCATTTTGCTGTCAAATCTCTCCTCTGTCTGTGTGCATGTTTAGAATAATTTTCTCCCACAGTTCAAAGACCTAGTGATATATAAGGAGGCCACTTGGAGCATAACTCCACAAAACCTCCTGGGGTGGGCTATGGTGTTTTGCATCAGGACGTTGGGCCTCTGTTGATTGGACTTTGTCTGGCACGTCCCATGGGTGATTGATCAAAGTGAGATCTGGGAAGTATTGTAGTGCTCATGTTTTCTTCTACAGATCAGCTTTTTTCCAGATGCCATATGCAATCAGAAAGGCAATAACAAAAAATTATTGGAAAAAATGACTTTATTTCAGTCTAATACCTGCACCTTTTGCAAAATACCAGTCTGTCCATGATGTTTTTTCTGGAAAGAAGTGTTTTTTCTTTTTGGGTGTGTGTCCATTGAGTTTGTTTGTTTTTTGCTGCTTTTTAAAATATATGTAGTTGAGCACTACCATCAATGTCATGCCAAGAGTAAAGCATCCTGAAACCATTCATTTGTAGGGTTGCTTCTCAGCCAAGGGCATGGGCTCACTCAAAATTTTGCCTAAAAACATAGACATGAATAGAGAATGGTACAAAACATCCTCCAAGAGAAACTTGGAGTCCACCTGGTCCATCCCAGAACAGTTTGGTAAGGAACAATGCTTTTTCCAGCAGGATGGATCACCTTGCTATAAAGCAAATGTGATAACTAAGTGGCTCAGGGAACAAAACATCACAATTGTGCATATAATTGTGCAAATTAAAAAAATATATATATAAAAAAAAAAAATCAACATATTAACTTTCCAACCAGTCAGATTTAGTCATTCAAAATACAACCTTATGCAGATACATGAGACAGGCGTTCTTCATTAAGGGCTTCGTTCGCTTCCTGCAGTTTGTTGCAAAGATGTCATCCTGTCTCACCTTTTATTAAACAAAGCTGTCTTCTTCTTTTTTAATAGTGTGCTGAAACCTCTATTTATAATCATAGCAACATGGAGGATATGATAGAACAGGCGGCTCCAGATACAGTACATCTCCTTATTTAGCTTTACTGATGGCCTAACCTTTGTAGCACAGACTTGTTTAATTTATTGTTTTAGAGTCTGCATGAAAGATCACATCTATATGTTACCACCCACGCCACAGTTAAATCACTTCACATTTAACCAGTACCTCTTTTTGATTTTGCAATCACATTCACAGTGGGAATCTGTTATGTAACACATAACACATCTCATGATCACTGATCTGCCTGAAATAAAAAGTTTTTACTATTTAAAAGAAGTAAAAGTATGTTAAAACCAAGCAATTGCTAAAATGGTGCCTATTCATTTTTTAAACCTTTTGCTCAGTCCTATCATGTCTGTTTTCATCTACTGTAGCTCTGTATGAACAGTCATGTGAAGCTTATAAGCACCTGGGAAAATATTCCGATGTCTACTGGATCGATCCTGATGGCAGCGGACCTCTAGGACCCTTCAAAGTCTTTTGCAATATGACAGGTAATTTATGCACAAAAGGTCAAAAGTCCACTTGTAAATTATTAACAGTAATTAAGTCTGTGTGTTTAAAGTGTATGTGACGTTTTTGCTGTCATAACTCCATAAAGAACATTATGACATTTTTAAATGCCTTTTTCCCCAAAAGTATTTCTTGAAATGCTAAACATACTGATTTTTTATGCATTGTGCATTAATAAAATTAATACAATTTGCTGTAGCTTCTGTAGTCTTCATTGGAAAATTCACTGGAAATTAACTGCTATACATTGAGCCCAACATTTCCAGCAATGATCTTGGGCTATTGGCATTAATAACTGTCTCGAAAGATTTGATTCATGGACTACTGGACATTTCCCGCATGTTCATGTGTTTCAAATGCATCCTTACTGACCCCTAATGATAACCTTTAGGTATTCAGAGGTTTACAATACACAGTTACCATTTTATACCCAGAGTGTTAACGTAACAATTTTACAGCTAATCTGTGAGCAATTAGACATATAAAAACACTGTCGAATGTTAATTTAACTGTCTGGATTTTGTCATTTTCATTCAAGTCCCTGATATACTGTATAATGGATATGTGGTCATGTGACTAGAAGAACAGGCTTTTTGCCTCTTTACAGTATATGTGTAAGGCACTGACGTCATCAGTCATCAATGGCAGCACAGATATTTCAGTCTATCAACGGAGGACAGCGGAAAAAGTACTCAGTAGCGGAAAAGTGTAATATGTGATTTAGCAGATATTTGGGGCAGGACAAGAAAAACTACAGGAGAATTACTGACTACAGTCAGATAATTAAAAAAGCCCCTTGTGCCACATGTAAACTGTAATGATATGCAAATCTGATCTGATCAAAAAATCTGAATCAAACATAGTGGCTTGTGAGTGGATATAGCTTTAGGCCTTATTTAACAATATGGCATCCACTTCATTTTTTTATAGGATTTGATCCAGCACATTTTACACATTATGCAAATGTACTTTTTAGTCATTTGTAGACTGGCAGGTGGGTCCCGAGTGTGTGTACACAAATAAAATTAAAATGTGTGTGAGAGAAAAAAAAAATCCTGTATTTTGTCCTCTTTCATTTTAGTATTGGCTGGAATTTAAACAAGCCAATTTTCCCTGATGTGACCTCATTTATGTAGATAGTGTCCCTTATGTTGTTGCTAAGCTCAGCCCAGATGGTGGAGGCGTGGCTCAGCAGCAGTTCATTTACATAAAATGTAGTAAAGCAGAGGGAGTTTGTGGTATGAAAAAGTACATTACCCGATGGGTATTTAAGCTCAATCATCCAAATCACCCAAAGATGAAATAGTAAAATATGGGACCTTCAATACAGAGGTCTATAACTTGTGTGTGTGTGTGTAAATTACTAAATTGTGACAATGATTTAATTAATCTGATGCTGCTAAAAAGGGTTGGGAGAAAGAAAAAAAGTCTGCCAAAAAAGCTATTTATGTAATGATTGCGCACATAATGCATTTTAGCACATTTTGATCTGGCTCGTTAGCCCACCCCGCTTCATACATTTCAAAATTGTACAGAAGAGAGATTACTGTAATGCAAAACTCGATGCCGTATCTGTAACACAGTGACTTGCGCAACGGACAAATCTGCAGACGACTACATGGGTTTATAGGCAGGCAGAGCGGTGGACGGGGGCGGTTGCTAGGCAACCCTGCCATGTTGACAATCAGAGCTGCAGTGCTTGCCCTACCTGATTATTCCCTGCTAAAGTACACATAATCACCCCACGCCTCAACGCTCCTCTCTAATTCCTAAGCTCCCACACTTAACAACATATTTGGTGGCGCCATATTGCAGCGCCCCCCTATAACAGTATCGTGCTGTGTTTCCAGAGGACAAGGTTTGGACGATGGTGACGAACAACCTGCCGACTCAGACATCCGTATTGGGTTCGAGCAGGGAGAGACGCACGGTGCTACAGCTGAACTACAGCGCCACCATGGAGCAGATCAGCGCCGTTACTGATGCTGCAGATCACTGCGAGCAGCACATCACCTACACCTGCCGTTTATCACGTCTACTCAACACTCCAGGTACAGATAGAGAGGGTGTGTGAGTATGTGTCTTATGTTGTTATCTTTTTATTTGGTATTCTTCTTTCAAATCTGTTTCATTCTTAATCTGATGTTAAAAAAGTTCAAGATTTAATTGGTGCAAGTTTTTCTTCATATGTAAGACACAAAGACTTGGAAACATCCACAAAAGAACTAAGAATGGAAGTCCTATCCTATAATTTTTATAGTGGTTTTCAATACGTCGCCTGTCTCTGCCTGTCGGTTGTTTATGGTCATCAATCTGCAGACAATCGACCGTCAGTTGTTAATTATCTCTTATTGTCTCCAACGTGTGTCTAATCGTTAGTATCTTTGCCGAAAGTCTTTTCTTTTCAGGTGAATGATGGCTGTTTATAAAAGTCTGCTGAGTGTGTTGATCAGCGGTTGCCGTCTGCTTGTCGCATTTATGTCGCCAGTGTAGGAACGAGAATAATCTTTTCGCATTTGTTTGAGGAAACAGTTAACGACACACATTTATACTTTACTATTAAGAATTTTCCAGGGTCTGCTATTTTCTTCTGCAAGTCAAGGCAGGCCGTAAGATCAACACCGCGGATGTATTCACAAAGCTTCTTAAGCCTAAAAGTTGCTCCTAGTGATGAAAAATTATTAGAATTATGACAAATTTTTTAACATTTTCCCTTAAATTTAGGACTATATCTTAGTAAAGATAAAAATGATTAACATCTTACAGTAACCCTAAAACATGTCCTAAGGTAAATATTGTTAAGAGAAAAGAGGAGGACTTTTAAGAGGCTTAAGAGTTTCTATAGCAGAGGACAAAATGGTGGAAATAAGAAATATTCTCCAAATTTCAAATGTAAAGTTGAAAGTAAACATTGCTTTTCTGTCCAATTTCGTTTTCTGTTTGTTTTAATTCCTTCCATCTCTCTTGGATTGTTGGCTATATACCATCTCAAAGTGCAACTCAACTAGACCGTCCTGCAATCATGTAAATTGGTGAAGGTTGAGCCATTTTGCTGCAATCAATCTAAAATGAATTACACGTAATAAAAACAGTATGGTAAATAAATGTAAGAATTTAAATATAGTAGAATTTAAAAACTACTGTGTAGAAATTGGTTGCTAAAAGTAGACATATTTTCACAGTCTGTTTTGTCTGTTTTAATTATCTTTAAGATATTTAGCCTATAACAGAAACTTTGCATAAAGTAGTCTGTAGTCATGATTATACAATTTCTTTATATAGAAACATTATGATTTTATTGTCTGTTCTATTATCACATTTTCTTTTTTCACAAAGACCTTTATCAGAGGTCAAACTTTTTAAGCTAAGATAGGAACTCTCTGAGAGAATTCTAAGAAGCTTTGTTAATACGGGCTCTAATATTACAGTGGGATCAGACACTCCCAACCCGGGAAGTAAAAAAAAATTGGTTTAATCAATATGAATATATGGTATGAATATAACTTTTGAAAGTTTGTGGAAGAAAACCACACACTTTTAATAAGTTTGCTTAGTATGTACAATGTGATATTTACAAATCACTTCCTAGTTCATATTACACATGCCTGTAACATGTAACATTTCACAACTGTTTTTTTTTTTTTTTTTTTTATCTGTCCCACGCTTGCGTTCGACTGATCCATTCTCACACCTGGTTTTATGAATCAAGTTTCAGAAGCATAAGCAGACTCTGTTCTGTAAATATGATTTTGGTTTGTTGCCTGGTAGCAGCAAAGTGTCGTCAGATTAATTAAAAACGCATAAACTCAAGAGGAACAACATACTTGTCCTCGACCTTCTAATGTTAATCATGTACCTTTTTTTTAAGGGCTGGAATACGGCATGAAGTTAATCTTTTAGAATGTTCCTGAATAAGTGCTGTAGAGGTTGCACCCCATAACATGCTAACAAGCTAGTTAAAGCTCTCATTATGGTATGATTTCAAATAAAGTGTCAGCCGTTATACATGGAAATTGTATATTTGCATGAATAATGCTAGATACTTGCCTTAATGAGACGTTTCTATGGTTATTTAAGTGTCAAATTGTACCTCTGGCACAAAGTTAATAATCTAGAATGGAGGACAAAAACAGGACACACATCTCAAATAGTGTATGCCTTGTGCATCATTTCCTTACATTCCTTCCTGTGATGTCACCAGTTCACCTTTTTGAAGCTGCTTTATGGAAAACAACAGAATCTGTTGACGTACATTGCCTAGCATAAGTGTTGACCCTCCACCACTCATTAAATTGGATGCAGCAATGGAACATTATGTAAATGATTATAAAGTATTATGTACACCTCTGGAGTGTGCTGTGGTGTCTGGCTCCAGGAAGTTGCCAGAGGATCCTTTGGATGCTGTGGGTTGCAAGGTGGGGCCTCCATGGATCAGACTTGCTTGTTCGGTGCATTCCATAAGGGCTTTATTGGATTGACATCTGGACTAGTTCCCCTACACTGGGGTGTACTGGTGCTTTTCCTTCATGACCACAGACTCACTGATTTGTGCTGCATTGGCTTTTCTGTGCGCTCGGACTGGAGGAACTGGCTTGGGTGAGCCCATGATCCCGCTACCACATAGTGACACCACATACTGTTATATAAATAAATGTTTTGTGGTCTTAATATTATGGCTGATTGGTTTATATATCAACTTCAAACACATTTGGATCCTTAATTTGTTCTATTCTTCTTAGCATATTCTCTTTGTTTAAGCTAAATCAGATTGAATTTTAAGATACCTTACACACTTGTCTGCAAGGTTATGCTGTCAAAAGTAACCTTTCAGAAAAAGGATAATGACCGTCTATTTTTGCCAAACTAACTAAGGTGCCTTTCTTCTTTTTAAATTATATGTATTTTAATCGTCCATGTAACCTTCATTTTTCCTGACTAAAGTGTATATCGGGCAGATGTTTAATAACAATAATAATAATGTGGTTTGGAGTCTTGTCTTGCTCTTGTTTGATGAATGCCCGGGGGGACAGCTGTGTTGATTGTGCTTTGTGGCTGCAGTTTGCCACATGTGCTCCAGATGGTTCAACACAACACAAGCTGCTTCATTATCACCAACAAACGCTGCTCCTTTATCATCATGGTCAGCTTTGTTTGTGTGTGCTGGCAGATGGAAGCTCATGCAAATGGCTGCCTTCATGTCTATATTTTTTTACTGTGACTCAGACTGGAAATAGGATGACACTTTGTCTTGTTGGACGTATTGCATTTGTTTATGGCTAGACTATTTGTTACACTTGCTTCAAGCCCATACACCCTTCAAGCCCAGAATCACTTCCTGGATTTAACTAAGCAAATACTTTCTTTAGATAATTACTGCAGTGATTAATACTGTATGTTTCAAATTAGTCAAAGGGCCAAATTTGTATCCTGGATCAAGCAAAAAAAATAAAAAAGCTACAGAGATTGCTGGGACTATGAAAATTGGGTTAAGTACTGTCCAATGCATTATTAAAACCTGAAAAAACCTGTGATTAACCATCATAGTAAAGGATCAAAATGTGTTTGGAAGTTGCTAATACAGAAAATCTAAAGTATTAGAATAAGCACATTAACATAATCCTGTGATTTGCCTGTGTGCATTAATACAGTGCTTAACAACATGTATTAACTCAGTACTTTATTGCCCGAATTACCCTTTACAGCTCATTCCTCAACACTGTGCTTCTACCCAAATGATGCAATGAGCCATGTGTGTATCAGCACAAATTGTTAATTGCTGCTTGGGAACATTTCATTAACTTGGGACAAACAAAGCAGACAGAACTCAGCAGATGGAAATTTAATTTGGATTTGCTCTTTGTCGGAAAGTATAGGCGGACCCGGCTGGGTGTTTGTTGCGCTAGAAAATCTGCTTGTGCTGCAGCAGTGATTTCGTTCCACTAACATCACCAGGATTCTCTACAGCTGTGTTTAAATTACCTCTGGTTTGAGAATCCACTGTGCTTGGCAATATCTTTATTGACAGTCTGAGCTTTGCTTAGTCTGATCAATAAGGATGCAATTTCAGGCAAGTGCATCAGAGATATTTTATTTAAAAGTAAATTTCTCAGATGATCAAAAGTAATTTGAAGAAGAGGTTTTCATCTTGAGCACAAATAATTTTTAAAAACAAAAATATCTATCTATCTGTAGTATTGTGCAAAAGTCTTGAAAATTCCCCTCATATTAAATATTAAATGATTGAGATTAAATTAAAGAAATTAACAAATGTTTTACTGTTACAGGCTTCAAAGTGCCTAAAGATACATTTTAAAAAATGTTGTTTATGTACAGTAACAACCTCTGCAGCAACCTCATTTTTCCTCTCGTCTGTTCCAACCACTCAGCCAGCATTCAGCATCATCGGTATACTAATCACCGGCCTGATCATCTGTCATCATCTGCACCTGTTTCTCCCTGGTTTATGACTTAAGTTTTTTTTTTTTTTTAATGCTTGTATGATTTATATAAGGGCACTGTCTGGCTTTAAAAAAATTCCTTTATTCCTTCATGAACCCTGGAATACTATTCGTTAACACTACATTATAAATACAAGACTGGCTCTTTGGAAGAAGTGAGGGGTGGCTGAAGATTTTTTGCACTATGTATTAATATCACTCATCATCTATAGGGTGCCAATCCATCACAGGGCAGACACATAGACACATATTTATACCTTTATTCACACATTAACTTGGAAACATTAATTAGCCTAAACTACGTCTTTGGACTGTTGGAGGAAACCCGATGGAAACCCACCAAGCAAATGGAAACCCACCAAGCAAACCAAGCACAGGGAGAAAATGCGAACCCCATGCTCACAGAGATAGAAATATTTATTAATATAGCCTACTATATTTAATTAGTTATTTTTAGTTGTTATTTTTACACCCCTGTCTGAAAGAATCTCTATGGTGCATAGACGTACTTTGTTGTGCATGAGTCTCCTTCTGGGCAGAATCCCATGTTGGACTAATCTCAATGATGGACAGAAGGCCCTGTTTCAGGCAAAGAGCTTCCTGCTGGGCAAAGCCTTCCAACAGGCAAAGCATGAAAACAGATATAGAGGGGGGAAAAACACATCTTTAAAAATAAAGTTTGTGAACAAAAAACTGAGAGAAGAGTTAAAAATCTGAGTATTGAGTGATCAGCTTCAAGGTTTACTGAAAAGAAAAAAAAACTATTTATAAAAAAAACATTTTGTATCAGAATACTGAAACACTGTTGCACGACAAAATAACGAATAGCCTGCATCAAAAGCTAGTGTAGGTCATGTGCCTTTTTTTAATCTCTCTGCCTTGATGAGTGTTTAGCTTTTAGTTTAAATGTGACACAAAACCTCACATTCCAATGTCACAGAAGCCTTTGCACCCTGCACCTTCGACTAATAGAAAAACTGCCATGTTAAGCTCCCTGACAGTAATGCCATCTGTATTGAGAGGATCAGACAGCAGGGTGAGTACGAAATGAACGTTTATTCAAGTTCATGTCACCACTCTGAATGTTGCCACGAAGCAAAATCCTGCTGAGAAGAGCCATTACTATAACAGTTTAAAAAGTCTATCGCAATTTGAAAAACAGCATAGGTCTGACGTTATTGCCAACTCACATATTCGCAAATCTAACAAAGGAATGGATCATTTTGTAGCAGTTCCTGGGCTGCAGAACACTTCTGTCTGGAGAAACACCTTCCAGAATTCCCAAATCCCAAAATGCATTTAGATACAAATGGAGACAGCACTTTACACGCGTTATGTGTTTGATTCAGTCAGCTGGACAAAGTAGTAATGAATAGTGATGCGCGGGTCGTCTAGTAACCCGCGGACCCCGCAGGTAACCCGCGGGTCGGGTTGGGGCGGGTAAAGAAATTCACTTTATTTGCGGGGCGGGTCATAAAAAACAAAATGAAATTTAAAAAAATCCATGAATGTTGCGTGCAATTCCCTATAGCCTATATTAAGTATTTGGGAATATGGTCGCGGGTGCGGGACGGGTTGTAAAAATAGATACAGTGGTGCGGGGCGGGCAGGCGGCCATATAATTTTATACAAGCGGGACCCGGTTGGAAAAATACCCCACCCGCGCATCACTAGTAATGAACATGGGACAGTTAAAAGAGCTTTGGCTAAGCATTTTCTGTTGATATAGTTAATGTACATTATATAAAAAAAGACTTATGATGCTGAGTTAGAGTTTTCCGAGACGTTCTTTTGTTTGTTTGCCCCAAACATTTTTTATCCTCTTTTTCTCTCTTTATTATTTGAAAGATTTCTGTTTTTCCAATTACCGTTTTTTAAACTTGGTTCTTTTAATGTAACTGGTGTACAAGACACTGGACATTTGGCAAGAAATTTAAATATCCTTCTATGCATTAAATAAACCAGAGATCATCAAACCCAGCCATCATGCTTGATGTATTCGTGTGTGTTTGGTGTCTCAAAGATAAGTGAATCAAGGTGCAGCAGGCATCATGCGTTTCTTCCCTCTTTTTAAACGTAACATGCTGTAATGGTTAATGCTAGAATGCTGTGACACAATATAGCAACTACAGACAATCTCATCATATTTCTAAAATAAATCTGCAGCATTTTCGTGCAGGGTTAAAGCACCATTCACAGCTTCACTACTTAGCAGCCCTTTCAAAGAATAAGTAGGTTTGTTAATGCAGGCAGAACACTAAAATAAGCCAGATCTGGAGTAGTCCAGACGAATTTGGTTTGGGAATCTGTGGGCTAAGGTTAAATAGCGCGGGCTTAGTAAGGACACTATGCTAGGTTTGCTGCTTATAAAGGTCATGCTAACTGACCAATTAAATCGAAACTTGCAATATTACAAGGTGATCGAATACTTATTGACCTCACATATACTGTATATATATATATATATATATATATATATATATATATATATATATATATATAATAAAAAGACTTGTTAATATCACACTGATGCACCTGAATGTGATATAAAAAAAAAAATCAACCTGTACATAGGGTCATGTATTGTATATAGGATCAGTATATTCTTTTTGCTAATATCTAAACGTGATAATTTTTTCTCTAAGTACCCTTGTGAGATCCACATATGAAGACCATTAGACATAATTCTCTCAGCAGTGTCTATATAAATGAAAGAGAGGTTTTGTCTGTACATTGGTCAGAGCACGCTCTTTCAATGATATCTTAATGATGTGAGGACCAAAAACCAGCCTCTGAATGATTTCTGCCTTTATGTCTGTCTAGCCGCATATGTCAAAATACCATGCAATACTGGCTTTACAGAATTTAATAAAAATGTCAGTCCTTCAGTAGTCCTTCCATTCAAGGTGGGCGTGGCTATGCACATCACTCAACAGCAAAATAAAAAATGTACGTAATAGTTTACAGTGTATACGAGAGTACGCGAAAGATGCAGAAACAACGATAATACACCTACAAAGTGCCCAAATCCGCAGAAAACCGTGAGACAGTATGGTTACTCCAAAATAAGTCAAGTACAGTAGAAATACTAAACCTTCAAAGATGATTGGACAGATCAATCTGTATGTGGCAAGTTAAAAGCATTTTGTCTCATATTTTCTGAAACCATGGTGCTAATAAATAGCATTGAAAGAGAGAGCTAAGAGAACAGTGCTAAAGTGGTGTAAGTGAATTTTAACACGCTGGAGTTGTTTTAAGACAAAAGTTAATCTTATTCCGATTTCCTTTTTCGATTTCTCGTCTGTGATTCAATCTGTGATTACTGAACAGGGAGTGTATTTGGCCGGCGATGAAAGAAGTACAACTTGGCATAAAACAAGGCATAAGAGACTCAGCTCTATAACATTTTATTCCTTTGTATTAATTAATAAGAGAGTTAAAGCTGATCAGCTTATGTTTAGTTTTAAATGTATATATTTATTATAATATATATATATTATAATATTTAGAAATAGTTAATACTATTTCAAACACTTTTTCTATCAACGAGAAGATAAATGATTTAAAACATAAATAGATTCTGAAGGTTTATAAAGTCAATAATGTAAAATTGCTTGCTCATCAGGGACTATCTGACCATTTTGATTGATACACATTCACATTTCATACAAACTTAAATAATTCCTTTGATTGTGTAAAGCTGCTTTGCGGCAATCACAATTGTGTCTGTTGTGAATTGAAAAATTGAAAATATAAGCAAAATCAGTAAAATGTTAACTGAACTACCTTTACGGAAATAAATATATGGCAATATGTTGTAAAATATAATGCAATATATTAAATAATAAATTTCCATATATAGAAAACTAGTTTTTATATTTATTATTATATTGCAATATATGAATGGACCATGTATGGACATATACTGTATATTGCAATGTAGACGCCACCTACTTTGCCTGCCGTAGATCACATGAAGAAAAAAACCAAAAAGAAGACAAAACGGCCAGTGAAGATGGGTTTTACTTTTTTGCGCCGAATTAAAAATTAAGTGCTTAGTTATTATTAACAAGGAGTCAGAATGTTAAGGAAAGATAAAATGTAAAAAAAAAAAAAAACGTATGTGGGACCCATTTTCATGTTTTATCAAAAGAAAAATACAATTAATTATTTTTTAGACTCATTGGCCTTGGCTTATTTTATGTGAAGCCCTGAACCACGCCCTGTTGTCCCGCACAAGGTTGCAAACATTGTCATACAACATTGAAGCACAATTCAAGCACTGACACCTGTCTGCTCTTACATTCCCACACACTGTACTTTCTGTCTTGTGAAAACCAATTTTTATTTGCTTCTATTCTATTGCATTTTTCATATCCCAAATTGGGATGCAGTGAATATAACTTTGTGGTTCCTTATCACAACTGATCAAGATGGCCAAAAGAGTCTCTGTTCAGAGGATATTGCAACTGAATTTGGAAGAGAGAGATGCTTTTGATAATGATGATGTAGAGTAAGAGGATCACATTTCCGAACATTAAGAGTCTGACAGTGACTTTAAGGAAAAGGTTAAGACTGAGCATCAGCTAGTTCCAAAACGAAGACGAGACACAGAACCAGGCCATCAGCAGCCAGCTCCAGAAACAGAAGCCGCATCAGCAGCTATCAGGTGAAAAAATATGGATGTCAAAAAATGGTGAAATTGAATGGTCTTCCTGCCCGATAAATAAGCCACCCTGCATGGCTGCCAATGTGATAAGAATGTAACCAGGGCCAACAGGAATGGCAGGATATCAGGAAGTCTTCTTTTGAGCTCTTCGTCCCAGATTCAATCCAGAAAAAATATTCTGGATTGCAATAATTTAGAAGGAAGGTATGTTTTTTGGAACACTTTTTTGCCCACTTTGGGGCTCTGATCCTTGCAGGAGTTTTCAGGTCCAGAGGGGGAATCCACAGAATCCTAGTAGGATGCAGAAACCGGCAGAGAACATTTTCATGCAACATTGTCCCTGGAAGCATTCCATATCTTTTCCTGGATTATCCACTTTGATAAACAAGATGACAGACCAGCTTGACATCAGAGAGACAATCTAGCTGCCATCAGGATGGTGTGGGACAAGTGAGTGCACCGTCTCCCCCTATTTTACAATCCTGGGCCTATTATTCTAGGTTGCAGCCAGCAACAACAACAAAAAAAGAGCTGTGACGTGTGTGGATTTAAGCTGGACAGAGAAACACTATGTACTGTACATACATCAAGAAGTACATATGCACCACATACACAGTAATGTATGAAAACAGTAAAAACAGGGGCAATTGTGCCCCTCGTGTGTTGTATAGGCTGGTAGGAAAAGGCAATGTCTTCAGTGGGGTTAATGTGTTAGCTAGACTGACATGGTTCAACTTTTGTTGTATAAAATGACGTGAAAGGGTTAAACTTCTAATTAAGATTATATAAATCAAAATCAATAGTAACTTAATTTGCAAATCTATTGATTTTTTTCACTCATATTTATAATTGGTCATTTTTTATTACATTTTTTCAAGAAAAAAAAACGAGTAGCACTTTACCTTTCTTAGATTGCATTCAAAAATTAAAGGGCAAATATTAACCATTTATCCCGTGTACAGTATACTGCTTGTAATCAGGATGAAGTAAACATCTGTTAAGCATATTTAAAAAAATAATAATAATTGATTGTGTTGAATTGTGTTGAACCCGGATACGTTCTTAGACCCGGAGCACTGGCTAAACAACAAAAATATGAACACCCCACAAGGGTTAAAAAATAAAAAATCCTAAATATTGGCCGATAATCAGCTGGGCCAATAAGTCTTTTGATAGATATATATTAGGAAAAATAGAGGTGTAGTTCATTATAGTGAACTGCATACTGTAGGAGTTGTTTACATAGAAGTCTGGCTGGTCCATGTCCATTTATTCCCCTTATAAAGTAAGCAAGAAACCAGGAGAAACTACACTAAACACACAAAAAAATGTTTTCCGAGGGACATACAGTACTGTATTAAAAGCCCAGCTTGTGTGTCAAATCTATTCTGTGCCACCTTATATAAAAAATTACAGACAACAAAAAAAATATCCCCACGGTGGTCAAGAGCATCTATTAGGACAAGGATCCATGATGCATGTTGGCTAGAAGCTCCTGGTTGGAAAAAAAAAAAGCTGGAAAGAAGCCTCATTTTGGGCAGAAGCCACATGTTAAGCAAGGCCCTAGTTTGTTCTACAGCTTCCCATGATGGGCGGGCTGAAATGGAATCCAAAAATCTAGCAGTCATTTGAAGACACTATGCAACCTCACACCGTTTTTTTCCATTTGTTCGAAATGGAGCTGTGATGAATGCAGTGCTGCAGGGATTTGGCACGTTTGTGTGTGTGTGTGTAGTAGTAGTGGTAGTGTGGGACTGTCGTACTGTCTTTTTCATTTAGCTTGGACACACAATTGCTTGGCTTCCCTCCCCATACCAGAGAGAACTCATTTGTCAAATTCATCTGCCACCTGTAATGTGTGTTGTGAGGCGGGAGCCACAGATCTCTTCCTGCCAAACATCAGCCCACTGGCATGAAGGACGACAACAAAAGAGAAAAGCAGATGGGAGGGGAAAAAAGTCCAGCGCCAACAGAGAGGTGAAAAGCAGGAAAAACGTATGGAAGAAAATTTCAGCCATGCTACATCCCCTGGGTACCACCAAAACAATTACTGGTTGTGGCCTTGGATTCTTGCCCTGTATATTATATACATCCGTTGCGGGATGAACTCATGGGTTTTAAATGCATGGGTTTTATTCTGCTGTTTTTCAGACACTCGCTATGATTTGCAGCTTTCCCAGCAAATTACTTTGTCTCACACTGAGGTGTCAATACTTTCTCATTAACCTGTCAACACATGAAGCAGGTGGGCAGCAGGAAACAGACAATGCATTTTAATACCCATGAAGTAAATTATTTTAATCCACTTCTCTTTTCTGCTTAGGTTGAATAGTGACATGATTTGTGTTTGTTTCATATTGGCTGCGTTTATTTTGTTTTGCACCGAATTCATAAAAATTCATTCATTCCGTCATTTCACAAAACAGCTTGATAGCAAATTATTACTTGTAGCCTAAAATTCTTTCATTGCCCTTGTTAAACAAAATGCTTGTTTTGCTTCATACGATGAAATCAATTACACTTTCTGTTTTTGTGCAATATCTTTTAAGCTTCACTTTGTTGGTATTTGGTATCAGAAAAAGCACTTTTTTCCCCCTATGTGAAATCCAGAGCAAGTGGAGGAACTGAGGTAATAGCAGGAAGGCAATCTTTTTGTTTCCCTGTATTTGAGATACTACATGTACAGTATATACATGCTCAGGTAACTTTGCCTACGCTAGATCTATACTTCTTTTTTTTTAAGTCACACTTTTAAGGTGTTTAAGGTGAATTTTATTCATTTTCAATCACTTTGCGAAAAAATATAAAATCACATTGTTTTTTTGTGGCTCTTATGCTTTTCACAACCTTTTTTTGTAATGTCAGGTTTTTTTCAGAAACATTTTTTTAAAAAAAATTCTTAAAACTCCCCCAAAAAAAAGATTTATCTCATTTTGCTGTAAAACCCACAATTTATATGAATTAAGTTGAATACATGAATATGCAAATGTAAAAGGCATTCAGAGTTTGTTTTGGGCTTAGAAGCTCATCCAGACATGGTAATTAAATTGAAACGTTTTCATTCAAACCATATGCTGCAGCACACTGAGTTCTATGTGATCAATTTTCTTCATTCACATAATTCTTGATTGCATATTTTTCACTGCCAGATGATTCGGGCTGGGTGTTTGTGTGCTTTTCAGGTGAGAAGAAATGTACATTTTTACTTTTTTTAAAATCCTTTTTTTAAACGCATAAATTTTGAGAAGAATTATGCATAGGCATGCTTTTACTGTAGATCTACAGTACAATATGTATGTGAATATATTATATACAGTATATATGCCCAAGGATTTCAAAAACACTATTGTAAGAGTTCCACTTTTATTTCCACATTTTTTTCCCCATCTGCATGTGAAAGGTGTTGAGCTTGTGAATTTTTTTTTTTTTTTTTTTTGAGAAGGCAATAAAACAGAAGCCGTTCTGTCCCCGGGCATGTTGAGTTCTTTTTTCTTTTTCTTTTTTTTGTGTTGGATCAGGAGAAGCTGTTCGAATGTTTTGTTATGTGTGAAGTTTGTGAAGTGCTCATCTGCCAGAGAAAAGGACAAGAAAATCCTTGCAGCTATATTTACTGTTCCTTTTTTCCCACACACAGTTTTTCATCCAAATAACTTCTCTATTAAAATATAGTGAATAGAAATCCACTGTACTGCCTACAAAAACTGTAGGAGAATATCTATATTCAATTATTTTGTTCTCCAACTGTAATCCATTTGTATCTAATTCTCAGTTCTGATCCGGAGTATATCGACTAATTTTCTTTAAAAGAAACTCTAATATTCGTTCATGTACAGTATGCAAGGTTTTTCATTAATGTAGTACATCTAGTCAGGAGCGTCGCCATGCATAAATTTTAGTGATGGTTCAAGGTAGAATTATTTATATCGCTCATTGAGCTAGAGACTCATGCCATCACTCATCTTTAAACGCTTTTACTTCACACTTCTAACTTCTCACGCATTCATATTGTTGGTGAAAGAAACAGGATTTCCTTTGCACACGTAGGTGCATTGCGGCCGGCGATGCTCTGACACTTTGTTCTTTCCAAGTGAAAAGGAATAATATTTGCATAATCTGGTTTCAATTGACACACATTTCCAGCTGCGTGAAGCCATCAGTCAAACGCAAAAAAGAGATAATAATTGGAAGTCATAATAGTGCTGAACAGATCAACACTGTATTAAAATAAATCAACATTCAAATGCATTTGCAGACTACAGTAAAATTACACACCAGCTGGAGCATTAACAGAGTAAGTGATGGCAATGACATACAGTAGTATTATCCAAAGAGGAAAATACATGTGAATATTCATAGTGACATTAAAATATTGCATTGAATTTAATCAAGCATCAAGCACTTTTTATTTTCATAACAACAATGAAAAAGAAGGCACAGTGGCCTAGTGGTTAGCACTGTTGTCATGGTTCGATTCCCGCCTCTGTCTGCATGGAGTTTGCATCTTCTCCCCAGGCTTGGTGGGTTTTTTCCTACAGTCCAAAGACATGCTGATTGGCGTTCCCAAATTGCCTGTTATGTCCGAATGAGTGTGTGTGTGGCCTGTGATGGATTGGCACCACATTCATGCCTCCTGCCCTAAGTCTCCTGGGATATTCTCCAAACCCCTGTGACCCTGTACACAGGATCAAGCGGTATAGATGAGTAAGTGAGTGAAGAACACTAAAAAAAAAGCTAACAAAACTGTTTAATAGAGAATTGTGCACAAGTGAAAGAGAGAAACATACATCCAGCACAATCCCACTTTAAATATGAAATTCTTTTCCTTTTCTTTTCTTTTAGCCTTCATTTGTTATTGTTTTTCTGTGATTTTGTGACTTGATTCTGAGCTTTGGCAACATGAATGATCATACACTCACACCCTCAGGACTACTGGCTGATCCACTTTGGTGGACTTCTACATCCTACAATTTATAATATCTTGATTTTCCTTTTTTTTTATCTGTTTCTGCTCTCCCTAATTTTCCTTACTCTGTTCCGCGGCTCCATTTCAAGTAATGTTCGACTGCTGCATTTTAAGTAATATTGTGTGCGTTTTGTTTTATTCTTCCTTAATCGGGTTTGTTGTGGCTATAAATAGCAATTAATTGTTTTCTGTCTGATCAAATGTATTGCTCTTAGGGGTATCATTGGGTTGGGCTGTTGGTGGTCAGTAGGACCGACTAATCAGGGTCCCCGGGGCAGGAGGGCTACAGTACGTAAGTAAAGGTGTGGTTCAAATACTGTATATGGTTCAAAAATGGTAGGGAGCCCATACAGAACCTGATCCATGTAGGGTAAGGTGTTTGATTAGTGCTAGACAAAATGGCTAGGCATGCACAGTGGAGACCTGGTGTCGTGTACACACCGAACCAATGTATTTATTTTCAGAATCTCACTCCAAGGTTTTTCTAAAAAGTTGGCAGCCATGATTGTTTAGCTAATACAGTGGGGCAAAAAGAGTATTTATTCAGCCACAAATTGTGCAAGTTCTCCCACTTAAAAAGATAGGAGAGGCCTGTACTGTAATTTTCATCATAGGTATACTTCAACTATGAAAAAAAAAAGAATTCCAGAAAATCACATTGTAGGTTTTTTTAAAGAATTTATTTGCAAATTATGGTGGAAAAATAGGTATTTGGTCACCTACAAACAAGCAAGATTTCTGGCTCTCACAGACCTGTAACTTCTTCCTTCTGACCATTTTGATTCATACACATTCACATTCTATACAAACTTAAATAATTCTTTTGGTAGTGTAAAGCTGCTTTGCGACAATGACAATTGTTAAAAGCACTATAGAAATAAAATTGAATTGAATTAACCTCTGTCATCTTATTCAAACATGTTTACACAGAGTTAGTAATATAAAAGGTTGAATGTTTGCCTGTCAATCAAAGAAGACATGCTATTATGACTTATTTGCATGTACTGTATACTGTAGGTACAGTGTACCATAGTTTACAACTTCATATATAATTTTTTATGTATTCTAATATTTAAAATATTTCAGGGGTTGTTTAAATCCAAAATCCACCCGCGTCTTCACCTTTGCAGCTTGCACTTTATTGTTAAGTGTTTTCTCATGGACTTGTGCACAGGAGGTAATGTTTTGGCATGATTTGTAAAAGCCTCTAGTCTAGTGTCCTGAGATTTGTTCCTCACCATGTTCTTATACTGTACTGATGTTCAGCTCTAGAAATGTTAAGTTAAGCCTGTATTTGTAACACATACATTACTACAAAGTGAAATTCTTTCTTCGCATAACCCAGCGTACTGTAACTGGGGTCAGAGTGCAGGGTCAGCCATGATACCCACCCCTGGAGCAGGTGGGGTTAAGGGGCCTTGCTTAACACTGGCAACCTGGTAGAGCTGGGTCCGATCAACAACTCAGTGCCTTAGCCCCCTAAGCTACCAATGCCCCAGAAATATCTGGAACAAACTCAAATACACAGGAAAAAGCATAAACACATAAAAGCATAGGAGAGATGCTTTGCCCTTTAGGGTTACCATACAGTATTTCCACTAAAGCTGTAGACATTTTATTACATGCAGTATAATATGGCCATGACCCGGACAGCCTAATATTGTGTGCGTTTTGGTTTATTTTTTCTTAATTGGGTTTGTTGTGGCTATAAATAGTAATTCATTGTTTTATTAAACATTTCCAATAAAACAATAAAAAAAGTAAGCTCAAACATTTCTGTTCTACTCACATAGCTGTATCATGTAATACACCAAGTTTTTTCATCCATACTGTAGAGGTATTGTACACTGGGTTGCTTTTTTGTTTTTTAATCTGCTTTTTCTTTCTGTCTGCCACAAGTTTCTTGTTAGCCGTGTTAGCAGGTGTCACTACGTGCCACTGTAAAAGTAGAAACCTGTTATTGGCAATTAGTTTCGCCTCCTAGTGATCTGACATTCTCCTCCTCTCTTCAGTTAAACAATCCAACAGCAGGAAAAGTTTTAAAGGTTCGGGTAAAAAGCTTTCAGCCTGACATCCTGCATAAATCTCGGACCAATGAAAAATGTATTATAAATGCTTTTAGTACAGCTTCCAGTGAGGAGAGCTTCTTCAAAGGGTCTATCACTTCACTTTTACTCTATTATAGTTTTCATTTGATTTCTTTTTACACTGTTCCTGATGTGGGTCACAAGCTCGGATATGACTTGTCTACCTTCAGCCAGAGACATCATGTCCTTCTGACATGTCCCTACACGTTTCCAAGCCAACTGTCTGATATAATCTTTCCAGCAGGTTCTGGTTTCGCTCACTGGTCTTTGTCCGACTAGAATTTCTTAAAGCAGTGACCAGAGGGCTTCGGTTTAATTGGCTCCATTTGATTCATGATTCATGAATTCCTATTTCAAAGAGTAAACCCTGTAGAGCAACCGCATTTCCCTAACCTCGTTCTTATGCTTGTTTTTTCACAGCTTTGTTATGATTCTAGTCCTGGTCTCATCTCTATAGTCTCATTGGTTATTCCAGCTTTTATTACATTGAAATGTTATTCCATTAAAAAAAAAAAGTTGTCCATTTTTAGATTTCGAGTAAGGATTATCCTTTTTTGATGTTGCCTGCATGTATTTTGATTTGCTTTATGCATGCCGATATCACACTCACATATACTGCCTCTCATGCACCTTACACCTAGTTTTATATACACATTTTGTTTTGCTTGAATTCTTGATTGTATGATCCAAATATTTGTATAGTCAATCATTTATCTCCCTTTTACACAACAACTTAGTTCAGGTCCACCAATTGTATTGGACCCCCAAACTCAACAACACTGAAATCACTCCCAGACTCCAGACTTCAGCACAAATGATGAATAATACCTTTATCATTAATCTACAAATGTGAAAACTAAGTAGATATAGAAAATATGAAGGGATGTTCGACTCAAACCAGGACATTTGATTGTTCAGAATAATAATAATAAAAAAAAAACATATTTATTTCTCCCCATGATCCTAAACTACAATAATGCACTCATCCCAGCATTTTACTATTGCTTACAGTAAATACCATTTAAGGTAGAAAGATTTCAGAGTGCTGCTTGCTTCATGTCTGAAACACAGGCCTTCCAGGAACTCCTCTAATGGCCTAAACCTTTGGAAATGGCTTGGATTGAGGTCAGGACTGTACCAAATCTCTAGCCAAATTTCTTTAACATTCAAGTGGTGCTGATTGGTGGCTCCATGGTAGGTCTCTTGCCTGCCACGCAGAAGGCCCAGGTTAAATTCCCAGCCAATGCCCAAACCCCAACCACTGGATGCAGATCATGTCCCAAGCCCGGATAAAATGGGAGGGTGCGTCTGGAAGGGCATCCGGCGTAAAACCTGTTGTTTTTTTTTTCACAAAGTTGTTGTGCGGCTCAAATGGTCCGCTGTGGTGACCCCTTGACGGGAGCAGCCAAAAAACTAACAATAAGGTGTTCATGAATGATTGTGTGTGTATATTGTAGTTTCCAAAAAGAATGTGTCTCTTGCAAGCCCCAAGCCAACTCAGCTGGGATCAACATTCATGGATATAAAATGTTTGGAAAATTCTAATGTTTTACTGTGGCTAAAAGTCTCATCACCATATACGCTTGAAGTCTTTTATAAATGTCAATTGGTTTAAATGCCATCATTCATGGAGAAATTTCATCCATCCTGGTTTCACTTGAACACACCTTGGAAAACGTTTTTTTTTTTTTTTTTTTTTTGCACATACCATATAATGTGATACCATATATCTATGGTATATCCCATTTCACATTCAGTCCGAACTGCTTGCTTTGCTTGATCGAAACAGGAATTTAAACTACTATGGTATTTCATTAAATAGTGATTTAATATTGTATTTTGAATTCTGAGAATCGGGTGACTAAAATATATGCAGATTTTATGCAGTATTTCTCAACCGTTCACTATGTGCCTTGAGAGAGAGAAGAAAAATCCTTTTCAGTTGTAGGAAGCTGGATATGAACTGTAGCTTTAACAGAAAGAATGTATTAGACGTCCAGTCCCAGATGAAATGCTGGACTATAAAAAACCTTGGCTTATTACTAAATCACAATAAGACCTGCCACTTCATTTTCCTCCATCAGGGAGTTATTAGAAATATCCAAAAAGAAGTGATGTCACAGTGAAGCACAAGGTCATGCTTTATTGTCAGATGTGTGTGGCTTATCCAAGCTGTCCTCCATTTTATCCTGCAGTGGAAAAAAAAAAAAAGAAAAAAAAAAAACTGTCATGCCTGTCCCCCCTACGCCCCCCCCCCCCCCTTTATTTCCTGAGATGCTTTTAGAAAGAAATTGAGATCCCTGCAGTTCTGAACAGTATGTAGCTTTTCTCCGGCAAGTCTAAAGGCTAATCTTTTCACTCTGTGACTCCCTGCTACTCTCTACAGCCGTGATAATCCGCAAATGCTTTCTCTATTCTCACCCCTTTCTTTTAGAGTGTCACCTTCAGAAACCACTTGGAGACAATCCTATTTACTGACGTGAGACGTCAAGGCGTAAAGGTGAACATTCTTCCAGGGGATTCGGGAAAATCTCTGTAAAGGGACAAAAAAAAATGATCTGTGGTCACCTGCGTTCCCTTCGTTACACTCAAAATGTTTGCAAAATGATTTTTAAAGGTGTTGTGCACTCTGTGGCTTTCTGAAATGTTTTACAGTAGCTAAAAAAAATCTCACAGTGTCACTTTAATCTGACTTTGCAGAGGGCCAACTTCTGGAAGATAGAAACATAGCTTAGGAGTGGGCATTCGGTCATAAAATGTCATTCCCGGTTCTCAAATTTCAGATTTCTTTTTCAGAAAAATCCACAGACTTGCCCTATTACTGAACCTTTGTGACTCTAAATGTACCACAGTACTCTGCCTTGTGAATTTGTTAAAAACAAAAAATGCACAGGAAATAAAAGCTCTAGTGACATCAGCTTTAAACATCAGCTCCAGTCTTTAATGTTTTATACCAATCAGGCATAACATTACAATGCAAATTATTATCACAGCGGATTCTTTGGGTGCTGTTGGCTTTGGGCTCTTTGCCTGCTTGGCCCCGTGTGTAGTTTTTTTTCAGCGATTTTTGTGCCGCATTGGCTTTTCTCTGGGATCGGAATGCACAGGGTGGGCTTTTGGCCCTTCAGGCATTGGGTGCCTATGATCATGTCATCAGTATACAATTGTTATATCTGTTTTGTCATGTTAATGCTATCGCTGAGTGACGTGTATATTCTAATATAATATATTATCATATAATATTGTATAATATGTATATAATATAAGAAGCTCTCATTGACATCATTATCATAACATAAACAATGTTTTTTTTTTCTTGTTTTTAAAAAAAAATGCTCAACTGCATAAAGAAATGTCTGTTTATAGCTGCTATACCACAACTGATAACAGGATCTTTGTCGTTTCACTGACATTCCACAACTTTAGACAAAACAGACATCACAACAGGTGGATCATGAAATGTCATTTATAAAAGTCATAATCAATAACAAACTGCAGTGGTGTGAAGGGAACAAAACACCTGGAAATGTTTTATTTATTAAGATATACAGTACATGTGGTATTATAATTTTTTTCTTATTTTTTAACAAATTTAACTCAATACACCTCAGTTTGACAAAATTAATTAAATGTGAGGTGCTGGTCTTGCTCCAGAGTTTGTTCAGAAGCAACATAGCTTCATTAAATGTATTATTGTTATTATTATTTAAATTTTTGTTTTTTGCAAATAATACACTATACAATGTTTATATGATCCACCTTATTGAGGAAGAGCAAAAAATCCGGTATCGTAGGGGATCAGCCATGACAATACCGGATTTTTTGCAATAATTCCTATCCTACAGTACCTTTCAGTAAAGACCAGAGTAAAATTCTGAGATTTTATATATATGAAAAAAACAAGGCATGTCTCTTTTTTAAATTGTAGATTGTGTTGATTGATGGAGAATGATGATGGATGAGGTGTCCAATTTACCTGAATTTTATCAAGCTCTGTTCTAAATCTCTTACGAAAAAGCTTGAAAGCAATTGGGCTTTAAAACTTTCCTCATTTATTATAAAACTTCATACAAAAGAGTGCCCTACTGTCTGACGTGTCAACAACTATATCAGAACTTGAAACTGAAATGAATTTTCCTTTTTTTCCCCCTTATTTTTCCCCCTTCTTCTTCTTCTTCTTTCCTTATTCTACTGTATTTGTCTCTGTTTTATCTTTATTTTATATCTAAACCCAAATGCAATGTGCTTTTGCTACCTACTGAGATCTTTTTATCTGAGGCAGCAATTTAATAGTTGTGGAGGCTTCTGCAAACAAAGCTGTTTGAGATGTGCTTGAATGGTAGTAATTTGCAGAGACTTTCAAGATAAGCGGACTACTACCCGAAAGAAAAAAATGATAGCTGTCAAATGATTAAACAATATCAAACAAAAGGGAGAGCTTTTGCAGTGAATATATATATATATATATATATATATATATATATATATATATATATATATATATATATATATATACACGGCTGACCTCTGTGTCTTAAAATATATTAACTGTTGTTTTTGTTGTTGTT
Organism: Clarias gariepinus; assembly: GCF_024256425.1. Lineage (NCBI taxonomy): Eukaryota > Metazoa > Chordata > Actinopteri > Siluriformes > Clariidae > Clarias > Clarias gariepinus. Next base: position 19,092,944 of record NC_071125.1, on the reverse strand, counting down.
ACGTAATTACCTAATTCCATATGTGTTATTTTATAGTTTTGAAATCCCCAGTATTGTTATAGAAAATAAATCACTTAACAAAAACAAAGAAATTTGCAAGTGTTCTAAAACTTTTGAACGGTAGTGTATATATAAAATGAAGCACTAGGCACTGATATTCAGTACAGCATGACCTCAAGTACGATATTAGTTCTATAAACAGTTCCACAATTACCATTTTTTTAATTAACAGATAATGGATTGTTTGTTAATTTAACCAGTTAAATACATAAACTTACCCTACTTTGACCGGCGGAACTAGCATTAAGCTGGCGACTGACAGTGACGGACAGTTCGTGTAATTAACAGGATGGACGTACAGTAGGTTTAAATTCTTACTGATATTACTGTATATAGGCAAGAGCTAAGGAGAATAAACCATAGAGATGGTAACCAATCCTGTAAATCTTACAATATTTCCACTTAACAAACCTTTTTCTCAGTTGCTCTAATCAAGGCTTCACCAAAGCCGACCATCCGATGTGCACACAACTTGGCACAGGTTTTAAGCTGGATGCTCTTCCTGCTGCCCCCCTCTTATTTTTGTAACCAGGTTTGAGAGCAGTGGCTCGATGATATAGGGTGTGGCAATCACCAATGGCAACCCGGAAACCTAGATTTCCAATTTAACAATCTAGAGCCTTAGCCACCTGAGTCACCACATCCCATATCATATATAATATTTCCACTTTATATCATCAACTGTTGCTGATTAGCCTTTAGACAGCTATTCTGGGATTGAATCCAAAATAGCACAAAATGGAACTCTAGTAACTATGTGCAGGGTTCAATTCATTGATCCAAACACAGAGTGTCCTTGATCAGGAGCTAAAGAGGGATTTGGGATTTAGCCTTGTGTTAGACGCTAATTAGCATTGTAGCACCGTTAGCTATGAGCAAATCAATATAGACGGTTCGGAGGCAATACTGAATTACTTTGAAGAACTTACTAAGGAGACAAAAACGTTATCAAAAATGTCTTCTTGCTCAAAGTGCTTCCATGACGGGTTTTAAATGAGGGTTTAGGCAGGCACCTGGTCTCCTTTCTTTGCAGTTCTGTTGTGAGACTGTTGTGCTCTATTATCAGAACTCATGGCATGCATCTCATCTCAGATTACTTGGCCAGAACTAACTTTTGTATTACAGTATATCATTTCCATCAAAGGATTTTATTCCATATAACTTTCTAAGTGGGCAATATGTTTGTAGGCCAACTTGAAGCTAGCAAATTGATTGCAGTCTGAAAATGTATGAATAAAGAGGCTTCATAACCATTGCAAGAAATACGTATAAAGTACACAAACTGCTTTCCCTTCCCCAGAGCATGTATACTTGTTCCCTGCCTGATGGCCCCTGCTACTGATTTTTTGCTTGAGTAGGGAGAATGTGTTTTGTCCTTTTCATGCTTTATGCCAACCTGCCACATCCCTTTCTCTCCCTGTCTCTTGCTCTTTCTCTCTCATTTGTTCCTGATGCCTTTCAAAATGTAGATTATGTCAAGGAACATGTTGCCACATGATAAAGGAGTATAAAGACGGCAAAATAAACATGTTTATGCCCTATTCATTGCACAAAATGAGGATTAATTAACACTGGTCAATAAATCCTCATTTTCAATTGTTGAATTGTTTCAGCTTGTGAAAAATGTGGGACATCATTAAGAGCCTGAGGTAATCATCATAACAGCGATGATGGATTACTGAGGTGCTTTGGAGCGGTGGAGGTCAGACGGATTATTACCTAGCAAGTTCGTGCTTATTCTAATAAGACTTGAACCCACAGTTACAGAAAGCACGAGGGAGAGGGGTTTAGACAGGATGTCTTCTTTGAGGTGTTGATTAAAATAAACCCATGTTTTGCCACTGTTCCATGCTGCTTGACTGCAGTTTGGGTTACCAAGTGCTGAGATAAAATAAATTAAATTAGTAGGCATGGGACACATTTTAGGTAACAGATTTTGCTCTGCATTAGAAAAGGTGCGAAAATCCTGAGTAGATTTCTCTCCATGAAATTGTTTTTTCTTTAAAATGTCCAGTTTCCGTTCATCTCCCAAAACATACCTTAAGTTGGAATGATTTTTCTCATTTAGGATCAGCTACTATATATAATGTAGTCCTGGGAAAGCTAAATATCGTCCCGCAACAATGCAAGAACCGAAAATTAAATAGATGAATGGCATGACAATAGCACAGCAACAAAGAAGTGAGTTCACATACTGAATGACCGCTGCCCTGATCGATCTGTGTGTTTGTGTCTGAGCTCGTCTTAAGGGCCGGGTGCTCCTACACCATTCCGTCATGTAATGTTAGCCTGCAGGTGGCTTTTCAGAAGGAGCAATTTCCATCAGTTTGCCTCCTTCTGAAAAGCGACAGAGTGAACTCCAAAGGAAAGACAGATGCACAAATAGAAAGCTGTGACCTCTTGATGAGATGAGTCACATCAGATGGACCCCAAAAAGTACTTTATTACCCTTAAATGTATAAAAAAAAATAATAATAATAAAAAAAAAATAAAGAAATAAAAAAAAAAATAAAGAAATAAAAAGAAATCAGATTATATGCTGCCTGGTCAAAAAAAAAAAAAAGTCTGACATTTTGTTCAAATGATTCCCTATGCTCCCAAAATCACTATTTTGTAATTAATGTCCTGGGATATGCCTGTGCCTGGTCATTCAGGTCGTCAGCTGACATCATTTTATTGCCACATAACATTGCTGAGTCTGGACCTGACTAACTGAAGCAATCCCAGATCATAACATTTGCCTCCAGAGGCTTAGACAGTGGGCACTATGCATGATGAGTGCATTGCTTTTTGTGCTAGAATAGGATGAGTCTGAACTCCGATATATATGCTCCCTAGCAAACTGAAGGCTGGGGAATTGAAGTGTTTATATATACTGTATACAGTATTTTTATGTATGTATGTATGTATGTATGTGTGTGTGTGTGTGTGTGTGTGTGTGTGTGTGTGTGTGTGTGTGTGTGTGTGTGAACAGGGCTTGGAAAATGAAACTGAAACACTACCCAATTTAGTGTTGGAGGTTTCATGGCAAAATTTGCCTGGTTGCCAATCTTCACTAATTGCACATTCCACCAGTAAGAGCTGAGTGTGAAGGTTTAATTAGCAGAGTAATAGCACAGTTCTGCTTAAAATATTGCAATGCACACAACATTATGGGTGACATATCAGAGTTTAAAAGAGAACAAATTGTCAAGACAGCAAGTCTCCGTGATGTAACAAGAGCCACAGGATCCAGTATAATGTCAGCATACCGAAGGACAAACCACATCCAACAAGAGAAACGCAAGAGGAAGCTGTCTGAAAGGGATGTCCGGGTGCTAACCCGGATTGTATCCAAAAAAACATAAAACCACAGCTTCCCAACTCACAGAACTGAATGTGCACCTCCACTTTACTGTTTCCACCAAAACTGTTCGTCTGGAGCTCGACAGGGTCAATGTACAGTACATGGCCTGGGTGCTATAGCCAAACCTTTGGTCACTCGTGCTAATGTCAAACCTCGGTTTCAATGGTGCCAACAGTGAAAATCTTGGGCTGTGTACAATGTGAGACATGTATTGTTCTCTTATGAGTCCACCTTCACTGTTTTTCCCACATCCGGGAGAGTTAGGATGTGGAGAAGATCTGTTGCATGCCCAAAGTGAAGCATTGGGGTGGATCAGTGATCATTTGGGCTGCAATATTAAGGCATTCCCTAGGCCCAATACTTGTGCTAGATGAGCGTGTCACCACCAAGGACCACCGAACCATCGCTCATGATTATTTTTTTTACCATATGTCTTCTGGGAAGTTGATGGTTTAGCACTATCCTTTCAGGTTTTTGTAAAGTATTGACTTCGTTAAGTATTAACCTAATTCCAGGTATTGCAACAATCTCCTTAGTTGTTGTTTTTTTTTTTTTTTAGATTGAGATTGTAACTACTTGATTCTTTTTGTAGCTGAATTTAAATCTAAATTGGAAGTTAGCTGATTTTTTCAACACTTGTGATATCAGTTAAACCTATTACAAGTGTCAACTAGTTTTAATCCAGTTTTATTTACCAGTTACTTTTTTAATTATCATTATTTTAATATGTACAGTATCTGCAGTGTTTTCTAAAGACTTGAACAAACCATCTATCTACTTTAAACCTCTACCAATGACTAAGGATGCTGCGAATGCATCACGACACACCACACGTTTATCGAGCATGAGCTTCATATCTGACTGCTCACTCATGCTCAGATCAAGGTAAAACTTTTGCTTGCATCCTGTTTATTTCCATTGGAATATTTCTTATAAATAAAGGAGGGTATACAGTAGATGTTCCGAATGACGAAGCTGCCATTTTGATTGAGTCATGAAAGAGCAGACGAGTGTGAGCTTCTGGGGTGCAAATCGGTTTGTAAGGGCGGATTAAAGTGGAACTCATGTTGCATCAGTTGCATCACACTGTGGATCAATAGAGATATTGTCACGGGAGTTTCTTCTTACAGGTTCATTAGACTGTGGTGATAAAGAAAAGAATGGAACAAGTGGTTTCAGGCTGGAAGAAATATAATAGACGTATGTTTAATAATCAGCACAAACATGGTTGGTAATTTTATGGTGCTATAGTAGCCTTTAGTAGTTGTTGTTTTTTTCCTTACAACTCCTACAACTCTTTCTGTTTTAATTAAGAGCAATCCACAAATCACTAATCTCTGCCATAGACATTAATGCATAATTAAATGTACTGTACATGTACTCATTTTAAAGTATTTGGGACATATTAGTAGCTGTAGTATATAAAATTGAGCAAGTGATATACTATGACTTTTGCCTTAATTTAAAATAACATTGTTTTCCTATTTTTCAAACACACACACACACACACACACACAATTTTTTTTTATATAAAGCTGCATTATTTTTCCCCGTTCAAAAACATCCTGTATTAAAAGTGGATGATCTCAGCTTCGGGCCAGTGTTTTATTCCCATCAGATTCTCACTGAAGTTCGTACTGATTAACATTTATAGTTAATCAGATTAATCCTGTTTCATTTGCTGCAGTGTGCACAGGATGCATAATAATTGCACATTTACTCAGGGTGATAAAATTTGCCTTCTGAATGATTACACCTCCTGTTCTGTTAAGTTTTCAGTGCGTGTCCCATCGACTTTAGATTTTATGTGACTATGTGGGGTGTTTATGTCACCTGGGACTTTTGATTGTGCAGAATAACAGAACACAGTTATAAGAGTAAATATTTATTTAAAAACAAAACATTTATTTCCCCATATAATCCCCTGCTACACTAATATCCCTATTCCAGAGTTTTACTAGCGCTTGGATACCATCAAGACCATTTTCTTAGAATGTCTGAGCCATCACTTCACATCTGAAACACTGGCCTTGAACTCCTTTAATGGCTTGAACATGTGGAAATTGCTTGGAGTGAGGTCAGGACTGTACATGGAATGTGGCAATAACTCCCATCCGAGATCCTGTGCAAGTGGTGTTTGTGTCTCTTCCACAAATTTGTGATAAGTTAGCCATCGGGTGTTCCACTCGATGACTGCACCATTCAGATGTTTTACTAGGGCTAAGAGTCTCATCACCGTGCTGTGCTTCTGAAGTCTTATTTACATGTCAAGCGGTTTATAAGGGGTAGCTCAGTGGATAAGGCATTGGACTACGGTTCGGAAGATCCCAGGTTCAAACCCCACAACCACCAAGTTGCCACTGTTGTGTCCTTGAGCAAGGCCCTTAACCCTCAACTGCTTAGATGTGTAATGAGATTTTAAAAAAAGTAAGTCGCTCTGGATAAGAGCATCTGCCAAATGCCTAAATGTAAAAATGTAAGAAATTTCCTGGTTTGACTAGAACACCCCTCATACTATCATATTTTATTTGGCTGTCAAGTATTTTTATTATTATTGTTTGTTTTTGTGTATGTTACAGATGGGACTCCATACACATGGTGGGTTGGCAAAGGGAATGAGAAACACTTTTATTGGGGCGGCTCTGGGCCAGGGGTCCAGAAATGTTCCTGTGGCATTGAGCGCAACTGCATCAACCCCAAACACCAGTGCAACTGCGATGCGGATCAGAAACAGTGGTGAGGCATGGTTCAGTGCTTAATAAACAAATCATCAGTTTTTTTTGTTAGTTTTTTTTTGTAGAAGTATGTGATTTAAATTCTACATACATAGTTTGTAAGGTCATGGGCAAGTCACAGAATTAAGAAGTCGCATTTTCCAGACATGGAAACATCATTCACGTTTTCAATAATGATGGAGGGGAGTTTCATGATAAACCAAACTAAATTCTTGCCAGGTTCACAAATGCTTCAGTAACTTTTGGTTATTTTCTTTACAATGTACTAAGTATGTTTGCTACACAGTTGATATATATGTAGCTTAAGTCCACCTTGCTGAAAATGTCAAAAGGATGTCTAAACAGCAAAAGAGCAGAATCTAAAGCTTTCTCTAATGCAGCTCAGTTGCTACAGAGCAACTGCTACCGCAAGCACAGATGAACTCTTCCTCGTTTTACTGTATAAGCCGGGCCCTTTTTATCCATATTGATTTGCTACTTTAATTTGTTTTCATTTGCAGATTTGTTTTGCATTCATTTCTATCGAACCGTTAACAGAAAATAACAATGTTTGACAAGATTGTCATTAAATTTGTATGTGCAATTAAAATAAATAAGTTATTTGTTTTGCAATTGTAAAAAAAAAAAAAAAAAAAAAAACAGTCCTCATGGGTTGTTAAGGAGGTAAGGTAAAGACTGAAATTTGTGCAAAAAAAAACAAACAACTTTGATATGTGCAAAAAAAAAAAAAAAAAGGTCAACAAGTGGAGAGCCAAATTCCCTTTTCAGGCTTGTGGATCCTACAGAGCCCCTAAAGGGACATGGGTGAGCGGATGAAAGTGTGACATGGGGTGAGGGGAACAACTGAATGTCTTTATATTTTAGGCTAAAAGTAAAACTTAATAATTTTCTCCATGCTTGTTCAACAATGCACGTGTAACTCTAATCCGAGTATTATCTTGCCTGTTTACTTTGTCTTCTTCCCTTATTATTATTCTTTTTTTTTTTTTTTTTGGTGCAACATGTTCTATATTTTTACAAAAAGAAATATTTCACCCATGTGCCATGTCCCTTTTTTTTCCTTTGATGTTTTTTTTTCTTCTTTTTTTTTTTTTTCCACCCATGTGGTCTCCGTAGGGGTCTCTGTAGGATCCACCTAGGAAAAAGTTGAAATAAAACATGCTGGAAATGAAACAGCTACTAAAACTACATATTTATTTTAGACGCACAAAAAATGTTAACATTGAATAAACAATTATATATCTCACTTTGTCAAAATTATGATGATGACTTTAAATACAAGTGGATAGCATAACAGGCATGTTTGCTTGAGCAGAGAGAGAAAGAACCAGAGCCCTACTGAGATTTTACTTGTAGAGAGCCCACCAGCTGGGACTCGGCAGGAGTGCGAGTAGAACGGACTCATAGAATTTAAAACGACACACACAATGCACATTGCAGTATGGCCTTTCTGAACTTAATAACGTTTGTTTGGGCAGCACACATGCTAAGACTTTCTGCGTAGTTTCACTGAAGATGTGAAATTGTGACCTTCTGCCTAAAATTTTAATTCTTTCTTGCACGCTCTAAAATAAGGAGGTAGTTGAAGAGTAGCCTAGCTTTTACTATTTTACTGTTAAGTTTTTCTAATTCTGTGTTTTACTTCAATTCTTTATTTATTTTTTGGTGATGGACAGGTATTTTAGATTTCTAGATATAACAATAAATATACTGTAGATATACAGTACAGCAGTGTTCAAGTCAAACTGGGACTTTTTGTTATTTTTGGATTTTTTGTTCTGATTGCACAGAAAAACAGAACACAGTTGTTAGAGTAAAAAATATTTTTATTTCTCTATATAATCCCCTGTTACACTAAAGCACTTATCCCAGCGACTAAGAGTCTCATCACCGTGCTGTGCTTAAAGCCATCCGATTTTCCTGCTTCATTCATGCAAAATTTCTTTACAAGTCCCTGTTTGATTTGAATGCCTCTTAAATGGATAACAATATGGCATTTAATTTTTGATCATTTTTTGCATTGCTATAGTATAAGACAAATAAGGCACTAGAACAATAAACATCTTCAGGGTGAGACCAAAACCTTCACTTCATGTCGCACCCCATTACACTTGACTGTCAGTAGTTATTTTTCTACATCTGCAACTCCTACAAGTGGTTTGTTTATTACTGTATTTGTCCCATCTTACCTCACAAGGCAGAAGAAAATATAATTATTTGCAACACACAAATTAAAGGTTACGTTTTTGCAAGGTTTATGCAAATTTCTTGATCAAATGAAATCTAAAGCACAGCTGATTTACTATAATGCATTAGGACAGCAGAATGTACAGTACTGTTTTATTTGTTTTATATTAAATACCACAGAGATATAAGCATATAAAGGGTACAAATGATGATGTATATGTACATTAGGCTGTACAGCTAGGTGTAGATTTAGCTCCCTAATAAGCAAGGTGCCTTTTGTGGGTAAAACTAAGCAGTAATAAAGGAAATAGTAAATCATTACAGTATACAGGTGTAAAAAGTAAAGGTGAACAGTGCTTACTGGGTGGAAAGGATATACAGTCTGGAAATTGTAAAAATAGTAAAAACAATAGTCTTTCAGGTTAGCAGATTTAGGTACAAAATGTGCCTTATCTAGGATTCTATATAAAATCAAAGGAAAGGAAAAGACAGAACATAAACTGTTTTTGGATTTGTTAACATTGTGAGCATCTATATGAGATCAGAAAAAAAGTCTAAAATGGAAAATGAGCCATAGCAATAGAAGTGTGTCAGGAACGGAAACTGGCATCCAGCAGTACAACAACAACAACAAAAAAAAAAAACGACTCGAGTAAATAAACTTAAATTACCTAGCTCATTTTGTACATTTAATAAAATGATAGAATTAGTTATTAGATATTCAAAAGCTCTGATCTATAGAATTAAGTTTGTTTTATACAGCTAATATTAGAAAATATTAAGAAAGTATGTACCAAAATTATTAGATGTGTCCGAACCTATGGCTGGTACTGTACATGGGTAACCTTAAAAATAAGCATGGACCTATAAAAAAAATACCATAATGAATTTAACAGTTTGAGAGGGAATACAAATTACAGATTGTCTTATTATCCCCTGAGTCTGACAGTCCTGTGGTTCCTGGTGACTTTGATCATCTACTATGGCTTTTTATTTGCAGGAGAGAGGATTCAGGCCTACTGGTGTATAAAGACCACTTACCTGTAAGCAAGGTGGCTGTAGGGGATACAAATCGACCTGGCTCAGAAGCCAAGCTCACAGTAGGACCACTGCACTGTCATGGAGACCGTAAGTACCTTATTTTTCATTTTTGAGGAGGTTAAAAAGCTGAATATTGATTTTATTTATCTTTTACTCATGAAAAGGGGAGATGCAGACATTTCCATAATGCATACTTCAGTTAAACAATTTTTTAATACAGTTTACATTGATGTGCGGTCAATTAGCTAATCCTATTCCAATGTATTTTTTTTTAAATAGCCTGTTTTATGCTTTATTTGAGTTATTAACAATGACACAGATTTCCTTTCTGCATAAACTGCCATCTATAGCAACCCTCGGACAGAAAATGAGCGCACAAGCTATTTCTCTGCCTCTGCTCTTATCAATGATTGATTTTCATGCCTCATTATTTTTTGTTAATTGCGCCACGTTTATCATTTAGAGCAGCTGCATGCAATTACAGTTACCTGTTGGACAAGGGCATCGGGCACCACTGTTATTATATACTTGTTGCTCTTCACTTTCCCCTGTGGAGAAAAACACACTTGTGACTTGGCTAGAGAGAATTTTCCAACACAAAAACACAACCTGAAGTTTTGCTGGGGAATGTGCATAATTAATGTTCATCGAATTTCTTATTTCTTTTTCTATAACACTATTTATAAAGGATATACTTAAGGAATTAAATAATTACTTTATGGTTATTACTTAGTAATGAGATGGGAAAACATACCTTTTGATATTATTTTTAAATCAGAATTTTAAAGCTTAAATAATCAGGCATACTAAGGCTATATTTTAAGTATTTTTGGTAATTTATATTGAATTGTTCTCCATACTCCATAATAATTAAAAAATAACTTGCATACAAATAAATCATCTCTGCTGCAAATTACAGTCATTTTAAGTTGTTGCCATGTGTTAGAAAGATTTCACACAACACAATTATGAAGAAGTTAAAGGCTGATATCATACTGGGTAGCTCAGAGGATAAGGCATTGGCCTATGGTTCAAAAGGTCACATGTTTAAGCTCAAATAAAAATGACGCCCTGGATAAGGGTGTCAATAAAAAAAAGTCGCTCTGGATAAGGGTGTCAATGTAAAAATAATGTAAAATGTCCTCAAAGACATCACTGATAAAAACACTTAAATGATAAAACCACAAACCATTATCAAAGACCTTACGCATTCCTATCAGTGCATATGCCTTCATGGAACCACAATTAATCTACACCAGACAGGTGCGTTACACACAATTTCACAAAGCACAAGTTGGAGAGAAACCATCATTAACTCTGAAAATAAAATTTCAGTTTAACGTGAAAGCATCTGGAACAAAAGAGAACAATAATCAGTGAACTGCAATGTTTTTTCAGGTCTGCTAAAAACATTGTGTGACTAAAAGCGCTTAGATAAATTAGAACTACTTTAGAACAATATAGTCTGGTCATATGAAACAATTATAAAATAATTCTACTAATGAATTTTTTTTAAAAGTATGAAGGTGGGAGCATTATGAAATCAGGGAAGAGGAAGAAGCAAAGTAAATGAAATGGGGCTGCTTCTTTACAAACAGCTCTCTGACTTTATATATCATCAGAGAAAATATGAATGGTATGAATGGAGTGATGTACATATGTGAGGGTTCACCACTAGAGGGCAATATGTTGTGTTTGTAGTTTTTGTTCGTGCGCTCAGTTTCCCAGAGGGCACCTCGGTCAGGTGACGGGGATGATTACCTGAACTGAGGATGCTTATTAGATTCCTTATAAATAGCTGTTAGTTCTGGGAAACCGGGTTGAGCATTAATATTAATTTCAGTTCTGTTAAGTGGGTTTTGTTTTGTCTTGTCATAGTCTGTTCAAGTGTGTTTAAGTAGAGTTGGCATTTGGTTTCTGGAGCTCTTTAAGTTATGTTTATATCTGTATTGATTTAGTTTATGTCTCTTTCTCTGTGTCTCCTAGCAGGATTAGCCTCTAGGAGAATTCACCTTTTGTGTTTACCCTCATGTGTGAGTAACCTCCTTTGCATGTGTAGTTCTTAGTCTGTATAAATACTAACCAGTGCACTACAAACCTGCTTAGATCTCAGTCTGTCTAGTCTCCGCTAGCTAGCTTAGCAGCTAATGTGCGTAACAGCTAGTAGGCCTAGCCAAGCCTGTCTTTGGGTTTAGCCCCTTGCATGTATAGTCCCTTGTGTTTAGTCCGCTAGTCTGTTTAGTTTGTCTTGTCTCGTGCGGCTTGGATACCCTGTCTGTATTGTATTAGTGTGTGCAATCCCTTGTCAGTGAATGTCTGTGTATTAGTTGATTATTGGTTCTTTTTATAGTACGCTCCAATGTAAAGCCAACTTCCTTTGTTCTTATTTGTTTGGTTTGTTTACCATATAAGTCATTTATTGTTACACCTCATCCCCCTCTGCGTCTATGCTATGTTGTCTGGGAAAAAAAAAAAAAAACCTGTAGATAGTCTTTGTTAGTTAGTCTTTTTAGTTTTTTTTTTGTTAATTTATGTTGTAATTTATGTTAGGAATATCTGTCTTGTCTCTGCTAGCCAGCTAACTAGGCCTCCTAGCTAGCTAGTTTAGCTTCTCTGTTAATTTATGTTGTAAGTTTATGTTGCATGTAGCACCTTGGTCCTGGAGGAACGTTGTTTCGTTTCACTGTGTACTAACTGTATATGGTTGAAGTGACAATAAAGCCTACTTGAACTTGAACATAGTCCAACAACTAACAGTTCGTAACAACATGTACGAGAAAAATCCACTGTATAGGAATTAAAATGATGATGCCACTATCTACAAATCAAATTTTATTTCACATATGCAGTCATACAAGGTATGATATGAAGTAAAATGCTGATACAACTGCTGTTGACCTCAATATTACAAAAAATAAGAGAATAAAAAAAAAACCTTTTAAATTTACATAATATACAGCAATAATAAAATCTAAATAAAATGGTGGAATAATTTAGAAATATAAAGAAGTTAAAAAATATATTAAAAATAGAAAAATATGTATAGTAAAAGGAAATATAATAGGAATGTGATGTAGTGCAGTTTAGAACTGAGTCCAGTTATTGGCAAGATAATCTGCAAGATTGCAGTTCAAGTGTGTAAAATGTGCAATGTTCCATGTGTGACCGTGTGTGTGTCCTAGTGAAAAGAAAAAGTTTGCAGTCCAGAGGTGTGCAAAATGTACAAGGGAGTGTTAGGTCCTCTGTGGTGTTATGATTGAGAGCTTGTATAGCCTGTGGGAAGAAGCTCCTCCTTAGTCTCTCTGTGTTGGCCTTCAGGGAGTGGAAGCGCTTTCCTGACCGCAACAGAGAGAACAGTCCATTGTTGGGATGGCTGAGGACTTTCACTATCTTCCTGGCCTTGGTCCAGCACCGCTTGCTGTAGATCAATTTAAGGTCATGAAGCTCGGTACAGATGATGCATTCAGCAGATCAAACCACTCTCTGTAGGGCTCGTCTGTCCTGCATGGTGCTGTTCCCGAACCAGATTTAGATGTTTCCCGTCAGGATTCTCTCTATGGTGCAGGAGTAAAAGTTCCTAAAGACCTTAGAGGGCAGTCTAAAGTCTCTCAAGTGTCTGAGGTGGTAGAGACACTGCCGGGCCTTTTTCACCATGGTGTTAATGTAACAGGACCTGCGTGATGTGAACACAAGGTATCAGAAGCTGTCCACTCCACTGGGCTCCTGTTGATGGCAGGGGTCTGGTTGTTCCTCTCCTGCTTAGTACTAAAGTCTACTATCAACTTCTTTGTCTTGTTGACGTTCAGGAGGAGATTGTTCCTCTGGCATCAGTCTCCAGATTTCCAACCTTTTCCAGGTAGGCTGTCTCGTCGTTGTCAGAGATCAGGCCCACCACGACAGTGTCATCAGCGAACTTAACGATGGTGGTGGAGTTCGTAGTGCCTACACAGTCATAGGTGTATAAAGAGTACAGCAGGGGGCTCAGAACACAACCCTGGGGTCTCCATTGCTGAGTGTGAGGGAGGCTGAGACATGTCCGCCCATCCTTACTGGCTGTGGTCTGCCAGTTAGGAAGTTGGAGATCCAACTTGGTGGTGAGTGTGAAGAATATTATGGTATTAAATGCTGAACTGTAGTCGATGAAAAGCATTTTAACATAATTTCCATTCCGAGTGTCCAGGTGAGTGAGTGATGTATGGAGAAGATGAGAGATGGCATCATCCGTAGGGCAGTTCGGGCAGTATGCAAACTGCAGTGGATCCAGTGTGTCAAGTAGTGAAGAAATTATGAAGTCTCTGACCAGCCGCTTAAAGCACTTTATCACTACTGAGATGAGGGCTACCGGGCGATAGTCATTGAGGGAAGCAGGCTACGGTTTCTTTGGAATTGGAACAATAATGGGCTTCTTAAAGAATATGGGGATCACCGACTAAGATAAAGAGATGTTGAATATCTCTGTGAACTCAGGGGCTAGTTGGTCTGCGCAGGCTCTAAGGACTCGACCTGAGGTGCCGTCTGGTCCTCTTGCTTTACTGGTGTTTACTCTCCTGAAGGGTCTCCTCACGTTATCCCTCTGAACCGGAACATCTTGTTTGAGCCATTTTTTATACAGTATTTTGGCATGAGGAAGATGGCGGCATGGTCGGATTTCCCAAACGGCGGACTAGATTGTGCCTTGTAGCCGTCTTTGATTGTAGTGTAACAGTGATCCAGTGTCCTTTCGCCCCTGGTGGGGCAGATGATATGCTGATAAAAGTTTGGCGCTCCGGTGTTGGTCTGGTACTGTGTAAATGTGTTACAGTGTCCATGTCCACTTTTGGTGGTATATAAATAGTGCTGATTATGACTGATGTAAACTCCTGAGGAAGGTAAAAAGGACGACATTTGATGGTCAATAGTTCCAGGTCGGGTGTGCAGGAGCGTGTGAGGGTAACAACGCTTGCGGTGTTGCACCAGCTGTTGTTCACCATTAAACACATGCTGCCTCTCCTTGACTTCCCTGAGTCCCGTGTCCTGTCCATGCGGTGAACCGAGAAGAACTCGGCAGTGTTGGATGGCGTGCTCCGGCACCACTGGGTTCAGCCATGTCTCGGTGAAGCAGAGGCGATTGCAGTCCCGAATGTCTCTCTGGAACTTTACCCTGGCCCTGAGGTCATCGAGCTTGTTCTCCAGTGTCTGCACTTTGGCAAGCAGGATGCTAGGCAGAGGTGTGCGGTGTGTACGGGCCTTCGCCTGTTCCAGATGCCTGCTCGTTTTCTTCGGGGCCGCCACTTCGCATTGCGTCCTTTGTTCTCCCTCAGGATCTCACTCGGCCAGCTTGGATCTGGAGTTAAACACTTTTTTTTTTTTGTAAGTACATTGTAAACCAATAGAAATAAGAGTATCTCTATCGTACCTAATGCACTTAAAATGGTGATGAATTTGCCGGTTCAAAGTTACTGAAAATTAACTTCAGAGACAAAAACAAAGTAAAAGAGGTCGGAGCAGTCGCAACATTAGCCGACCTCATCGGCGACATCTTGGATGACAATGGTTAGGAAAAAAAATTATATATCAATATTCTGGTTTCCAAGTAATTTAATGATTTTCAACAGTCTTAAAGCAGACAATCTTTTTAGCTGTCATTGCTCAGGGAAAAGTGTGTTAGGATTGATAGAGATAATACGCTTATATTATTCTGCTTAAACATTACAATTACTTTACCAGTGTTTTGGTTACAGTTGATGCCCACCATTAGGTTGCAACAAAAGTCCATTGATATCAGCCTAAATCGTTTTTTTTAATCAGGTCATTAGTCATAAAAGTTGACACTGAAGATGTATTACCTTACTGATTCTATATGAATATTTATTGATGGCTAAAAAATTAAGGATAACAAACATGATGATTCCATGATATTCAATGAAGGCACACATATGGCTCTCAATATTTCCAGACTTCTCATTTTCAATGAGCCATTTGCTTAATTAATTGAGATCAATAACCCTCACAGTAATAAAGGAATATCATATCCCTGTCTTGCATTATTAACTTTCGCAATGAGCATGGCTTATAAAAAAAAAAAATTGTAATGGAGGGTGTTGAGGTGCGTAAAAATGTAAGGAATAAAAATGATAGGAATATAACATGCTGAGGCCTTAAGCCCAGTTATTATTTTCACATCTTTCTTCCTAAAAATCACTACAGTTTTAGAATTGTGGCTAGCCATGGCACCCACTCCATAGTATTCATTTCTGAGATCTCATTTTGAAAGCTGTTACGCAGTGGCATGATGACAGTTTAGCTTGAACTCCTACTTGACAGTTCTGTCTGTACTGTAAGTTACCTCATTAATGCATTATACCGCCATGAAGGTGTGAGAGTTTTCTGCACTCTTGAGTCAAGTGCAGGTCCCTTGGGGAGGCTATACACGATTGTTGGTTGGTGTGTCCCTGCATCAGTGATCTACAAATTTCTTCATTACCAGTGTTGCTGGTGTGCTGGCTCCCAAACCTGCTTTACTCAACAAAGCATCAGAAGAATACATTTATCACAATGTTTTTCGGAGCTTCTGGATTAATGAGTCCAACAATTTTGGAGTCGGGCTGATGTATAAGGGTAAAGAGGGTAAATTTGAAATGGGAAAAGCGAATGGTCTACTGGCTTGGTGTAATTTCATAGTCTTACATAGCTGTCTTTATTTACTCAAGGTTTTTCTTGTAGATAACTGGTGAAGTGTGCCTTCCAGCCATTGAAGCCAACTTCACATGAAGGAGTTCCCTGTTCCCTATATTGTAATTGCAATCTGCTGGAGTCATCTTAAAGGAAAAAAACATGGGTGGGTTACCCATGGAGTTCCTTTTAAACCTCTGAGACAGGACACCACCAACACCCCTTTCAGGGGCATGCATTTTATTGCTGAATGTTTTTATGGCAATAATTATTTTATTTATTTGAAAATTAAGAACGAAAACCTTTCGTTCTTGAACAATGTGTTAAATTGTATGGACATGCAGCCTTCAGAGTTAGCTTGTTTCAGCTACTTTCCACTGCAGGGGTGTGGAATCTTCATTTTGCCCTAGAAATAGTAATCAAACATGTGCTGAAACAAATGAAAAAAGTGCTAATTGGAATTAGGATTATTACTACATTACTGTAGCCAAGACAGTAGACAGTAACAAGGGCTTTGTCTGTAAGCCGGTTAATAAACCTACATACACCATTTTAGTGAATTCCAACAGTCGCTGTTAGATCAGTAAAACTAAAGAGGGCGCATAAGCCCGAAGACCTTACCTTCAGCTGGCTTTCCGAACACATGTTAGATTGCGCTCTGAGTTGGGGCTGTGGTGGGGGCTGATCTAAGAAATTAATCTGGAGCTGCGTTATCTGGGTCGTCTATACTTGACACCTGTCAAAATCAACTGCTGCTGAGATAGCAAAGTATTCTGTCAAGAATACAGGTGAAAATGCAAGTGCAGGTAAACTGAACTTAAGCAGTGGTCTCATATGATATATAAGAATCAGTGATAACTATGACTGGAAACAGGGATTAGAAGTGACTGGCAATAAAGACACAAAGCATGTACTACCCAGCATGATTGTACTGATAACATCGTTTTTATACTGTGACTGTGAGCGGGTGTAGTAAAGGATAGGTGTGCACAGTCAACAATCTGGTGAAAATTACCAGTTTGTGATGGGGTGAGTGGTAGTCTGCGACAGCCATGTTTTTAGACTGCACTAGTGTTCTGGGACACTAATAGACTCTAATGAACACCTGACACTGGGTTGAGCAGTAGTATGATCATATCATTTTAAAAGGAATAATGCTGTTAAAGTAAATTATAAATGAAATAAAATGTATAAAGGAAGCATTAGACTGTTTATATTGGCATGTTGCCTTTAGATTAGATTAGTTCTGCAAGGAAACTGCTGTTCGGAAAAATCTATCCCTGAACCTGCTTGTCTTGGTCTGGAGGCTCTGGTTGGTAGTGCCTCCCAGAAAGAAGGAAGCCAAACAACCTATGGCCAATCTTAGGAAATAAAGCTCCCGCAATGCATTGAGCAGTTTTCACCACTCTCTGCAGTGCATTCCGGTCCAACACAAAGCAGTTTCCACACCAGACTGTAATAAAGCTAGTCAGGATGCTCTAGATAGGGCAACGATAAAATTTCACCAGGATATCTGAGAAGAGATGGCTCTTTCTCCTTTTTCTTACTGTAGGTAGAGGAGAAGCTGGTGAGCCTTTTTGACCAGACTAGAGCTGTAGGTTGTTCATGAGAGTCCTTGTTCATCCCCAGGAATTTGAAACTAGTGACATGGTCCAACACCGCTCCATTAATATGAATGTGTGTGTGTGTGTGTGTGTGTGTGTGGTGTGTATTACCTTTCTCCTTCCTGAAGTCCACTTTATCCTCCTTGTTAAGCAGCTTAGCAGCAGATTGTTGCAGCTGTAAGCTGACTCATAGTTGTCCTTGAGTACAATTACTGTTGTCATTTGCAAACATAATAATAATGGTTGTAAGAACCATGTACAGGTTTGCAGTCGTGGTTGAAGAGAGAGTAGAGAAAGTACTGAGCTGACATCACTGGTGGACAGTGTAAATGGCTGGTAGTCTGCAGGGAGCTCGGCTTTGATTGCTGGCTTCAGGTTATTCCTTTCAACAAAGAGAGCATAGAAGTTAAGCTCATTAAAAAAGAGATTTTAGTGAATATCAAAGGCCTGGAAACCCCACCACATACTGTATGCTGGAATTCCTGTCCCCACTAACCACACCTTGATTGTCCCCACGGTTGGATGGGTAATTCGATTGGCCCAGGTGGTGGAGGGGGTACCCTTAGTAGTAAATAGTTAACTAGTTCTTTTTACAACATATAAACACATTTTCTTCTTGAATGTTGAACATGGTAAAATGTAAAGTTGAATTTTATTTTTATTTTTTTACCCTTTTGATTATTAGTATTTTTTAAATTAAAAGTTCGGTAGTGGTAAGTTGTACCAATAATTTATAAAATACCTTTTTTTTTATGGGTTTTTATGTAGCAAGAAACCGAAGACTGATCAGGTTATATGTATCTATTTAAAATTAATACTCCTAATATACAATATATAAGCTGTAAATGTATATATTTAAAGCCTCTGTAAGTGTATAGTTACATGTTAATTTTTACTGGAGAAATTGTTTTAAATAATAAGCTTTGGGAATTCTTTTGGCTTTTATGGTTTATGAGCCATGCTGTGACAAAAGCCATCTTGTAGCTGGAGAGTTTGTTCTTTAAGAATAATGAGCAAGTAGCCTACTGCAATCCTGTGAAATCTAGCACCTCACACCCGATGTGTTGACCTTTTTAGAGAAAATAAAGGAAGTAAGAAACATTGACTTTTCATTAGCAAAGTCTCAAAGAAGCCATATTCTAAAGTGCGGATCTTTAATCTCCTAAGGCAACCTCACATTCACCTTTTGTTTCACTTTTCATGCTTGTTTTCTCTTTTACTCAAGTCTTGAAGGTCAGTGCTTGGGCAGAAATGTGACTGACCAAATAAGCAATATAACTATTCTTTAACAAACACACAGTTCATATTCAGTAGAAAGGATGAGAGACAATGATGTTGAATACAGCATATATTGGTAATAATGTCTTATGTATGTAAGCAGTACTACTGCCTCATTCAGATTATGCAAAGGACCTATGTGTACAAATCATATCTTTGAGGATTCCAAATTTAAAAAAGAAAAACTTGCACGCATATCTGTCCAGAAAACGTTCCTATTTGCATTTTTGTAATACCATTTTAATCCATTTATTAATGCCCTTGGATTATGTGGTGCATACACAGTGCATGTTTCTGTGAACGAGTTACTATAAGATTAATGTATTACAATATTGCAGTGCATTAATATAGACCTATGATCAGCCCTGCAGCTATAACTTCTGAAAAAAATTAATCATTACCTTCTGTCTATTCATATTTTAGAACTCATTTAGTAGCTTCTAGATTTTCCATTAATATTTTTCAGGTAGTTATTGGAATGCAGCTTCCTTTAACACACCAACCTCCTACCTACACTTCCCCACTTTCCATGCTGAAACGAGTGCTGACATCTCCTTTTACTTCAAGACCTCTGCACCTCACGGGGTTTTCCTGGAGAACCTCGGCAATACAGACTTCATCCGGCTGGAACTGAAATGTAAGTCTCTCAATTTCACTCTGTAACACAGACACACACATACACACACACACACACACACACACACACACACACACTACTACTACTACAAGCACCATGAGTATGTCTCTCCGGGGAAGAACTGTCTTTCCTGTGTCCTTCTTAATTATTTAATCTCACTCAACCTGCCTTTTTCATACTTTATCTAAATTCTCCTAAATTGTTTAGATATTCCCTCATCCTTGATAAAAACTTAACAAGCCCTCTTAAACTATAAAAAATAGCACATACTGTACAGTATACTGTATTTCAGTGCCACGTTATACTATAAAATACCAAATGTACTCTGGAACTATCATTTTTGCTGTCAAGTATATTTGAAAAAAATCTGGGAAAACCCTTCTGTAAACAATAACTACTCACTCACTCACTCATTATCTATACCAATTTATCCTATGTACAGGTTTGCAGGGGTTCTGGAACCTAGCCCAGCAGGCACACACACTCATTCTCATATAACAGGCAATTTGAGAACATCTATTAGCCTAATATAGACTGAGAGGAAACCAAAGAACCCAGAGAAAACCCTAGCCAAGCATGGGGAGAACATGCAAACTCCATGCACCCTTGAGGTGATAATCACTAGTATGTATTACTATTATAACTATTTACGATAGGTGTTCAAGTCAAACCAGGAATTGTGATAATATTTTTCATGGATAAACTAATTGACATTTACCGAAGATTTTAAGCACAGTTCGGTGGTGCAAACTTTTAAAGAAGGCCCCACGTCTGTGTATGACGATCCTGGCTGCACCTTATGCAGTTGTTTCTGTAAATATGCAGTGAATGGAACTCCAGATCCTTGAGAAATCGATGGATAACTTGCCACCAACTTGTTAAAGAGACACATTTTTCTGTGGGAACGTCTTGGGTTACTTTGCTGTAACCCTGTTCCCTGAAAAAGCGGGAACGAGATGCTGCGCGAAAGCGCTATGGGAAACGTTTCGGCGGTACCGGTTGTGAAGCACGTGTGTGTCAAACACGCCCAAATTTTTTGCCATACAGTATATAACCTCGGTCAGGTGACCTCATTCGATTAGGATGTCCAGTCACGCATGCAGTGCGGCATTGGAGCGCAGCATCTTGTTCCCGCTTTTTCAGGGAACAGGGTTACAGCAAAGTAAACCGAGACGTTCCCTTTTAAAAGCTACACTCGATGCTGCGCGAAAGCGCTATGGGAACGAGAATACCCTCTCCGTCGCACTGCAAGTGTCTGGACCCCCAGGGTTGTGTAGTGTGCGAATAGTCCCTCCAAGGAGTCTTAGACATACTTGAAAAACCCTTTTGCCAGAGCAATTGATGAGGCAAGCTTCCTGGTCGAATAGGCCCTAAACACTAGAGGCAAAGTGTGCCACGCACCTCATAGGCTAGGGCACTAGCGTCTCTCACCCAACTCGTCCAGTCGCGGCTGCCCTTCGGCTGAGGCCCCATGACATATGAAACCTGCTCTAATTTATGCCACTGGCTAGTGCGGTGGTGTGCTGTAAATTTTGAAGAGCATGAACTAGACATATTGAATGAAGTCTTACTGCTCCGAACCTGTAACGGCGGAGGACAGAGGCTTCAAGAACAACTGCGGAAGATAGTTGGGCGAGGATGCAGAATAGCTCTAGCTAGCCAATTGGCACAGCCTAGGCACCATAGAAAGGCTGATGAGGCCCGCGAATAAGCCGGCAACTAAGGGGTGCTTTCCACAAACCCCATCAGGACGTAGGCCGAAATAGCGGCTGCATACGTTCCGAGTGTACTAGGGCACAAGCCCGAAGTTAGTTTTCCCTGCAGAAACTTCCAGCACTGAAACAGTTTGTCAGTGGACTGGGTCTACATGTTTTATGTCATGAAATGTAAATGAAAACGTAAATTGTCCTGTCCTTAAAGCAGAACCTAGTGCGCTAGTTTCCCTAATGGCACAAATCTAGTCTGCCTGGGCGATATTTACAAGACCACAGTGATCTTGTCCAGCCGTGCTAGGACGTGCTTGCCTTCTGATTGCTGGAGGGAGTATTTCAGGGCCAAAAATAATGTCATCAATTCGAGTCGGTTGATATGCCACACGAGAAGATGACCTCTCCAGATCCCTTGGGCTGGACGGCTATCTAAGGCCGCGCTCCAGCCCATAAGGGAAAACTGTCTGCCATTAGCAACCAGCGACAACAGCACGGACCAAGAGTGGGACCCAGAGTCAAGGACGAGGGTCTGAACCACATAGAGAGGGTACAAAGCTCTCGGCACATAACCCTTATTGCCTCTGGGGATTGGCCCTTGAATGAAATCCCCGACACTTGGCCACCACTGAAGCGGTGAAAGTTACTTCCTGGCTTAGCTTGAAGTCCTTTAGAGTGTTTAAAATGGATTCAACACACGCAGGAGACAGCTGTGCCCCCATTGCGGTTGGATCCCACATGACACTCAATTTCATACTTTGTGTAGGAAAGAAAACGCTTTCCACGGCGTTGAGACTCCATCCTAAAGAAAACAAGGTAAGCTAGGACAACATGTCGATACCGAGGTGCTAGCTCCATAGAAATGGTACGAAGCTCTCGGCGCGTAACCCTTGTTGCCTCTCAGCTGCTGGAGGGAGAATTTCAGGGCCAGAAATGGAGTCATCGTTTCGAGGCAATTGATGTGCCACGCGAGAAGAGCTGGACGGCCATCTAAGACCGCACCCCAGCCTGTGAGGGAAAACGTCTGTCGTTAGCAATCTGCGATGACAACACGGACCTAGAGTGGGACCCAGAGTCAAAGACTGGGGTCTGAACCACATAAAAAGGGTACGCAGCTCTCGGCGCATAACCCTTATTGCCTCTGGGGATTGGCCCTTGAATGAAATTCCCCGTCACTTAGCCACCACTGAAACCACTCTAGGAGCGGTAAAGTTACCTCCTGGCCTAGCTTGGACTTCTTTAGGGTGCTATAATGGATCCGGAGCGCGCAGAAGACAGCTGTGCCCGCATTGTGGTCGGATTCCGCATGACACTCAACGTCATACCTAGTGTAGGAAGGAGGACGCTTTCTGTGGCGTTAAGACTCCATCCTAAGAAAATGAGGTAAGCTAGGGCAACATGTTGACACCAAATGGCTCTGTCTGGGAGGGGAACATGTGCTATTGTCCCTTTTTCCAGCAAGCCTGTGGTTTTGAATTAGGTGCTCCCTGTGGTTTCACGGAAGTGGAAAACCCATGCCGTTGAAACACAATGATTGAATCCTGTAGTCAGGGAGACATGCTTGGCAGTAGTTTAGCTAGGCGGAGGAGTAGTGGTGATTGTGGTGGCTGTTAGGTGTTCGGTGTCCTGAAACACGACAGAAGGGGAACCGAGCACCTAACACTTTGTCGGAAAACGTTGTCTCCCGAAACACCAGTGGCGGCGGGAATTGAACACTGGTCTCCTGAGGGTGCTGGTTTTCCACAGTGTTTCGTACAGTAAAGCAGAAGGTTCCCCGCTGCCGGCCTTTCGAAAAGATGCACAAATTTTGACACTTCGGCTAGGTGGGTGTGTTTGATGTTCGGCATCCTGAAGATGGGAGAAAGGGACCGAACACCTAACATTTCGCTGGAGCCCGCTGCTCCCCCAAACACCAGTGGTGGCGGAGATTGAACCACGGCCTCCTGTCAGTGCCTCTCAGCTCTCAGTAGGTCAGTCTGGTATGCCTGCAAAGCCCTTGTGTGCTGCCTACAAAATCTCCTCCCACCAGCGAAGATGTTAGTCTACACGCTTGGTGGGGAGTATGGATTTTTCCCGGGAGGATGAGCTCCCAGGAGAGAGATAGCCCACAAGCGTCTCTCTGATCTGGGACATCATCATAAAAAACTGCGCTTTCATCAATGACATTGGAACAAATCGATGTCAACAGCACAAAAATACGGCTTACAGTGGTTAATCAATCGGACTGTAGGTCCTACCGTCGCCGCGCTCGGCGGTACCGTTTGGCTTTGTGCGTTTGCTGGCTTTTACCGTTGAGTGGCGCTATATAACTACAGACTGACGCCTCATGCCTTAGTTCATTCTCTGCTGGATTAATGAGACACGGAGTTTTAGAACTGCACGTAGTAGCGGATAAAATCAAGTAAAACATTGTAGTTAAACAAATTTATAATCACAGAACTAAAATGACGATACAAATGTAGAATTTAAATTAAATTAAATCTTATTAGGATCAAATTTAAACAAAATAAATGTTAACACAGTGAGCCTTTAAATTTTATCACGTGTAATTAGAAAAGACGCGTGTAGGGTTTTGTGTCGTCTTATATCTTGTGTTCTTTAAATTTATAGTAGATTTATTAACTAAAATAAATGACCATAAAAATTATAACATTGTCAGGACGTTCTACTGCGTCAGCTGATGTTGGTCATTCAGCCCCGCTTGTGTTTGTGCGTTATTATAAGAATGAAATGCAGTAGACTGTTATGATCTGTAACGGATTCGACCCATGTTGCACGGGCGGCACCATAAAGCACGGACATGAGGCGAGGTCTTACGGGAAAAGGGTAATTTATTTAGGCAAAATGGGGAAGGAAAGTGTTGAAGGAGGGAGAATGGAAAGAATGGGATAAAGGTTGTGCATGTGCAGTTCCGGGGGCTGTGCCACACTGGCATGCGGGCACACAGCTGACGATAAGTGTTGGTGCGAGTGGCAGAACTGAGCACGCGGAGGCAGCGCTCCTGCACGCTCCCTCGTGACGGCGCTTCTCCCGCTGTCGATGGCCGGCGCGAGTTCTCGCTGACGCAAAAACCTAACCACACTTTTCCTTTTCGGCAGCGGGGCTGCGAGGGCGGGCACGGTGCGGGAGTGTAGATGCCGCGGGAGCCCGCGCAGCTCTTTCTCGCGCTGTCCTCAGCGCGGAGATCAAAGGGCGGAATTCTAGTGTCCTTGTTTAAAGCGCCTGGGCCGCATCACATCTTCCCACTGACATGCTTTTTTTTATATTCTCCATTACATCACGTACTTCCCAGACCTCAGACAAACCTCCGCGCCTTGCTTTTATAATGCGGAGCAAGCCCGAGATCATATTAACGTTAATTATCGCCAGCCGGCACAAATAGGCGGCTCCTGTCCCTTTGCTGCCTATTTAGGGAGCCTACGGAGTGAGGGAGTAGTTATA
This sequence comes from Clarias gariepinus, assembly GCF_024256425.1. Lineage (NCBI taxonomy): Eukaryota > Metazoa > Chordata > Actinopteri > Siluriformes > Clariidae > Clarias > Clarias gariepinus. Next base: position 19,068,258 of record NC_071125.1, on the reverse strand, counting down.
GTAGATTTGGGCGTACACCCATCACACGCGCACGCCGTGGCAGATCATCATAATTGTCCTAAACTTGTATTTCATAAGGTTTTCCGAGCGGTGGTACAGCGCAACGGGGGTCATTATTTACTATTAAACATTAAACGAATTTACAAAACTTAATGCGTGCGATTAAGCGCTGATTCTACGTAGGAAAGTAAAGAAGAGGATCCTGATGCTCAACATTCCGGAGACCAAACCCCATTTAAATTAAATTAACAAATATTGCATGTAAATAACAATAGCCCACGTTTAAAACAGCATTTTATTTAGATTATAAAAAAATAATCCTGCATCTGTTTTAGGTGTTCCAGCTGCCACTGTTCTAGAATTTAAATTAAATCAAATCTTATTAGGATCAAATTTAAGCACAATAAATGTTAACACAGTGAGCCTTTTGATTCTATCACTTGTAATTAGAAAAAAAGCGTGTATGGATTTGTCATCTTATTTCTTGTGTTCTTTAAATTTATAGTAGATTTATTAACTGAAATAAATTACCATAAAATTATAACATTGTCAGGACGTTCTACTGCGTCAGCTGATGTCGGTCATTCCGCCCCGCTTGTGTTTTTGCGTTATTATAAGAATGAAATGCAGTAGACTGTTATGATTTGTAACGGGTTCGACCCATGTTACTCAAACAACTCAGTTCAGGTGTAAGTAAATGTCTGTGCTGTTTGGGGGAGGGACGTGCTAATGATTTGGTCGGCTCTGTGTGTGTGTGTGTGTGTGTGAGAGAGAGAGGGGGGTGTCGCGGTGGTTGATTATTCAGTGAAACAAAGGCTCAGCTGAAAAATGTTAGGCACATCAGTCACTTAACCCCCAATAAAAGGTATTTGAGTGTTATGATAGTTGTAATATAACAGATGCGCACTGAATACTAAACCAGGCACGGAGATTAATGAACCAAGATAGCCCCCATACCCGTTTAAAAAATAAATAAATAAATAAATACCAAATAATATTATTGTGTATAGACTGATTAAAAACAATGCAATTTATGCTATCATAAGGAAAATAACAAGTTCTTCCATTCCAATGATTAAAAAAGGTAACAATGTCAACTTTAGAATCTAGAATCCAGGAGATTAAAATTACACGAATTGAAATCACTGAAAGTCTCCAGAAGAGCCTCAGATTCAAGTGGTTTTTAAAGTGTGGAGAGGTCCATTACAGTTCCTCTGAATGTATAGGTGAGAACAGCCGATTCACACCTGGGGAGGGTGAATCATTTGTATTTGAATGTTGTCTGGCATTGTAAAGCACTATAGTGACACTAAAAGAACAACCCAGGATTAATAGGAATTCTTATACTGCATAAACATTATTTAGCACAAAAAAATTCCTCGCGCTCGGGAAAACTATGCGTGCGGTTGAGCGCTGGTTAGACTATAGGAAATTAAATCGGAGGGGTTTTATTTAGATTATTAAAAAATAACCTGCGTCTATTTTTAGGCGTGCCAGCTGCCACTTTTTAGTTAGAAGTTTTCAATACAAAGCTTATAATGCCCACATGACATGACGGAATAAGGCACGGCTGGTGATGATTGGGGTTTGTTGGGTTACAGTGGATTTTACTACGCGGTGTGAGTGCAATGGCCATCCGTCTGCTCGCGCTGACTCTGCTCTCCGCAGATGGCCGGCCCGGCCCCTCCCACCTCTCGCTCCTTTGAAGTCCCCGGGCGCGTTCCATTTGCCCTGCTTGCATGCCGCACTTCCGCGTTGTTGCACGCGCGCTGCATACACAGCGCGTAGTAAATCCACTGTAGCCCAACAAACCCCGAGTATTTTATAGCGCGGGGTGCAAGCCCAGGCAACGATAGCAACGATAGCTCACCAGTCATGTGTAATTCTGCGGTCCCGCTGCTTCGCATGTCTGAAGGGGAGGCCGCCTAACTAGTGAGCGAGGAGCGATATTGATTTGGGCGCACGCCGTGACAGGCTGAAAAAACTGCTGTCAGATTAATGTGCAAAAACTATATAATAAAACTATATAAGACTACATGCCTTTATAAGACTTAACTTTTATTTAAGTGCACTCACAATAATGAAAAAACGTTGTGATTTTGTAAGTGTTGTGATTTTGTAAGTGTTGTAAGCTGTGCTGCTCTGTATTGTTTTTGGTGAACTTGAGCGCGTCAGAAAATGAACGCAAACGTTTTTTTTTTTAAGTCTGCTTGCTGTTTTCCCGACGCGTTCATAATCATTATTCTACTTCTGCCGGTGCGCTCTGGAAAACATAATGCATGCGGCTGAGCGCTGATTAAAACTATGGAGTAAATTAAAGAGGAGAATCACGATTCTGAAGTCCTGAGCCCAAACCTAATTTAAATTAAATCAAAAAATACTATAAGTAAAAAAAAAAACAATAGCCCACGTTTAGAAACCGTTTATAAATTCTTTCCGACATGAGTTGGCCCGGTGTTATGCGCAGAGCGCCGGGAGATTTCCTGAAGCTCAGAAATCACTGGGCATTTTTTCTAAATAGCCGCTATCTTTAACAACTGATGGAGGTTTTGAGCTGTATACACACGCATTCCTGCCTAAACAACTCTTAAAACTACACCTGTGACACAATAACAGTAATATTTCAAACATTCTGCAGGCTGATATTTGGAGAAAGGAAAGAATAATGAATAAACCAGTTGTTGGGTCAAAATAACCCAACCAGGTGTTCATTTGTAAACTACATCTCATATGAGCCAACATGAGCAACCCAACAATGTGTTTAAAGTACCTGAAATAATCCAGAACTTAAATAACAATAAACAGATACAGAGATACGCTGTATAACGGTCACTGTTGTATTTACTGCAACGAGCGAAAATGTCACTTTGCGCCACCTGGCGGCCATTTTACGAATGACTTTGAAATGCAACTAATTTATTTTGGCCGCTGACGTTTTCACGCGGCGGTGAGCGCGACGGTAATAACCATTCCAATTGATCAACTACTGTATTTCATGAAAGAGGTAATTCATGGAGGTCGCCAGGAAGGGGAAGGGCCTTCATTGAGGCCCCCTTCTCCGGCCACCCGACAGGCACTTGTCGTCTGACCTTGAGCATTTGAGGGATTTATTTTATTTATTTATTTCTACGGCGAATCGAGGTGTACGCGTTAGACCGCGCGTTACAACCTCTAACAACAACTAGCACACTGGCTCATCACTAGAAAAGCGCTCTGAAGTGATGGTTTCCAAAAACTTCCAAAGTGAAGTTTTTCCCCCCTTCACAAGAAGCGCCGAAGCGCGCTTGAGAAGTGGAAGGTAAAAGACTCATGATCCGGCGGAAGAGCGAGACAAACGAAAAATGCTGTCTTGTGCGCTTCCGCCAGATATGCACGCAAAAAAAGCATCGTTTTGTTTAAAAAAAAAACGGCAAACCCAAGCTCGAGGGACTTTAATAAGGAGGAATCGCAATACTTACCTGCTCCCTCCAGCCTGAGATAGCGTGCTCTTTCCCCAAACACGAGACAATTCCTATTTTTGCTTTCTTTTTAAAAAAGTGCTTGCACACACACAGACTTACAAAGCGGATCCTGTAGACGAAAAGATTTGAGGATGTTTCCGGTTCATGCCTATTTATAACCTCCAGGTCAAAAATTTTATTATTAATTTATATATGCCAAAATTTTTGCCATGTTTGAGACACACGTGCTTCACAACCGGTCACAATGAAATGTTTCCCATAGCGCTTTCGTGCAGCATCGAGTGTAGCTTTTGAAAGGGAACTGTACAGTCCTCACCTCACTCTAAGCCATTTGCCATTTTCCGCCGGAGGCCAGCGTTTTAAACATGAAGCAATCAGTCCGATCATGGGTGTGGCATAGCGAGAAAACTTTCTGCCTTGATGGTGTCCAAGCACTAGTGAAACACTGGCATAAGTGCATTAGTGGAGAGGGGATTATGTGGTAAAATAAAGACATTTTTAACTTTCATTACTGCGATCTGTTATCTGCACAATAAAAAGTCCTGGCTTGACTTTTCTTGTATATGTTAGTCCAAAATCCAGCCGCCAGGGTTCTAACTAGATCAAGAAAATATGTTTATATAACCCCAATATTATCATCCCTGGACTGGCTACCTGTTCAGGTTAGAATAAATTACTAAATAGTATTACTTACATACAAGGCTTTAAATATTTTAGCTCCCCAGTCTTCTGATACGCTACCATTCACCACGTTTCTTAAGATTACAAAACTTTGGACTTCTGGTAGTTTCCAGAATATCAAAATCTACAAAAGGGTGTAGGGCGTTTTCATATTTAGCTCCAAAGCTTTGGAATATAGCCTTCCAGATGTTCGGGGCTCAGGCACAGTTTCCCAGTTTAAAAGTAGACTCAAGACGCATCTCTTTTTTCTGGCATACATGTAATTCATCCCAAAACCTTGTACTCCAGTATATCTATCCTGAATGGCAACTACGCCAATTCTTTCCACCTGTTCTTTATTTTTTTACCCATTCCGAGGCATCTGGAGCCGGCTTCAGTAGACCAAAAGCCCACCCTGCAAATATCCTGAGGCATCTAGAAAAGGACCAGCTTTAGCTGGATTCTACTTCATGATGGTTTGGAGCTACACATGCTACTCCTGTGCTCCCAGCGATCCAGACCCCATCTGCCCTCTGCACCTGCCGACTCATCACTGTGCTGAACTGGACATCATGTTAATTTAAATTACTTCCGTTATAATAAACTTTCAGCTGCATAACATACATGATATTATATAATTTATATCCGTTATCACCCAAATGAGGATGGGTTCCTTGTTGAGTCTGGTTCCTTTCAAGGTTTCTTCCTATTGCCCCCTTGGGGAGTTTTACCTTGCCACTGTTGCCTTCACCCTTGGCTTGCTCATCAGGGACAATCTTATTATTATCTAGACATATTTTTCCCACACATAAACACTTCCATAAATGTTCTTTTTAAATTTCCTTTTCATTTTTGTGAAGCTGCTTTGAGACAATGACCATTGTTAAAAGTGTTATATAAATAAAATTGAATTCAATTGAATATATACAGTGGGGCAAAAAAGTATTTAGTCAGCCACCAATTGTGTAAGTTTCTCTACTTAAAAAGATGAGAGAGGCCTGTAATTTTCATTATACAGGTATACCTCAACTATAAGAGCCAAAATATTTAGAAAATCATATTGTAGGATTTTTAAAGAATTTATTTGCAAATTGTGGTGGAAAATAAGTATTTTTTTTATATAAACATTTTCTGTAAGTCTTCTGCTGGTATTTTGGCCCATTCCTTTATACAGATCTTCTCTCGAGCAGTGATGGTTTAAAGCTGTCGCTAGGTCACCTGACAACCTGAGGCAACACAGACTTTTAACTCCCTCCAAAGATTTTCTATGGGGTTGAGATTTAGAGACTGGCTAGGCCACTCCAGGACCTTGAAATGGTTCTTACGAAGCCACTCCTTCGTTGCCCAGGCAGTGTGTTTGGAATCATTGTCATGCTGGAAGACCCAGCCACTTGGCATCTTCAGTGCCTTTGCTGATGGAAGGAGGTTTTCACTCAAATTCTCATGATACATTGGCTCAGTCGTTCTTTCCTTATCACGGATCAGTCGTCCTCGTCCTTTTGCAGAAAAAAAAACCCAAAGCATGATGTTTCCACCCCCATGCTTCACAGTAACTATGGTGTTGTTTGGATGCAACTTTGCATTCTTTATCTTTCAAACAAGAAGTTCTATTTTGGTTTCATCTGACCATATGACATTCTCCCAATCCTCTTTTGGATCATTCAAATGCTCTCTAGCAAACTTCAGACGGGCCTGGACATGTCTGGAACTGCAGGATTTGGGTGCCTGGTGGTGCAGTGTGTTACTGATGGTAGCTTTTGTTACTTTGGTCCCACCTCTCTGCAGGTCATTCACTAGGTCCCCCCTGTGTGGTTTTGGGATTTTTGCTCACAGTTCTTATAATCTTTTTGACCTCCAAGATCTTACTTGGAGCCCCAGATCGAGAGAGATTATCAATGGTCTTGTATGTCTTTTATTTTCTAATACTTGCTCCCACAGTTGACTTCCTCATACCAAGCTGCTTACTTATTGCAGATTCAGTCTTCCTAGCCTGGTGCAGGTTTTCAATTTTGTTTCTGATGTCCTTGGACAGCTCTTTGGTCTTGGCCATTGTGGAGTTTGGAGTGTGAATGTTTGAGGTTGTGGACAGGTGTCTTTCATACTGATAACAGATGCCATTAATACAGGTAGCTTGTATTAGTAATACTACCTGTTTGTAGGTGACCAAATACTTATTTTTTCACCAGAATTTGCAAATAAATTCTTCCTACAATGTAATTTTCTGTTTTTTTTTCTTTCTTATTTTGTCTCTCATAGTTGATGTATACCTATTATGAAAATTACAGGCCTTTCTCATCTTTTTAAGTGGAAGAACTTGCACAACTGGTGGCTGACTAAATACTTTTTTGCCCCACTGTATGCATATCATAGGCATATTCCAATATACGTACAGTAAAGTCATTTTTAAATGATCTTTTATTGCATTTCATTAAATGCAGAGTTTTTACACAGTCAGGGTTTTGGCATCTTTACAGTAGGTGTACTGGCAAAGGAAGTTTTTAAATACTTGCAATTAGGATACATTAAAAAGAGAAGCCATTAAGGCTTTTCCTAGATCGACACATAAAGTTGCATGTGGATATTTTTTCAACACGTCTACTGTACCTCCAGCCCAACATAATCCAATTTACATCCAACATAACCCTTTTATAAATGATGAGTAATCTGAACCAGCTCCAGTCCATTTCATGAGATTAAAGATTTCAACCCATTCTTTTAATCCGACCCTCTTGTTTACTCTCTTTTTTTAAATTACTGTAACTGTCCTAAAGCGAGATTGAAATCACGTTAGCGTGTACTATCCAGTAGTGCTTTTAATAAAATCTATTACAGTGTTGAAAATGTTCACATCACAATGATATGTAAGTTAGATATGAGTCTGAGAAAGGGTTTGATCATATCAGCCATCTACGGTGTTTGTGTTTTGCTCAGCTGAAGTGTTTTGGAAAGGAAATGTGTGAAGTTCTCAGTGGTTCCGCCGGATTTAATATCAACAGTCTAACCAGGCTATTAACTCCAGCTACACAGTAACGGCTTAAACACCTTGTGCTCGATTTAACAAGCTTTTTCCCCTTTATCACAATTATGCTTTCCCGAATCAAAGCCTTTTTTTCAGCTGTGAACTGCAAACCATCATCAAGTCAAGAACTACCATCTTTACTAAGCATACTTTAAAGACAAGGTTTCTAACAGAAGGTCCATGGCCACCTCGGGAAGGCTCCAAAGATCACAGGGGGGATTGCCAGACTATTTTTATTATAAGGCCAAGAGGTTGGTGGAATTAGATTTGCACATAATTATGCACTTAGGTTGTACTAAAATAAAATAAAATAAAAAATGTATGGAAAAATATATTAAAAACATAGTTTTATTCTTTTGTTTTATGTTCATGGGCAGACCTGGGCTGGGTTTTGCAAAGAAGGGCTTAGCATTTGATGTACACTTATTATACCATCCTTTTTTTTAAGTTTAATTAGACATTGCTAATAAGGTTACAATGGTGTAACTATTCCAGAAGTAATTGATGACGGTAAAATGGTTGACCTCAAAACAAGAAATCAAAAGCTTCACTACAATTTTTGTGACAATGCCAAATTAATGAGAATTTCCGCATTGCGGAAACACCAAAGGTTGGGCTCAAATTTCCTCAAAATGCACTTTAGCTATAAAGTACTATATTATACACATTTCAATCATGTGTAAAAGTTAGTACCCACTACTTAATTCTGTTTTTTGTTTTTTTTAGTGTGTGTATAAAAGCATAATAAAAATATTTAAATAATCTGATCATAGCAGGTCTCAGTATTAGGCAAATATACAGAGAAGTTTATGGTCAACTCAGTGACTGCAGGGTACCCAGATCCTGGGGCTACAAAACAAGCCCACACCATCACCCCTCCACCGCCATGCTTGGCACTGGGTATGAGGCACTTCTGCTGGGCATTAACACCAAACATGATCAATTAATAAAGGCCTGATGATTAGTAGCACCCCTTAAATCCCATGGAAGCAGTAAGGAGATACTTAGTATTACCGACATGTTTTTTTTCTTTTTGGTTTCATTTTTGTTAAATAAATAATGGCACGTTGAAAGAAAGTTAGGTCAATATTTGTCTAAGGTTATATTTTCCTAATGCTATGATTAGATCATTTTTATTATGTTTTAACAAAAACACATAGAATTAGAAGAAGGGGTACCAAGTTTTACACATTACTATATGGGAGAAACTTGTTTTGATAACAAAGCATGATAACATTAGCATAAAAGATGATTTTAACTCAAGTACAACAAAGTACAATAAAATATAAAACCCTAATGTAAAGTAAGTGTTTCCAGCAAGAATTTCTAACTGTCAAAACATTACAGGTTGTTTGTTATTACAGGAGGTTGTTTTTGAAAGCTAGAATTATTTTTGCTGAAATAGTGTCAGACCAGCGTTGCTTCTGTGACAGTGGGACAAGTTGTTAGGGATATAACGCAAATACAATGTTGCAAATATGACTTCAAACAGTATTTAATAATAGCATTTAGGTTTACAGTATATTGGTGGCGGCACGATGGCTTAGTGGTTAGCACTAGTGGTTGTCGACTTGCACCTTTGGGGTCTGGGTTCGATTCTCTGCTGGGTTTGATTCCCATCTCTGTGTGCATGTTCTCCCCATGCTTTTCCTCCTACAGTCCCAATACATGCAGATTAGGCTAACTGGAACTCTGGGATAGGTTTCAGGCCCCCCGCGAGCCTGTACACAGAATAAAGCAGTATAGACTGTGAGTGAGGTTTACAGTATATTGCAACTGAACTGAATCCCTAAAATGTTTACACAGCTGATTTTTGACTTTTTAACAACTAAGCCAGTGTCTTGTGTGAAGCCCAATCTCAATCTCACTGCATGCTAACCACTGGTCCTCAAGACATCCTGCTGCTGATGCTATTAAATAAAATCACAAACATACAGTAAATCCTCCAAATA